>NC_090266.1:772143831-772456609 GCF_040414725.1 Anabrus simplex
AACAGATTTAGAAACGATATCAACCAATGAATCCCTTCCTTTAATACCAAATATGCCAATATATATATTTAATTTTACAAAATTTGGGTTCAAAATTGTTCATTTAATAAAATCACGTGTTTTATTTTAATAACGATGTTCGTTCTGTTATTATGTGAATTAGGTCACAGAAAAAGTAAACTGCACGTAAACAAACACATGTTTGTCCGTTAGAAAAAACTTTCACTCCACCCTGTCAGCATATTCTCTTTGCCATGCCAATTCTCCCTCCCTGTAACAAAAGTATTGCTTGAAGCTGTCTCTTATCATGAAAGCATCATGTGTAGAATTTTCTCCGTTTACAGCTGCCAGAGGAATCATGTTGTCTTCTCGCAATTCCAAATCGCCAATAAAGTGTTCATTTGGGCAACCACCATAGCGACGCTGAAGAGTGTGAAAAGCGGAAGGAAGATCTAGGTAGATACTGAGGATCAATGAAGAAGAGAAGGAAGAATTAAATTTTCGTGAGAAGGAACTCGTAATGGGGAAGCGGACAGCCATGGAAATCCATCTCACTAAAAGGAAAGGTCATCTTTTTAAAGGCTTGAGCACCTGATGAGGTAAAAAAGGGTCGTGAAGGTAGGATGGCTATTATGAAACAAACATTAGCTATTAAATACACAAAGAAGATCATCCTCTGATAGACTTTCTTCAAAAGTATGTCAAAGACGGTAATGGAATTTTTTCCTGAGCTCATAGCTGAAACGCGGATGAAAGTTTGCCAAATTGTAACAGAGATGGAGATGCGGCATCTCTACCAACAACGAACCACTTCATCCACGACGTTTTCAACACCAAGTAGTTTCGAGGATACTAACTCGGTTATCACCGAATTGTCACCTGGTCCATCGTCAGTTCAAGATGAAGTGTTGACTGAACTATTCCAGTAGTACATTAATTTACCCTGATTGCAATCCATATTATAAACAATAGCTAACTCAATCTTTCTGTCAGAGCTTTGTAATTATTTAGGGTAAATGCGCTAATTATAATGATCTGTAATTGTTCATTTTCCAGAAATAAACTTGTAAGCTATTGAAAAAAAACATGTTCATACTTGAACCTCAGGAAATACTTGGCATCAAGAATCTGTTGAAATTAAAATATAGGTACTCGTACTTTAGAAGACGATAAATTACTTTTATTTGAGGAATAATTACCTTAAGATTTTCTAAATGATTACACTCATCTTGGTGTGACACAGAAGTTTCTCCTCAGGTGAGATGGTTTTTTGATACCTGTTATTACTCGGTGTCTTCGTAATAAATCTTCATTGATAACATTTAAAATCCTTTGAAAAAGGTCCCTTGAGACCCGAAAATAACTTCTGAATTTACTTTCACTGAGAAACCAAGCCTTTACTGGCGCGGTTACTACGCATGCGTCACTTTGAACTAAACACTGGGCGAGCCAAGCGGTATAGTCCATCTTCGTAGTAAGCGTCTTTCTGGACGACCGGAGGTGTGGCCTGGCCTCGAGTGCGAGGAAATATAGGAGCGTTCGCGCTGGTGGTGGGGGAAGAACTTGAACCTTTCCTCCAGCTGACACAGTCGAGTTCAGGCAGCGGACGTAGCCCTGGGAACTGACTGAAATAGTGTGGAAAGCTTAGGCGCGAAACGTTCCCGGGTCGGGGTGTTCATTATGCAATGGTTCATCGGTGTACATACATCACACTAACTCAAAGGTGTAGGAATTACTTAATATGATAAACTAGTGAAAATAAAATAGTACCGTACATTGTACAAATCGAGTCTTACATTTCTATTGTCTGCGTTAAACCTTGTCAAATAACTACACAGGCCTTTGAGCATTTCAGTTTTATTCCAGTACGGAAATACTTCGTAACTTTCGTAGTAAATGTTGGTGACATCAAGAAATCAGAGAGTCATGCCTAAAAGAATTCATATCGGATGATGCTTTCGATACAACGTGAAATAAATCTCAGTGTATAGTAAAAGAGGAGGTCAATATTTTGACACTCTGTAGCCTTTAATTTATTCTTATGCCATTTATTATTATACATTCTTACGAATATGAAATCTGTTATATAAAATTGAAAGGTTTGAACCATTTAGTAGAAAATCAATTGAACATAAGACAGTAACTTGCAACTGGTAATACTGCGAACAAAGGAAGTTCGTTTGAAACTGTACTGTATACCATGGAAAGGCGCATCGGTACGCGCTATCAGTTCATCAATCGCCTAACGAATAGGAAGAAGTTGTTTCCACTGACAGCCCGGAGATATAATCTACTTAACGTGATTTCTAGTGAAATGCGTATAAAAGAGATTAATTAATACGGATTTGTCAGGAAAATGCAGAGAAGAAGCATTAGTAGAAATACTTCAGCTACTTTCGTAACAACATTAACAAGGTCTACTTTTCTTGTCCATCACAAGAAATATAATTATATATAATACTCTTGAATAACCTGTTATTATTATGATTGAGAGAACAGGTCTCCTACAGCAACAACAACAACAACGACGACGACGACGACGAAAACAGCAACAAAATGCTCCGGAACAATAGACAATATAAATCTGTTTCATAAAATCAGAGCAAAAATATTATCGGACTTCTTACGTGTTCTGTGATCACGTTTGTTTAATATTCGGAGTTCAGGGATCTTATTTATAAATTATTCAGAATAATCTTCACTCTCGTCTGAATCAGTGCCATCTGAAGTTTCACCGAGGTTGATGTCGGACTGGTCTAATTCTAATTCCTTAGGCATGGTGTTGTCACGCTCCCAGTATTCCTGCTCAATGTCTTTTACGTGGTCGCAACATTTTTTCCATTTGTCTTGCGAATACTGTGCAAGCAATATCCGCAAAGAGGTTCCTTTTTGTCGAGTGTCTGCTGTCAAGTCACGAGTGATCTATAAGGCAGAGAAATATTTCGTACAGAATAATCATTTTTATTTATATTGGGAATAGGAGCGCCTCATTTATGAACAGTGAAGGCATTAGAGATGCTATGGCACACATTTTTATGCTAAAAAACTAACTATGCTGTATTACTCTTAATTGAAATACATTCTTATCACGGACGTCTCCTTTGATATCTCCCCAAACCGACTCAGTGTGATTGAGATCTGGATGATATGGAGGAAGATGGAGAACTTCATATCACTAGCTTTTCAAAATATTATCTATTTTGTATATCTTCTTACGAGTCCCAACAATTAAGCCTTGGTCATACTTGGATCAAACTTAATTCCTTTCTTCTGCAGCTATTCCTGTAGATACTTATTCAGATGGGTAGAATTACAGTAGTCTTGTCTTCCTGAACACAATGATAGACTGCATTGTCCATTATTACTACGCTCCGCGGGGTTACATTTTGAGCAAGCCGCTCATTTATCCACTCAGAAGTATTATTATAATTCATGTCATAATGATGGTCCTCAGTCTTTAGGTGAGACTTATAAATTAAAAGGGCATTGGGAACAAAACCATTCTCTCCTCCACCGTGTACTATAATTAATCTGTTACCCCTTTCCTATGGAACTAAGTACCCCCAGTTTTTCAGATCCTTGCCAGCACCGCGAAACAACATGCAAAGTATGAAGAAAGGTTTCGTCTATAAATATAATGTTTCTGCCTTCATTTCGGAAAATCCGCAACTGTCGCAGGTATTTCATTCGCCATTCCACAATTTCTGGTCTCTCAATTAAAATCTTATCCTTCGACTGGCATTTCCTCCAACGAAATCCCAAGTCAGGCATTATTTTATGCAGATGTGAGGGACTGCATTGCACTATGGCATCCTCTTTCAGAGCTTCAGAAAGTTTTTTTAATGTGGGCATTTCTTTTCTCACGGCGTAATATTCATGAATCTTTCTCCTCATAGCTGCTTTTACGTAATCACCAACTGGAAATCTCTTCTTTCTTTCACCTTGTTTTCCTGTTGGAGTGCCAAACTTAAGTTCACTCTCTTTCATTATCTTCTTCACCAGTGTTGTTTCCACTCCTGTCGCTTCTGAAATTGTCTGCACAGTATTCAATTTCAAGTCGTGTTCTCGCTTCATAACTTTCATACGTATGTTCACTCATTGTATAAACACTTTCACGTGCCTACCCTCGCAGTGGTCTCCCAGATTTAGAAGAGGACCTAGAAGTAGTGATGGGCAGTCTGAGACGAGGTCTCGAGATTTCTCGAGACTAGCGCAGGCATTATTTCTCGCGAGAAATCTCGAGAGCGTTGTCCCTACATTGTGCGGCGAGCAGCGTGTCGTAGGCCTACAGTTAGTCGGAGCTGAATGTTGTCTGTTCCGAATATTCGAATAGACAACCACGGGCCTTCTCATATTCGTAAATACGTGTCAACAACGACTAGGGCGTTCATTTCTACCAAGGTCTATTTTGACGCAGTATAACATAATTATAAAGGATACGCATTCGGGCATTGTATGCACTGGTAGGTACACGAATGAGTGGTTTAAGTACAGAACCTGACGGCTACTGTACGTACACGTAACTGGACATTCGAACTCGAGACGAGGCAAGATGCGCCTTGCTGCGTATGCAATCACCATTACGCATGAGTGAAATGTGCAATCTAAATTGCTTCAGTTTGCTCCAATTCTTCCGACAGGCAGGTGTACATCGATATCAGACACCACATTCAATAACATGTGGCCACTGCTTGTGTTTACCGATATTTTGGTGACGAAGGAAACAATTACTTACAATGCTATAGAGTATTCGCGTCATAATTAGGTAGGTACTTCGAAATATGACTGTGCAATGTGAACTGTGTCTAAGTGTTCGCGACAACGTGAAGACGATTTCCAAAACGCAACGTAAGTCGTGGATGTCGGTTATTTTTAAGAGATGTCACATAGCAGAGCCCACTGTGTTGCTCATTCAAAAGAAGTAAAATACATCGGCAGAAATACTTCTGGGATGATCCGGCACTTACAAACGCATAATATCAATGAAGAGGAATCGTCACAGAACACCTCCGGCCCGGTCTGAATCACAAGAAACTATCCTGCCGACAACGATTGTGAGGCATCCAGGTGGGTTTACATCCTAATAAAAATTATTAACAAATTATACGGGTTATTCAGGTAAGAAGTCCACCTGACATAACTCGTGAACAGTTTAAGATACTGGCATTCTGTATTCACTTTCGTTAATGGTAAGGAGCTCATAGTTCAACATGCAGTGCTATCCTAGGATTTTGACAAAATTTATCGTCACACACGTTTCCATGTAAGAACCGCAGTTGATAACTGTCAAGCTTACACTCGTAGTTACTGGGACGTCGGACAGCTTGCGCTACAGGAGGATCGGTCTCGAGATTCTCGAGATCTGCGACGTCAGTCTCGAGAGTCTCAAGCGAGAGCGTTGTCCATCACTACCTAGAAGCCATGCTCGTCACTTCAGTAATTTCAACTTAGCCCGCACGTAACAACACGCGCCGCTTGAGAGACGTTTTCACTTCAGCGCTAGCCTGGCGACTGGACCTGCTGTAGGAGTGGGGAGGGGGGGGGGACGATAGCTCCCACCACTGCATGCGCAACCATTTCTCGCTCAGGACGCTTTCGACCAAAATGGACTATAGGTTTGTCGCGTACCCTCGCTAATGCGGAAATTCGTACTGCAGAATAATCTTACTGCATACTGCAGAAAACCATACTGCAGCAAATGCTCTTAGTTAAAAAATAGTATTGCCAACTGACAAGATAAAATTATTTGTTGCACTTATAGTTGCATTACTGCTTACTTTGCTTCCCAAGTACAACGGGTAAGCCCGGCTTAGCCTGCATACCCGCAATGCACGCTACTGGTTGATGGTTAATGCCAGATTTTTCTAGAATTGCCGGGTTCAAACTTGTTATTGAGCGGTTTAGGAGACCCTTTACCGAATTATGAAGGTTTATTTTATGAGGGCTGGACCCCTCTGTCATGTATTACTACGTTAATCAGTTGGTTATGTAAGAGTACTTGTCAAATTGTATTACCATGCAAATGCTTGTTGTATCTTTCCTATTATTAACGCATATTGTTACGAAGTAAAGAAAGTTGTCCCTTTCATCAAAATCAAGTTTGGGGATTATAAACTTATTGTGCCTTCCACTCCAGCTCCTCAAGCCCTCTGCTCCTTTCGAAAACAGCTACCGGGTAAATTGCCGGTACCAGTAGCGTAGCCAGGATTTCAGTTTGGGGGGGGGGGCATTTATTTTGATAGGTGTCCAAATTTCCAGAGTTCAGGTAGTATAGAATACCTAAAAAGGAAATGAGTGTCCTTGGATCCAAGTAAAAGTGGTGGATTCGTGCGGATTCCGGAAGCTAATAGTAATCATCATCATCATCATCATCATTATCATCTTCTTTTTCTTCTTCTTCTTATTCCGTTTTTCCCACATCTGTGGGGTCACGGGTGCGAAGTGTGTCGACGTGTGAATTTGGCCCTGTTTTACGGCCGGATGCTCTTCCCGACGCCTACCCTATATGGAGGGATGTAATCACTGTTGTGTGCTTCTTTGGTGCTTGGTTGTGTAGTATGTTGTCTGAATATGAAGAGGAAAATGTTGGGACAAACACCCAGTCCCCAAACCAGAAAATAAATACGGTAATTTTATTATAATAATGGTCATGTGATAAGCTATAAAGAAGTGACGATTAATGCGGCAAAGAAACACACACATACACGTCGAATCAAGGTTTCTCGCCCTTTTTCTCCATGGCTAGATGTTGAAACCAAGAGAATGATGGCCCACCATGACTCGTTATTTCGACATTATAAACAAACCTTAGATGACACAGACTTCGAATCTTACCGCATCTTCAGAAATCGCACAAAGCAGTTAATCAGAAATTTAAAAATGTGCATTTTTCCGGAATTTAGCTAACAACTTTAATTCCGATCGCGAATGGGACCAATTTAGAGCTCTGGGAATAGGGAAACATCAACAGAGCCTGACAACTCCTGACATTCTACTTGACGAACTGAACGATTACTCTAGTAGAATAAATATTCAACCTACCCCAATTAACTGCAGCGACTCACCGCCTTCCCCTCCAGCCAATCCACTATTCACATTTCACAGTGTCACAGAAAATCAGGTTAAAAAGGCTTTGTACTCGATTAAACCAAAGGCCATGCGTGCAGATGATATTCCTATTACTTTTATACATAACATTATGGGTGCTGTCCTGCCTATACTGACGCACATACTGAATTACTGTTTACTAAACGGAATTTTCCCTACTGTCTGGAAAACAGACAATATTGAATATTATACTGGTACCTAAGAGTTCAGACCCACAATCACTCTCTAACATTCGTCCTGTGTCCATACTCCCTGCGCTTTATAAAGCCATTGAACGTTTAGTATACAAGCAAGTTCTGGAATACCTAAATAAAAATGCTCCTTTGGACCCTTTGCAATCTGGATTTAAGAAGGGTCACAGTACCGCGACAGCACTTTTGAAGGTAAGAAGAAACGCTATAGACAAACGACTGCTCACTGTACTTATCATTCTTGACTTCAGTAGCACCTTTAACACTATAGAAATTTCGACTATGATACAGTAAATGGAACTGCTAAATTTCGACCTGGCTGCACTTACGTTTTTTAGTTATTATTTGAGTAACCATCAACAGCGTGTAACAGTAAACGACAAGGCCTCTAAATGGAAAATGAAACTTAGTAGTGCCCCACAGGGCAGTATTCTAGGGCCCTTACTTTTCTGTATTTATATCAATGACATACCATCCGTGACAGGAAATAACATATCGACACTGCAAGACAAGATATTAACAATGACCTCCGATGACTCAGTATATATGCACAACGAAATTCTCTTATACTAAACTCCACAAAATCTCAGGCAATCATAATTGGATCACGAAAATCACTGAGCTGCTCAAACAATGTCGCAATCCCGCCTATCCTACTGAATGGTAACATTATTCCCTACAGTAAAACGGTTAAAAATCTCGGCTTAATTATGAATGAAACACTTGATTGTTCTGGTCACACGAAAGAAATACGTAAAAAGACTTTTGGAATGCTTCACCCTCTTAAACGGCAGAGGGATATATTTCCATTTGAGCTAAAGGCCAAACTAATACAGACACTAATTCTCCCTGTTCTTGATTATTGTGACGTTTTAGTTGTTATGGCGAGAGAAGAAACACTTAAACTTCAGCGAGCACTGAATTCCTGCCTGCGATTTATTTACAACATCGGGTACGATGTTCATACCACCCCATACTATCAGGCTGTCTCATGGCTGAAGCCTGATAAACGCCGGCAGCTACACATTTTAACGATGGTGTTTAGGAGTATTAGGTGAAAGTCAGCCACTGTATATTTCTTCTAAATTCACCTTTTTATCATCATTTCACAACTTAAATACACGTTCTAGATCCTTTCTTTCTATTCCACTGCACCGCACAAATAAAATTAATAGATCATTTGTGGTGATCAGCGCCACATTATGGAATTCCCTGTCAGCTCAGGTCAGAGATCAAGATTTAAGGTCACCTGCCGAGACTACCTGCTGAGGACAGCTGACTGAATGGTTGAAGTGTGAATGTGTGCGTGCCTGCGGATTAGTCATTTTTAAGAGTTTTTAATATTGAAATGAAATGGCGTATGGCTTTTAGTGCCGGGAGTGTCCGAGGACATGTTAGGCTCGCCAGGTGCAGGTATTTTATTTGACTCCTGTAGGCGACCTGCGCGTCGGGATGAAAATGAAATGATAATGAAGACGACACATACACCCAGCCCCCGTGCCAGCGAAATTGACCAATGATGGTTAAAATTCCCGACCCTGCTGGGAATCGAACCCAGGACCCCTGTGACCAAAGGCCAACTCGCTAACCATTTAGCCATGGAGCCGCACTTTTTAATATTAATTCGTTTTAATATTAATTTAGGTAGTAATTTATTTTATTTTTAATTATATTAATTTATGTAGTTTTAACTGTTTTACGTATCTCAGTATTTTATTTAAGATTTTGATTAGTGTGTGGTTAAGTGTACGAGAGGGCCTCGAGCCCTAACTTCGCCACTGTAAAAAAAGACACTAATAAATAAAGAAATATAGAATGTAAGGGTATGGGTATAGATATTTTGTTAGTTGGTAAAGAAAAATATACGTCACAACATATGCTAGGGAGTGTTTACCTTGTCCTATTAGTTTCCCTAGCGGTTAGGGAAGCGCAGCTGTGAGCTTGCATCCAGGAGCCAGTGGATTCGAACCCTTCTGTCGGCAGCCCTGAAACTGGTTTCCTGTGGTTTCCCATTTTCACACCAGGCAAATGCTGGGGCTGTACCTTAAGGCCACGGCCGCTTCCTTCCCACTCCTACGCCTTTCCTATCCCACCGTCACCATAAGGACTATCAGTGTCCTTGCGACGTTAAGCAAATTGTTAATTCGTTTCCCTCGCAAGCCTGGGGTGCAGAATATAGTAGTATAAAGTTACAGTTTTATGACGCTAATATTCGTATGTATAATTTTTATTAACGTGCCAGAAACCAACGACATGAAGTTGTTGCCATTTCAACACCGTTTTGAGGGCCACCGACCAAAGTCGGGATTTGAACATGCGAACTCGGACTCAGAAGGACAGCGACTCAACCAACTGGATAACATGAAAAGGAGGCGTTTGTGATTATTATAAATAGATTCAGTTAGTATGTTTACACAGGTTTAATAAAGAGCATTATTAAGGCGTACGTTTTCCAACTGTCCTAAATGCACGAGGCCGGACAGAAGAACTAGCTGGAAGCTAAAGAGACTTGCAGGGGTGTCGCTTCCTTCTCTGTACACTTTTCCAAACCAAACTCCATGGCATAACAGCCCCGAAGGGCATCGCCTACCATGCGACCGCTGTTCAGCCCGAAGTCTTGCAAATTACGAGGTGTCCTGTGGTCAGCACGACGAATCTTCTCCGCCGTTATTCTAGGCTTTCTAGACCGGGGCCGCCATCTCACCGTCAGATAGCTCCTCAATTATAATCTCGTGGGCTGAGTGTACCTCGAACCAGTCCTCAGATCCAGGTAAAAAACCTGACCTGGCCGGGAATCGAACCCGGGGCCTCCGGTAAGAGGCAGGCAAGCTACCCCTACACCGTGGGGTTGGCTTGTTACTTTTAGGTATCCTTATTTTAGAATTAGACTTAAGGCATCCTGCATTCGATGGCCGCCACTGACAGAGTTAAGAAAGGCATGGGATCGGGAAGATACAGCCTTGTTTGTGGGTGCAATAGAGTTGGCCATGAGTCTCCCGTGATCGAAATATCTACGACCTGGCAGGTAGTCACCTTCAGGGGGCGTAGTACCAAAGTGGTTCCTTTTTTCAAGAAAAAATAAATAAATAAAGATTCTTCTTCCTCACAAACGAAGAACGATATCATCAATTTTACGAATAGTTTCAATAATGCAGCCGGTTTAGAGTACAGAAGCTATGATTGTGCATGGTAACAATCAAAACCATCAATATCTACTGAAGATCCGTCACCGCACTTGGTAGGACCGGCTTTACTTTCATATCCACCGGGCGAGTTTGCCGTGCGGTTATGGACGCACAATTGTGTGCTTGCATCCGCTTCGAACCCCACTGTCAGCAGCCCTAAAGATGGTTTTTCGTGGTTTCCCATTTTCACACCTGATGGCGGAGCTGTTGAGGATCCAACCAGCCTTAGGGCTGAAGACTGAACATACAACATACAATTAAGTCTACGGCCGGTTCCTTCCCACTCCTAACCCTTTACTTTCCCATCGTTGCCATAAGACCTATGGTGCGACGTAAAGCAAATTCTAAATACAAAATAAAACATCTTTTCACAACCCCTTCCAAGGAAAAGTTGTATCCACGCTACTGGCCTAGACTTGGCCACTGAAATTATTTCGTGAGTACGCCACTGCACCCTCTCACCATTTAAGGTACAAGGTAAGCCCGCAGAATGGTTGATACTCAAAATACACCATCATAAATTATGCTGCTATGACTCAAAAGTACTAAAGAAAGGTAAGGCACGCGACCTAGTGTTTTAAGTAGAATCTGAATCAATAGAACGTGACTTCCCATTTTAAAAATGTTTCATGCATCGACTGCGACTTAAGCCTCGGCCGTCTTGATGAGAAGATAGAACCATTGGAACTGAGTTATCACGTCCGCTAATTACAAGATAGTTACATGCACTTTTGATGGTGCCATTTGAGGTTCCAATCAGTCCCCGGGCATTTGACAAAATATATAGACCTACCTATAGAACGAAGGCACGCATCTGCGATCTGTCTTGCTACTGTTAGAATTTAAAAAAAATAACTTACCGAGGATGCACATTATTTTGCCCTTAGTGACAAAACGGTCCGTCTTCAAATAAAGTTACTTATATGGCACAAAATGAGGAACTAACGTGCATCTCACAATCCTGTCACAGTCTTCCGAACGCTGCAACTTAAACATAGCACATCTTTCAACCACGGTACAACCCCAGTTTCCTGGAACCGATCTGCAAAAGCTGACACGATGTTGTAAGCTTTGAACTGTTTCTGGCCGTGGACACCGTTATCTCGGCGGTCACGTTCCGGCCCCCTATTGAGTAATCCCTGGCTAATTGCCCTTTTCCTCATCTTTTGGCATTTGTCAACACACAGTTGCATTCCCAATACTGAGGCCTCTACAGTGAAATATCCCCGCGCATCGCAATCCTAAGTGTTTTTCTTTCATTCAAGCAGTACAAATATGGAGAATTATGAATGGCCGTATTGAGCCCTGCTAGTAGATTCTTTGTCGCTACGTTAATTTAATATTTCGGCGTAAGTTTTTAAGTTGTTCGTACCGGACGTAAAACAACGGCTGATCCTCGTTCTAGTTCAGGAAACATTTTTTTTTGGGGGGGGGGGGCTGGCCCCACTGCCCCCCCCCCTTGGCTACGCCAGTGGCCGGTACAGTACCGACAGGGCATACACGCC
The DNA here is from genome assembly GCF_040414725.1 of Anabrus simplex. NCBI lineage: Eukaryota > Metazoa > Arthropoda > Insecta > Orthoptera > Tettigoniidae > Anabrus > Anabrus simplex. The sequence goes on from NC_090266.1 coordinate 772,155,820, forward strand.
CTTGTGCCTCGCTGAAGGAAGGCCATAGAATGGGAAGGAGATTGTGTTGAAACATATGTAGTGTAAAGGAAACATCATTCTTTCTTATGTAGGGGTTTAATTGTGTTCAATAAATTACTGTTGAGGAAAATAAATATAGTGCATTAGTTTCTGGGCTACCCTCATAGATTTTGTGCGTGACGGATTTGCAAAACGATGGTTATATTGTACATAAAGCAAGAACATTCTGTTTCAAGCTTCCCTAGATCAAAACTTCATTTAATGCTCACAAAATAAAGCAAAATTTTGTGCATTATATGAAAATTACATTTAATGCAAAATTTAATTATTTTGGTGGAAGTTACAAATCTTTGCTTTAAAGGTGATGAAGAACATTCAATGTTGCAAATTAAAGGCCAAACCGATTTGGTTAGCTGGGACGTCGTAGCATGTAATCGTATTAAAAAAAGCGTGCTTAATATTTTTGAATAGGGATAGTAAATAGGAGCACATATCTGAAGAAGCCCAAGAACTTACCACATTCCACGAAAGTATTAATATTGACATCCCACGGAATTTGGCGATAGCGATAGAAGAGCCCTCTCTCGATAGCTTTGTTTGGCAGGCATGTGTGGAACCAGTATCGAAGCTGGTCGCACCATTTATTGGCTGTTGCTATGCAGTATTGGCAATATAGCTATATTTTTTATTTATACACTGCTAGAATTTATTACACTGCCTTTGCACTGACATCACTGGTTTCTTGTTATTTTGCTTGCGAGGCTGGTTGATGATGTGATGCTATCACAGATCAGGTGCAATTAATGAATTTCTTCACAGTTGTGCTGGATTTTCTGTAGTACCAAAATATAAAATGCCCAAAACTACTACTATTTTTGATCAAGGAAGGGAGTTTTAAGATGATGGCTTGTATGGGTTTGATGCAAAGCACAATATACTAATGTGCAAGTTCTGCTATGTATGATTTGGTGAAAAAAGCAGGGAAAAAGATGGTGCTAAACACATTAAAAACAGAAAAGATGGACAAACAAAGTGACAATATTCTTTAGTAGAATTTAAAAAAAAGGAAGAATTTATTTCTGCAACAGTCCAGGCTTTCTTGGCTGGAAATATTGCACTGAATAAACTGGATAACCTACATGTAAAAGCCTGGATGGACAAATATATTAGTAGTACGTCAGGGTTACATACTTCTTGTTAAAGAGAGATGAACCTACTCTACCTTAGCAAATACTACAATTACTTCAGAAGTTTAAATGGTAAATCTTAGTCATAATTTTGTATTGATCATAGTGATGGGCAGTCTGAGACTAGGTCTCGAGATTTCTCGAGACTAGCGCAGGCACAATTTCTCGCGAGAAATTTCGAGAGATCTCGAGAGCGTTGTCCCCGCATTGTGCGGCGAGCAGCGTGTCGTTAGGCCTACAGGTGTCGGAGTTGAACGTTGTTTGTGCTGAGTATGCGAATAGACCAACCACGGGCCTTCTCCATTTCGTAAATACGTATTAACAAGCGACTAAGGCGTTCATTTCTACCGAGGTCTATTTTAACGCAGTATAACATAATTATAAAGGATACGCATTCTGGCATTGTATGCACTGGTAGGTACACGAATGAGTGGTTTAAGTACAGAACCTGACGGCTACTGTAGGTACACGTACCTGGATACTAGAGGCGTGCAGTATTCGAACTCGAAACGAGACAAGATGCATCTTGCTGCATATGCAACCACCATTACTTATGAGTGGAATGTGTAATCTAAAATGCTTGAGTTTGCTCCAATTCTTTTGACAGGTATGTGTACATTGTTATCACGTCTAGCTCGAGCAGTCGAGGAGAGAGGTTGCGTAGCGAAGTGCGTGCTGTAAACATGGTTGGCATTGAACAGTACCGGGCCGCTATTGGGAAATGGCAGGCAAGGCAGAAGAAGGAGGTCAGGAATGGATTGGTGACGGACGGATTGAAAATGAGTGAAGCGGTGCTGGTGGTGACAGTGATAGCAGTGTTACTGGTTATTGGGGGGGTGGAAGTGAACCCAGGCCCAAATACCAGTGGAAAATTTAGCGCAGAGGATTTGGCCGCACTCAGGGTGGTTGTAAGTGAAGTGATGCAGGAAAAGTGTCAATGGGATAAGGTGCAGGAAATAAAGGACATGATGGAGGAGCAGAGAAGGGAGATAGGGAACATGAAGAAATGGCTTGAAACGAAGACAGAGGAATCGAGCAGGAGAGTGGTCAATAACGAGAAAGAAATCGAGTTATTGAGAGGGGAAGTGAAGCATCTGAAAGACGAGGTGATGAAGATGAAGAAAGAAGCGGAGGGGTACAGGCAGGAGAGATTGAAAAAAGCCATATTTTTATATGGAATTGAGGAAGGGGCGAGAGAGAGCAAGATTGAGCTGATATTTAAGGTGGTGGAAGCTATACGTGATGTTATGAAGGTAAACTTTAGTGAGGTAGACATTGATGATGTAGAGAGAGTTGGTAGAATCAAAGGTCGGAGGCCAATTAGGGTTACATTGTTCTCAACCCTAATGGCAGATTCTGTGTTAAGAAACAGCAAGAATTTACAAGGGCGGAAAATAGGGGTGAAAGGAGACATGGGAAGAGAAGGAAGTGAAAACGCGAAGATCTTGAATAGGCACCTTTGGAGAGCGAGGAACCAGGGGCTAAAGGCCCGAATAAGAGGTCTGAGGTTGGAGGTGTCGAACGGGCGATGGGTCAGAGTTCATTCAGTTTCTAAGCTAAAGGAAATGGACGAAAACGAGAGGGTTGAGAGTGGTGAGAGGTCAAGGCAAGATGGGAAGAAGAAAGAAGAAAAGAAGAGGAGGAGGGACGTGGCAGGAGAGCAAGGCATCTCGGAAGAGAATGGGCAGTGCAGCCGGGAGACAGAAGACCAAGATAGTGAAGTGGACGGTGAGAGTGGACCGCAAGAAACTGGGAGAGGAGAGTGTAGTGGTGCAGTGAGTAAGAAAGGACAAAGGGAGATGGATTCAGAAGTCCAAAATAGTGAGGGGGAGAGTGGGGGTGAGCAGCAAGAAGAGGTGAGTGCAGGGTGCAGTGGTGTAGCGAAAAAGAAAGGTCAAGAGGAGACAGATCGACAAGAAGGTAAAAAACTTATGAGTAAAGTCAGGAGTAAGAGCTTAAAAGACATATGGGGAAAAGTACGTAAAGGGATGGAGGATACAGAGGGAGAGAGGTCCATAAATACTAGAAGTAAGAATAGAGCGGGAGACCTAGAAGGGAGGGAGGGAAAGTTATAACAATTTTGGAAGATAGGATGTGTGAATATTGAAGGAGTAAGGAGCAAATTAGGAAACAAGAAAGTTAGGGAAGTAATTGAAAGTTTCGATGTGGTGGCACTCTTAGAGACGTGGTTGGAAACAGGGAGGGAGATTACATGGAAGGGGTTTGAGATAAAATATAAATATAGAAGAAAAGAGAGGAATAAGGGACGAGCACCAGGAGGGATGATAGTTCTAATTAGGGAAGAAATTAGTGAAAGAGTAGAGGATATAGAGACCGATATGATGGAAACCATATGGCTGAGATTGAATTTGGGAGAGAGAGAGGGACGGAGGAAGAAAATAAATCTAGCTTTTGTTTACTGTCATCCTGGTAATTCAGAATATGCAAATAAATATTTTTTTGAAGAGTTATTGGTGGATATTGGTAGGATAAGGGGAATGTATCCAGGGGAGGAGGATATGTTGTTATTTGGGGATTGGAACGCGAGAATAGGAGAACAGAGCCCAATTTATAGTAGGGAGGATGGAATGTGTTTGTTAGAAAGCAGAAGGAGTGAGGACAAAATTACAAATAGTTATGGAGAGAAGCTCCTAGAGATGTGTGCTGTGGGAAACTTGTATATTCTGAATGGGTGGATAGAGGGTGACAGGACGGGGAAATTGACATATGTTACGGAGAAAGGGGGTAGTGTGATAGATATGGTTCTGAGCTCGGAAGGGATGATTGAGGAAGTTGTAAGTATGGAAATAGGAGATTGGATTGAGTCACACCATTTCCCGGTGAGGGTTATGCTGAAAAGAGAGGTAGAGAAGCGTACAATGAAGGAAAATGAGACAAAGGATAAACGAGGGAGGGGTTATAATAAGTACAAATGGACAGAGAAGGTAGGCCGGGATTGGAATAGGGTAGTAAAGGAGGAGTTACATCTTCTGAAATATGGGTGGGAAGGGGCGTTAGAAGAGAATGATACTGATAAAGCCTTGGAATTGTTGCTACATCCAATAAAGATGATAGCGCAGAAGGTGAAAGCTAGAAAAGGAAATAAGAAAGAGGGAGAAGAATGGTTTAATAGGGAGTGTGAAGGATTGCGGAGGAGGGTGATGGACGCTTTAGGAGAATATAGAAGGAAAGGTGGAAGCCAAGAAAGGGAGTTTTTCTGTAGATTGAGGAAGGAGTATAAAAAGAAAATTTCTGAGACAAAAAAGACGTGGTTAGAGGAACAAATGGAAGCCATAAATAATGACTGCAAGACTAACAATTTTGAGAGAGTCTGGGATAAGATTAATAGAATTATTAAGGGTGGAAGGAATACGGAGAGAACGAGTATTGAGGAAGTGCAATGGGTCAGGCACTTCGAGGAATTACTAGGAAAAAAGGGGGGTGATAGATGGAGAGGTTCGGGAGAAGAAGTAATTTGGAGTAATAGGGGAGTGGCAATTTATGACTTGGATAAAGAAATCACAAGAGAGGAAATCCGGGGAGTGATAAGTAGAGCCAGAGCGAAGTCGGCCGGGGGGTGTAATGGTATAAATAATAAGTTTTGGAAGGAAATTAGTAAAAATGAGATAATGATAGAGGGCATGGTGAAACTATTCAATAGGATATTCGAGGGAGGAAATTACCCTAGGGAATGGGAAACAGGAATTATATGCCCTATATACAAGGGAAAGGGTAGTAGGAACGATGTGAACAGTTATAGGGGTATATCTCTGTTGGATTCTCTGAGTAAAATATATACGGGGGTGCTAGCGAACAGAATAAGTGGGTGGGCGGAAGAAAATGGAATTTTGACAGATTACCAAGGGGGATTTAGGAAAAAGAAAAGAACAGTGGATAATATAATGATAGTAAAGACTATTTTAGAAAAGTATAAGAATATGAATAGAAGTACGGTTTATGTAGCAGCAATAGATTTTGAGAAAGCTTTTGATAAGGTAAATAGAGAGGCCCTACGAGAGAAATTAGGTAGGCTAGGGATTTCGGAGAAGATGTTGAGGGCAGTGGAAGGAATATACAGGGACGTCAGGTTTTGTGTAAAATTGGGAGAAGAGAGAATGAGTGGACCATTGGAGTCCAAGGTGGGTTTAAAACAAGGTTGCAAGTTATCGCCCATACTGTTTATTTTATTTATAAACGATATTTTAGAGGGGTTTGGGGTAGGAAATTGGGCTGTACCGGTAATTAATGGTTTGGAAGTGCCGGGACTGATATTTGCGGATGATGTGTTATTGATGACGTTAACTTCAGGGGCGATGAATAGGGCCTTAGAGTCAGTGATGCTATTTGCGAGGAAATGGGGATTGAAAATTAATGGAAATAAGTCTAAAATATTAATAGTACAGGTGAACAAAAGAAGAAAGATGGAAGGGAATTGGGTAATACAGGGAGAAAGATTGGAACAGGTAAGGAAGCTGGAATATCTAGGAGTTATTTTTAATGATAAAGGAACTTGGAGTGACCAGATCAAAAGAATGAAATATAGAGGCTTGGCAGCCTTAGCCTCAGTCAGAAATTTGCTACTCAAGTTCCCGGGGATCAGTTATAAAACACTGAGACTCGTGTTCAGGTCGGTAATAGTGGGGAGGGTATTATACGGAGCAGAAGTTTGGGGGCTGGATGAAAAAAGAGAGGAACTAAGAAAGATTGTTAGTAGTTTTGCTAAGTTAGTGATGGGCTTACCGAGGTGTACAGCAAATGTAGGGGCGGAATTAATGTGTGGGGAGGATTTGGAATCAGAGGGTGTGAAAAGAATAGTTAGATATTGGATGAATTTAAAAAGACAGGAAGGTGGGAGAGTTTTACAGGCTGCATATGTACAGCAATTTAAGAGCATGTATAAGGGGGGATGGTTAGAAAAAATAAAAGGATATTTAGAGAGGATAGGATTAGGGCACCTGTGGGGGGAGGTTTGGTCAAAGACAGAAGTGAGAGGGATAAAAATACTAGAAAGGAGAATTAGGGATATCCATAGGCAGAAATTATTGGGGGAAAGCAGACTAAGAAATTCGCTGATTGTTTTGACGAAAATAGAGGAGATAGCAGGGTTGAATATTAGATACGTTGATAGGTCAAATCGATATGGGATGATGTGGTGGCTTTTAGGTCTGCCAAGGAATAAGGGCTGGTTACAGGGCAGGGATAAGACAAGGTGTGTACTTTGTGGAGATGTGAATGATGAGTTTCACTTGCTAAGAGACTGTGAGGGAACGAGGGGGTTAAGACATAGATTATTGAGTGCCGAGAATCGGGAAGTACTGGGGAGAGGGGATGAGAACGCAATACTGAGATGGATTATTAAACAATGGGAAAAAGGGGGTGAATTGAACAGGTATTTTTGTGCGACAAAAAAGGCCTGCGAGAGTAAAATGAAGGAGAGTGAGTTAGAGGGTGGGCAGGGGAATAGGGGGGTAGAATAGTTATCTGTATAAGGGAAGGAGATAGTAGGTTAAAATTTTAATGGTTTAGTGTATATAGGGACTGAGTATTTAGTTAGGGGAGTTGGGTAAAAGGACAGGATGGCATGGTCTGTTTGTTTTATGATATGTCAGTAATTGTTATTCATTGTAATTTTATTAGGCTAGGATGGTAACTATTTGTGAAGACTGAAATATGGTAAATAATGTGGGAAGGCTGAGACGTGGTAAGGGTGAAGTGATATATTTATTGTGATATTTGGAGTTGACGCTGATTGGTAAGTCTTACGATATGTCAGTAATTGCTATTCACTGTAAATTCATTAGGTTATGATGGTAATTGTTTGTGAAGGCCGAAATGTGGCAATGGTGAAGTGGTATATTTATTGTTGATGTATATAAGAGAGAGGATAGCATGATAGTGTGGTATGAGATTGAGAGGTGGTATATGAAGCGATGTGTTGGTATTGAAGGGTAGCTGTATTAGCTTTTGGTTGGGTAGGAGGTTTATTTAATGCTAACTAAGTGAGTGTGAAGAGGGACAAGAGTTTTGGATGGTAGAGATTGGAATGTGGTGTTGGTGAAGAGATGGTATATGAGTGTTTGGTATTTTAAGGTGAAGATGGCTTGGTATCTAGATAAGATTAAGGTAAGATGTGTCATATTGCTGAAATGAGGTGTTGGAGAAGTGGTGGTATAAAATGGTCGCAGTTATTGAGGACTATGGTTGAAATATGGTGAGAAGCGGTGTTAAGTGGTGTTATTTTGTAAATCTGAGATGTTGTAAATTTAGATTTAGTGGTGTATTGTGGAAGGTATATGAGGTGGATCTGGAATGGAAATTGTGGATAAGAGGTGGTATCTGAATCCGGGAGTTGGTATGTAGATGGTTTATTTATTGCTGAATTAGTTTAGATTTATCGAAAAAAAAAATATGTGGTGTGGGAGAAGTGTTGGTATAGGCGAAGATGGTTTGGTAATGAGATGGTTTAATTTATTGCTGAAACTTTTGGAGTTGGAGAGATGATTGTATTAAGTGCGGGTTGGTAAATGTAGTGTATGATGGATTGAAGGGCAATTGCGGAATGTTGGTTGTTATGGTTTGGACAGAGAGTAAGTTAGAGGACAATGAAGATGACGTATGTGCTGAATCCACAAGGACACGGAATGAGTGGTGGTTGCGATAGCAAATGTAATGCTGAGCATGGCTTGGGTTTTAAAATGAGATCAAGCATGGCTAAATAATGGTCAAGTTGCAACATGAGAGGTAGTAATGCATTGAAATAAAAGTGGTATTTAAGGTAAGTGTGGAGGGAGACCAGTGTTGAAATTTGATTGTAAGTTATTGTGATTTTCTGCTGGGTTAGGATTGTGTTATTTATTGTTGTGAACGTGGAGGACTTTTGTTTGTGTTATGGCTGGTTAGAATGTAAGTGCTGACTGTCGATGTTTTGGTATTGATCGGGAGTAGGTCAGGGAAAAGGAATGTGACGAAAGTTGCTGTAGGCATAAGGACAAGTGATGAGTTTGCTGGATCCTCGAGCCGAGGACTGCTACAGAATTGTTATCATTTTTGTTATTATTTATTCCTATTATCTCTATTATCATTATTTTATTTTTATGTATTATATTATTATTATCATTATTTTATTATTATTTTTATTATTATTATATTTTTTTTTTTTTTTTTTTTTATTATAATTATTAATATTGTGTCTTATTGCTTTGTGAACATGTAATGGGGCGGAAAGCCTGTTTGTTCATAAATAAATACTAATACTAATACATTGTTATCAGACCCCACATTCAATATCATATTATGACCACTGCTTGTGTTTACCGATATTTTGGTGACGAAGGAAATAATTCCTTACAATGTTATAGAGTATTCGCGTCATATGTAAAGTTAGCACAATTACCCAACAACAACAAGAGTACAACAGGCAATTCCATGGAAAGGAAATATTACAAGAAATACTACTAATTTAACATTCTAAATCCAGTATCATCATGCACAAATTCATTATTTCCAGTGCTTAACATTACCGCTTACAATACTACAGGTTGAGCTTTCTACTAGCTTAACATTACAAGTGATAATAAAGTGAAGTTAAACCATCATTACCCTACAACTATAACGACGACAACAACAACAACGACGACGACGACGAAAAAAATATAACAAGAAATACTACGAGTTTAACTTTCTAAATCCAGCATCAGCTTAAGTATTTCCATTACTTAACACTATGGCTTACAATACTATAGGTTGAATGTACTACAGGTACTAGCTTAACACTACAAGTGATATTAAAGTTAAAACAAAACTACCAAACAACTACAACAACAAGCAATTCCATGAAGATAAAATATTAGAAGAAATACTATTAGTTTAACATTCTAAATCCAGAAGAAAATTACAAATTCAGCGTCCGTCATTTACAGCTTTTAATTTTTTCACTTTACACTAGCATTAATCATCATCTTAAAGGATTTGATACCGGAAGAGAATTTATCAGACTCCTGCAGGTAAGTTATTCCAATCCCTTATGGTCCTGTTTACGAAGGAAAACTTGTCCACATCAGTATGCTGGTTATTATTACACTACTGTTAGTGACAATCGCCACCGGGATATGTCCCATTTGCGATGCATTTGTTAATAATAATTAGGTACTTCGGTATATTACAGTGCAATGTGTAATTGTGTCTAGTTGTACGCGACAACTTGAAGACGATGTCCCAAATGCAACGTAAGTCGTGGATGTCGGTTATTTTGAAGAGATGCCACCTAGCACAGCGCGCTGTAAAATACGTGTGGGATGGTCTGACACTTAAAAACACATGAGGAGGAATAGTCACAGAACTCATCTGGCCCGGTCTGAATCACAAGAAGGTACCCTGCCGACGATTGTGAGGCATCCAGGTAGGTTTACATCCTAATAACAGTTTTTTTTCGTGTGGCTATTTCTAGCCGGGTGCAGCCCTTGTAAGGCAGACCCTCCGATGAGGGTGGGCGGCATCTGCCATGTGTAGGTAACTGCGTGTCATTGTGGTTGAGGATAGTGTTATGTGTGGTGTGTGAGTTGCAGGGATGTTTGGGGACAGTACAAACACTCAGCCCTCGGGCCATAGGAATTAACCAATGAAGGTTAAAATCCCCGACCCGGCCGGGAAACGAACCCGGGACCCCCTGAACCGAAGGCCAGTACGCTGACCATTCAGCCAACGAGTCGGACCTAATAACAGTTATTAACACATTATACCAGTTATTCAGATAAGAAGTTCACTTGAAATAACTCGTGAACAGTTTAAGATACTGGCATTCTGTCTTCACTTTCGTTAATGGTATTAAGGAGCTCATAGTTCAACATGCAGTGCTTTCCTAGGCTGTTGACAAAATTTATCGTCACACACGTTTCCATATGAGAACTGCTAATGATAAGTATCAAGCTTACACTCGTAGTTACTGGGACGTCGCACAGCTCGCAGCACACGAGAATCGGTCTCGAGAGCGTTGCCCATCACCCCCGCTGAAAGAATTGGAGCAAAATCGGGCATTTTAGATTACACGTTCCACTCATATGTAATGGGGGTTGCATATGCAGCAAAGCACATCTTCCCCATCTCAAGTTCGAACATTGCACGCCTCTAGTATCCTATCTACAGTTATTCACAAATTATGCAGAGTTATTCAGCTAAGATGGCCACTCCAAATATGTCGTGAACAGTTTAAGATACTGACATTCGTTTTTCACTTTCGTTAATGGTATTAAGAGGTTCAGAGTTGAACATGCAGTACTTTTCCAAGCTTTTGACAAAATGTATCGACTCTCACGTTTTCATATGAGAACGTTATTTCACGCAATAACTGCCAGTGATATACTATCAAGTTTACAGCCGTAGTTACTGGTACGTCGCACAGCTTGCACTACAGGAGGATCGGTCTCGAGATCTGTGACGTCATTCTAGAGAGTCTCGAGCGAGAGCGTTGCCCGTCACTAATTCTCTCATTACATGCAGCGTAAGTAAGCGAATGAATAGGCTAAGTACAGAAACTGACGGGTACTGTAGGTACACTTACCTGGATACTAGAGGCGTGCATATTCGAACTCGAGACGAGGCAAGATGCGCCTTGCTGCATATGCAACCACGATTACGCACGAATGTAATCTAAAATGCTTGAGTATGCTCCAATTCTTTCGACAGCTAGGTGTGCATCGTTATCAGACCCCACATTCAATATCATATGACCACTGCTTGTGTTTACCGATATTTTGGTGACAAAAGAAATAATTCCTTACAATGTTATATAGTATTCGCGTCATAATTAGGCATTTCGGTATATGGCGGTGCAATGTGTAATTGTGTCCAGGTACGCGATAACTTGAAGCCTATGTCCGAAACGCAACGTAAGTCGTGGATGTCGGTTATTTTGAAGAGATGTCACATAACACAGCCCGCATACTATCGCTGAAGAGGAATAGTCACAAAACACCTCCGGGCCGGTCTGCATCACAAGAAGCTACCCAGTCGACGACAACAACTGCGAGGTATCCAGGTAGGTGTACATCCTATATACAGTTATTAACAAATTACACGGGTTATTCAGCTAAGAAGTCCACCTGAAGTCGGTCGTGAACAGTTTAAGATACTGACATTCTGTTTTCACTTTCGTTAATGGTATTAAGGAGCTCATAGTTAAACATGCAGTGATTTCCTAGGCTTTTGACAAAATGTATTGGCACACAGTTTCCATATGCGAACTGGTGATATACTATCAAGCTTACACTCGTAGTTACTGGGACGTCACAAAGCTTGCAGTATAGGAGAATCTATCTCGAGAGCGATGCCCATCACCCCTCTCGAAAAAATTGGAGCATACTCAGGAATTTTAGATTACACGTTCCACTCATGTGTAATGGTGGTTGCATATGTAGCAAAGCATATCTTTCCTCGTCTCCAGTTCGAATAATGCACGCTTACCGCACCAACATAATTACTGACATCCGCTAGCTTTGACACATTTTATCATTAGCAACGCCTCCACAAGAAGTTCCATTTTCTTTTCTACGCCTTTCAGATATATCAACCGTACACATTTTAACATATTTGTTAAGTTCACACTTCTGTTTTAAATAACTGACAGTGATTTTACTATCTTGGACTCATGCTATGGGAATGAACAAACATCCCTCTTTGATGATTGTGCTTACACCCAAGGCTGTCACAGTCTTAATGATACATAAGAAGAGGATCCATTTTGGTTGTAAACTCTCAAATATTCATGATTAACCAAGTTTTAATTTTCAAAAACTGTTAATTCACTCCTGTCCATCTCACAACATTTTCGAGGTCACGTTGCAGTTTCTCACAGTCTTGTAACTTATTTATTACTCTATAGAGAATAACATCATCCGCAAAAAGCCTTACTTCTGATTTCACTCCTTTACTCATATCGTTTATATATATAAGAAAAAGGTCCGATAATACTGCCTTGAGTAATTCCCCTCTTAATTATTACAGGGTCAGATAAAGCTTCATCTACACTAATTCTCTGAGATCTATTTTCTAGAAATATAGCAACCCATTCAGTCACTCTTTTGTCTAGTCCAACTGCACTCATTTTTGCCAGTAGTCTCCCATGATCCACCCTATCAAATGCTTTAGACAGGTCAATCACGATACAGTCCATTTGACTTCCTGAATCCAAGATATCTGCTATATCTTGCTGGAATCCTACAAATTGAGCTTCAGTGGAATAACCTTTCCTAAAACCGAACTGCGTTCCATCGAACCAGTTATTAATTTCACAAACATATCTAATATAATCAGAAAGAATGCCTCCCCAAAGCTTACATACAATGCATGTCAAACTTACTGGCCTGTAATTTTCAGCTTTATGTCTATCACCCTTTCCTCTATACACAGGGGCTACTATAGGAACTCTCCAATCATCTGGTATAGCTCCTCCGACCAAACAATAATCAAATAAGTACTTCAGATATGGTACTATATCCCAACCCATTGTCTTTAGTATATCCCCAGAAATCTTATCAATTCCAGCTGCTTTTCTAGTTTTCAACTTTTGTATCTTATTGTAAATGTCATTGTTATCATATGTAAATTTTAATACTTCTTTAGCCTTAGTCTTCTCCTCTATCTGGACATTATACTTGTAACCAACAATCTTTACATACTGCTGACTGAATACTTCTGCCTTTCAAAAATTTTCACACACACACTCCCCTTGTTCATTAATTATTCCTGGAATGTCCTTCTTGGAACCTGTTTCTGCCTTAAAATACCTATACATACCCTTCCATTTTTCACTAAAATTTGTATGACTGCCAATTATGCTTGCCATCATGTTATCCTTAGCTGCCTTCTTTGCTAGATTCAATTTTCTAGTAAGTTCCTTCAATTTCTCCTTACTTGCACAGCCATTTCTAACCATTTCTTTCCAGTCTGCACCTCCTTCTTAGTCTCTTTATTTCTCTATTATAATAAGGTGGGTCTTTACCATTCCTTACCTCCCTTAAAGGTACAAACCTGTTTTCTCATTCCTCAACAATTTCTTTAAACCCATCCCAGAGTCTGTTTACATTTTTATTTACCGTTTTCCACCGATCATAGTTACTTTTTAGAAATTGCCTCATGCCTGCTTTATCAGCCATATAGTACTGCCTAATAGTCCTACTTTTAAGACCTTCCTTCTATCACATTTATTTTTAACTACGACAAAAACAGCTTCATGATCACTAATACCATCTATTACTTTGGTTTCTCTATAGAGCTCATCTGGAAATACCAGTATCACCTCCAGAATATTCTTCCCTCTACTTGGTTCAATCACTTTCTGAATCAGCTGTCCTTCCCATATTATTTGCCATTTGTTGGTTATGCTTCCTGTCGTTCGCATTTCCTTCCCAATTGACATCTGGTAAATTCAGATCTCCCACTACAATCACATTTCTTTCCAGTCGTTTCCTACATAGCTGATTATCTTATCAAATAATTCTGAATCTGTGTCAGTGCTACCCTTTCCCGGTCTGTTGTCGGTTGTAAGTATGTAACCACAGCTAATCATCATCAATTCCAAGAAGTGAAACTTAGTAAAACTGCAAATGAAGAATATTTGAAGAGTGCTGATATGCGCAATAGGCTGCCTAGCGACTTTAAACCGAATCTTAGCTAGAATTGTTACAAAAAAAGAAAAAAGAAAAAAAAAGAAATAATACAGCTGCACAACTACGAAGCACTGATTAGGAAAGATGAAATTCACTACCGTAGTACAGAAATAGAATACGAAATGTAAATAAATGTATTTTAATTCTTAAATAATTCAGTGTATTGTATGGAATTATACAACACATTAAATCATAGGTGTATAGGGTCGATACATAAATTCATGTGGTATTCTTTTGGGTTGGCAACAATGCAGCATGAAGGGATTGCTTATAGTCATTCCATTGTTTTAACTGAGTATGGAGTTAGTGTCTTGTGAAACACAGGTTTTTTTGATTGTGAACGTATTATTTGTGTATATTTCAGAGAAACGGATATGGAATGTCAAGTTGAGAAAAGTGAGCATTTCCGACATTTTACTCTTTGAGTTTAACCGGGGATCCAGTGCAGCAGGAGCTGCGAGAACAATTTGTGAAGTGTACGGGAATGAAGCAATTGCTGAAAGAACAGCACAAAAAATGGTTTTCCCGCTTTTGAGCAGGACGGTTTGACTTGTCTGATGATCCACGTTCTGGAAGACCTTCAGAATTTGACGAAAATCGCTTGAATGAGTTGTGTCATGAGAATCCTCGTCAAACAACGTGGGAAATGGCGCAAGTTTTTGAATGTGATCAGTCAACTATTGTACACCATTTGCATTCGATGGGTAAGGTACAGAAATTGGGTATATGGGTACCACATGTGCTAAGTGACAGTAACAAAAATCAACGAGTATACATCTGTTCATCATTGTCTGCCCAGCACCGGTTGGCTTGTTATAGGCACGAAGCATTCCTTTCGAACAATGCCACCGGTGACGACAAATGGTGCCTGTATGTCAACATGAAGAAGAGGAAAGAGTGGCTCAGCCCATCAAAAAAAGCAACTCCCCATGCCAAGGATAGTGCCCATCCACAGAAAATTGTGTTGTGTATATGGTGGAACAAAGTTGGCATTCTTCACCATGAACTTCTTCCGAAAGACATAACGATTACCTCTGCTGTGTATAGTGACCAGGCTAAGATGGCTTGCCATTGCTATTGACAACAGAAGACAAAGACAACAACCAGTCTTACTGCTCCATGATAACGCTCGTCCACATACAGCGCAACTAACCAAAGGTGTGATCGCTGAACTTGGCTGGGAACCTCTTCCTCATCCTCCGCATCACCCTGACCTTGCCCCCTCAGATTTCCATCTTTTCCGCTCTCTTTCTAACCACATTCAGGGGCAAGTGTTTCCTGATGAAGCTTCTCTTGACCAATGGCTAACAGATTTCTTCCAGTCAAAACCAAAACAGTTCTACAGGCGAGGCATTCAACTGCTACCTGAATGTTGAGAGAAGGTCGTAGAGAGTGGAGGTGAATACATCACTGAGTGAATGTGATTGTGAGTTGCAGTGCATGACAGTGACAGTAAAATAAAATAAAATATACAAACTTATGCATCAAGCCAATACAGTACATATGTAATATTTTGCAAGCCGTCCCTCACATGAAGTAGAACTACCAGTCATCCATATATGGATTGTAAGCGAATGATTTTGTACTCCACCTGAAATTAACCAAGAACAAATAAAAATAATTTAAAACTTTTGATTTTAAATACCGGTAATTTATTGCTTGGACTTAGTCGCTTTAAAAACAGGTCGTAAGTTAAAGCTACAGGTGTTCTTTCCCATACTACCATTTGGCACTGCCATGTGTTGAAGTATTATTGCACAGGATCCAGGCGAGGGAAGGGTAGGTTGGGATGCCACAGGGAGAAATGAAGGATGCCCAAAGAACAAGTTGTTCGGAGGAAACAACATTACGACAGAACAGGTTTCTTTTACAGTAATGAGCTATGCTATCATTTTCGAGGCAAACAACAATCACAGAATGCACACACATTCTGCATAATTATACACATAATTTCCTTCTTCAAGGATACCCGTAACAGATTAGAGGATGTGTATCTTGCAGTAAGGAATTTCTAAAAAATCAAGAATTTTACAGCTTTATTACCAGAATGGAATAAGTCAATTTTAATACCACTGTCTGATCATTCATCCAGTCACATAGCAACTAAAGACCAGGGTTGCTGAAACGTTTTATTTGAACAATATTAAACAGACTATGACAAATAACGTTTGACAAAAAACATCTGCAAGGCATTTATACTGACATGGAAGAAAGAAATACTATACTTCTGTATCATAAACCTGTTATAAAGTATATATCAAATTATAAACATAATTAGGGATAGATTCACCTGGAAGGAAATACGTAAACACTTTCAGTCAGTTGACCAACAAAGCAATGAGCTGTTCTAGTCATTCCATGGAAATAATAGAACCTCACATAATAAACTTCTGAAATTAAAGCTACAAATATTTCTTTACTTTAGGGATGACACACAGCTGTATGGAATACAAAAAAAGTGATTCTGCAGGGATACCTTTCAACAGCATTTTCACCACTTACAACTATATGCCAGCAGCCAAGGTTATAATATTTCATTTGTATTATGCTTCAGCAAGGTAACCTAGTGTAGAAGAAGTTGTAACTGTAGTAGTAATATTAGAAGTAGTAAATGTAGTTGTGTTGTGGTGATTATCAGTCCTGACAGTTCACCTACATCCTCTCCAGCACAATTTCAAACCTAGAGTCATTAGATATTTACAGAGTAATACATTCTAACTAGCAGCCAGCCGTTATCCATTTTTCTACTCAATTGCTTAGTTTGTAATCTAAATAGCCTCACGAAACAGGATGACATAATTAGGGTTGCTTTATCAAGATCCAAGGTATAATACTTCCTTCTCATTACAACTAAATTTAGGAGTTCACAATATTTTATAAATTTACCATAACAAGGCTTACAAAGAAACAGCTGCACTGCATTTATTAAAATCTTGTGGCTGTATATTAACCGGGACAGCAAAGGCTATTAAATAATCTCTCAAAATCAAGTTATATGAGGTGATGATAAGTTCAGCCTGATTAATGTGGCACAGCAAAGGCCATTCAGCCTGATTAAATCTGGTGTAGATGGGGTTAAACCATTCTTTTTTTTTTTTTTTAATATCATCGATCCTTCTTTATCTTCAAAAGTACAGAAGATTCTGTTCCTTCTGACTGAGAATATTTGGAGGCAAATGATCACCACCTCTAATAATGAAATTGGCTGAGCAAATCACAGCAAAATATTTACAACCCAGAGAAAGGTCACAGCCAGGACTGGACTAGGACTGGAAAATTTGAAATAAGATGTGAAACATGATACCATTATGACATTTGTAAGTGCAAGGAAATTCTGGGTGAAAACTACACTCAAGACAGCAATCAAAAATTTCTGTAGCTGGAATTGAACAACTCCAGTCTGATTTTTTTAGCCTCCCATATGTGTGATTTTGTAATGTTTGGCATATAACAGAAAATATGTTTTATGCTTAACAGGGCAGGATTATATCATTCTTCTCAATTTCCTGAACATGACTACTAAATTTGGGAGATCAAATGGTGGTAAATTTGGTCCTTGACTTTCACAACTCCAGATTTTTCAGTAGCTTCCTATTTTCATCCTTTTCTTTAGTGTCATAGGCAACAACAAAACAAGTACTTGGTGCCCATGATACAAAGCAGCTTCAGCTATAATATCAATGTCAAAGAGAGAGAATATGTATATATGAACTAAAAAAAAAAAAAAAAAAAAAAAAAAAAAAAAAACCTGTGGTTTAACAGCCCGTTAGGATCTTGTCTTGGAAATACTGGAGAACCATGTGGTCAGTGTGATGACATCCTCGCCCATACTGCTTGGCTTTCTTGACTGGGTCCATTGCCTAAGTATCAGACAGTTCCTCCCTTGTCTCACGAGGGTGAGTGGACCCTGTTCCAGCACTCAGGCCCGAATTGAAATCCCTAGACAGGTCAGCATTTAATATGGGGTAAGAAGTAGATACACTACTTATACACCATGGGGCTGGATATATATATGGCTACTTTCTTAGCTAATTCTAAGAATTTCTGGAGTTGCTGGAGCCACCCAGGCTCGTTTTGATTTTGGTTGGGGGTTTAAGGCTGGATGCCCTTCCTGACATCGCATGATTTTCCAGTTGAAAATTCCAACCAGAGATCGAGCAGGATATGAACCTCAGCAGCTACGCTAATTACACCCCTGAACCCTGCAGATTATATTGTATATGACTGCAATCAGTCTTCTTCATTATTCATGTTAATATGTTTTAAAAACTAGAGAGAACGAATCATATTCAAAACCAAGGCATAATGAATGAATGAATGAATGAATGAATGAATGAATGAATGAATGAATGAATGAATCAATCAATCGTCAATGATCCGCATTTAAGGTTGTCACCTAGGTGGGAGATTCCCCATTAGTTGTTTACCTAGAATTTTCTTAAATGATTTTAGAGACGTTGCAAATCTACTGAATGTCTCTCTTGGAAAATTATTATAACCACTAATTCCTCCCAATTTGTCCACCTGAATTCCAACTTTATCTTCATAATGTGATCTCTCCTATTTTTAAAAACACCACTCAAACTTATTCACCTACTAATGCCATTCCACGCTATCTCTCCACTCACAGCTCGGAACATACCACTTAGTTGAGCAGCATTTTGGTAAAGGTTCTCTTTTGTAGGAAATTACTACCCAGAACAAATCGAGCTGCTTTTCTCTGGATTTTTTTTCCAGTTCTTGAATCAACCAATCCTGGTCAGGGTCCCATACTTTGGAACCATACCATAATTGGGGGTTTTACGAGTGACTTACATGCCTCCTTTTTCAACCCTTGCTACCACCCCTAAATACCCACATAACCAAATTGAATCTGGAAAAATCATTTACAACCTCATTATTATGTTTACCCCCAATGAAGATCTTTCTTTATGTTAACACCTAGCCACTTACAGTGCTTCCTATGATGTACATTCACACTCCCCCCCCCCCCCAATCAACAAAAAGGACTTTTCCCCTTGGTGAAACTTCCAACCTGACTCTTCACCCCGTTTACCACTGTTTGCTCTTGATCTTGCTTTTTTTTTTTTTTTTGCTAGTTGTTTTATGTCGCATCGACACAGATAGGTCTTACGGCGACGATGGGACAGGAAAGGACTAGGAGTGGGAAGGAAGTGGCCGTGGCCTTAATTAAGGTACAATCCCAGCATTTGCCTGGTGTGAAAATGGGAAACCACGGAAAACTATTTTCAAGGTTGCCGACAGTGGGGTTCGAACCTACTATCTCCCGAATACTCTTGATCTTGCAATATTGTCAAGGACTTTCCACAGTCTCTTACAATCCTGTAACATATTAATACCATATCATCATCTGCATAAAGTCTTATCTGTGATTCCAGTTTTTTCCTCATATATAAGAAAACATAAATGTCCAAATAATACTGCCTTGCAACCCTCCCTCCCCCCGGTCAGATAATGCTTCAACCACTCTTAGTTCTCCGAGTTCTATCTTCTAGATATTTAGCCACCCATTCAATCCTTTTGTGCAGTCCAATAGCCCTCATTTTCGCCAGCAGGCTCCTATGATCTACCCCATCACAGGTCGTGGATGGGTCATTAATGATACGGTCCATTGGCCTCTGCAATCCAAAATGTCTGCTATATCCTGCTAGAATCCTGCAAGTTCAACCTCATCAGAACAAACCTTTCCAGGTATTACGAATCCTACAATACAGTACAAAATTAGGGATCATCATTTCCATGAGCACAAGTTTGTGTTTTCCGAATATAATTTTCAACTTGCCTTTCAGAAAAAAGAGAATGATTTTTAAATACAGCAATTCTTTAAAATTCACCAAGGAAGAAAAAAAAGGAAATTTTTAGAACAGAAACGTTTTCTTACTTAGGTTCCATTGAAATATAATCCACTAATTTTATCACACATTAATACAGGATCATATCTGTGATTTTCCTTGTGAAAAAAAAAAAAAAAAAAAAAAGTGCAAGAATGGATGATGTAGAATATGCATGTTCTGTAAGACTTGTGGGATATTATGCCATGAAATGAGACTGAAACAATCACATTTCAGGTGAATATTAGCAGCAGCTCGTAAGTAGAGCCCTGCGCGGATATATAAAATAATATCCGCATTCGCTCCGCATGTCCTTCATCTGCACCGGCATCTGCATCCGCGAACGGTTATCCGCATCCGCAAAATGTTTATCCGCAGATATTTTAAATACGTATTTAATTACAGTATATTACACCCAAAGTATAGACTTGGAACCTGGCACCAGAACCCCTACAGTAACAGGTTTATGAGGAATTTTCTCTTGTGACGACAATCGATGTATTGATCTTTGTTTCTTCCTTCTATTAATTGCAGGCAGGAGCCAGTTAGGCTTACATCAGATTTACGGCTTTATGGTCTAAAGGCTCTTTATATATCTCTATTCTCCCATACCAATGTCATGGGTTGCCTAACCACAAGCAAAAGCAAGAGTATGCCTGAGTGGAAATATATACACGTCATTATTTAGAAATTATCAGCAAAATTATTCGCACTGCCATACACTTTGTATCCGCCAAGACACTAACTTCATGGATATCCGTGCAGGGCTCTACTCATAAGTAATTAACACACAGGATACCTTAAGCTTCATACGTTGCATGGTACAACTCAACAATATATTTAATCCCTTAAATAGCACAATATTGTATATTTGTAGGGCTACTTTTTTGTTCATGATTTCATTAGACTGTGGAATTATTCTACAAGATAGCCTGCAGTACATAAATATACCATTTTA
Organism: Anabrus simplex; assembly: GCF_040414725.1. NCBI lineage: Eukaryota > Metazoa > Arthropoda > Insecta > Orthoptera > Tettigoniidae > Anabrus > Anabrus simplex. The sequence continues at coordinate 772,176,479 of NC_090266.1, forward strand.
GAATAAAGTAAGAACAATAAATAACATTTCCCACAATGTGATAACACAATGCAAGTCCTCCAGTGCTACGATTGTTGTTAAATGCTGGCTGGCTAAAACTGGTTCGCAACTCTAGCCATATCCAGTGACTCTACTCAACCCAATATGGTGCTTCCAAAAGAAAATGCATGGCACAACATTCATGATGGTATTTGCAAACTGGATGCCACCAACCTCGGTGAGGAGATGGGAACTGGTAACAACTTCTTTCCTAGAACAAAAAACAAAAACAAAACAATACTGATGATGATGATAATAATAATAATAATAATAATAATAATAATAATAATAATAATAATAATAATTAGGAATGGAGATAGGGAACATACAATATATACTGTATGAAAAATTTAAAAAATGTAAATTAGACCTACAGCTGCTTCTGGAATACAAATAACATTTTTTTCTGAAACAATGTAACTGCATTATACAGTAAAACAAATGCTCTGAAGGTCTCAATTCCAGAGGAAAACTTCTACAACAACACATTTTGACTTAGTGTTGTATATGACAAGCTTGATCTTATGATATATTACGCAGTGTTGACATTTCCCTTGTAAGACAAAATGACAAGAGTGTAGGTGAGGGTCAGGAACATTTTTGCAGTGAGAAGGCTAGGTGGTGGTGGTACATATATCGTCTTGCCTCTCTCAGATTGCTGTTGCTAGAACTTGTGCAATGTGACACAATGCAGCCATTCCTGTCGTCTACTGGTGAGTAATGTTCACCATACACTGTTAATCTATAGCCTCCTTTTGTTTCTTGTAGTAACATAAATAGTTAATGCCACAGTTGTTCGTATCACTCATATTTACCAACTGGAAAAAAGTACCAATACCTCTGATAATGTTTTTTTAAATAGAAGACAACCTGAAACAGCTATCCATTTGAGTAAGAACAGATGCTCCACACCTTTTACATCTCTGTATAACGACTTTGAAAATCATTATACTTAAACATTCTGGTATTCACGAAAGCAGACTACACCATTCCCACGGCTTCATTTAAATCTGGCATTACTACCTCCAACAACTACACAATTAAAAAAAATTAGGGGGACATGTTTTTGAACGTACGCCATGCTGCAAAAAACAATACCTCACATGCAGGTATATTACCAACTAAACCTTTATTCTTTACCATTGAAGTATACAGAACATTGATGTATTCGTGTTCATTTTCAGAACACAAACGGAAATGTCCAAACAGGGGCAAAAACAAAGTGATAATCATCCTCCAGGGTGGATTTTTATCACAGGTGGAGAACTTCAGTATGGTGTATGTCCTCCATGAGCATTTATCGCAGCTTGGCACTTTCGTGGTATGCTCCGTATAAATCGATGAAGGTCACGCTGCGGCATCAGGTCCCATTCCTCAATGAGAGCCTCTTCGAGATCTTAGAGTCTGTGGTAGAACAGGACGCCCACGAACACTTCTGTCAAGCCTATCCCACACATGCACGATGGGATTACGGTCGGGACTCACTGCTGGCCATTCCATCTCTTGAATGTCCAGTTCTCGCAAGACAGCTCTGGTGATGTGCGCTACCTGAGCCCTAGCATTGTCGTGCCCGAGTACAAATTCAGGGACAACACCATATGCAGCAATCAACACATGCTGTAGCAGTAACTGCTTGATGTACCACGCAGCAGTAAGATTACCATGGACGATGACAAGATCTGCGCAGCCATCAGTACTGATGCCACCCCACACCATCACAGAACCATGTCCGAATCGGTTGCCTTCCTGGACAACACTTGGCACGTACTGCTCACCACAGCATCTCCATACATGTTGACGTCCATCACGCTGTGTCAGGGGAAATCTGGACTTGTCTGTGAACAACCCAGGCCCCTAATGGCGAAGTTGCTAGTTGACGTGGGTACGGACAAACAGAAGGCGAACTGAGCGATGTTACTGCGTTAAACGGGGCACTCTAACAGGACGTCTGGGTCGTAAGGACACTTCTCTTAACCTGTTCCTTATTGTCTGGTCATACACCGTGACTCCAGTGACCCTCCTGAGGTCTTGTTGCAGTTCTCTGGCAGTTGCTGAACGACGCCGCAGTGCACAAATGGTCAGATATCGGTCATCCTGTGGAGTTGTCATGCATCCACGACCTTGTCCAACACTCCTTGTGAACTGGCCTGTCTCATTGTAGCGATTCCACAAGCGTTGAATAACTGATGGAGAGACATTGAGATCCACAGCAACACGACGAAAAAGTCCACCCTTCCTGAATCAGAGTGACAGCCCTTGCGACTTGAACCTCGTTAAGATGTCTCATGGGATGTGCTGGTTTATGTACGTGCTGAAATGACCGCACCAGTCTGTGTACCTCACGACGACACACGGACGCACTACTATTCACTTTGTTTTGAGGGGTCACCTGACAGTTTAATGCATGGCTACTCCTACAGATGGAGTATAACTTCGATTTGACATACCCTGAGTAGCTAAGGTGTCAAGGTATACTGTATGATCATTGGAACCCCATCTACCAAATTAATGTTCACATACCAGACGTTACAAGAGATGTTCCCCGTATTTTTTTGAACTGTGTAGTAATCAAGCTGTGTGTATATTAAGATGATCCCTAATGACCATTTTTAATGTTTTGAAATATAGAGTTGTGTATCGATCACTGCCACTGACAAGCACTCTAATGGCATCATACTACATTTTTTGAAGTTTTGTAGTGCATCTAGAATAGTAAAAGAACAGTTTATAACACTTTTCTCTTATGATATCTGATTGCAACAACTGAAAGATTCCTTTCCACAGCAGCTGGAAGAAGAAACAATCGCAAAAACATGATACCCCATTCTTTTCATCATTTTGTCACATATTTATTTCGTTTCCAATTGGAGCTTCTGTTATCTATTTCTAGTGGCCAGATGCAACTTCTGGAAATAATTTAACTTCAGAACAAAAACTTAGTAATCGATATTCCTAGTTTTTGGTTATCAAGCTTTTTCAGTGGTATGTTTGGTTTTGTCATCTGTTGTTTTCAAGATTAGGACTCCATTTTGAATTTGTTTACAGCTGTCTAATCTCTTCATCAAGTCTATTTTAGTTGAGAAGGACCAGCACTAGAATCATTGCTCGACCACATATTTTGTAGTCAAAAATAAATAAATAAATAAATAAATAAATAAATAAATAAATAAATAAATAAATAAATAAATAAATAAATAAATAAGAACATGCCTATGAATACTGCACCCACTAATCTATCCAAATGCCATCACAGAATTGACAAAACACTATTAATTAATCAGCAGCATACAAGGCTTGATTTGAACTGGCTCCTTGGTTGAATTAGCATAGCCTGGGGTTCAAGGGGCCTCAGATTCGATTCCTGGCCTGGCCAGGGATTTTAGCAACGTCTGGTTAATACCTCGTGGTTGGGGGATGGATGTGTCCGTCTTCATTCATTTACATGCATCACATGAAACAACCAACCACCACAGAACTACGCAATAGTGAATACATCTCTCCATATAGGGTTGGTGTTAGGACAGGCATTTGATTGTAAAACTAGAATGACCCCAAGTAATTGAGGAAAGGTCAGGAACTAGAAGAATATACAATCCTTGATTAGCATGTTGCAGTCTGACTTCTACACTGCAGCTGGTTTGCGATCAGGTTCAGAAAATAAAGAAGGCAATAGCATAAATCATTGGACAACTCTCACATTGTCTCCTGTTACTGAGAATTTTTTAAGTTGGGCTCCATAGCTAATTAGCTAGTATGCTGGCCTTTGGTCCGAGGGGCATCGGGTTTGATTTCTGGTCGGGTTGGTGGTTTCGACTTCCACTGGTTAATTCCCCTAGCTCGGGGGCTGGGTATTTGTTCTATCATCATCATTAAAATTCATCTTAGGTAGGGCCCCATCCTCAGAGACGTGCAGGTTGCCTATTGGGCATCAACTCGAAAGATATGCACCAGCCCTCTCCTCTCTGAATGTTATCATCATCATCATCATCATCATCATCATCATCATCATCATCATCATCATCATCAATTTTAAAAGTTGATGAATCAACCACTAATCAATTATGTTTTACTAAGCGCTATAAATAGCAATGGTTAGAAATTGAGATGGTAGTTTGGAATATTTCCAACATTTTTCTGTAGAAACCCAGAACTTTAAAAATTAAAATAGTACTTCAAAATACAATTCGCTATTAAATCACATTTATTTTGTAATAATGCATTTTGAGCCAATGTTTGCTTTTTGTCAGACTTTCAATTTCACTCCACCTGACCACTATAGAAAACCAGTTTTTTGGAAGTAGTAACACCGAGGAAAGGCTTTGTTCATAGTGCATCAAGCAAGTTGATCATGAATATCATGTTCGCAGAAAACAGCCGCTAATGATATTTGAGTGCAAATATTCCCTATAAATCGGATATCCTGAGAATCCCTCGGCTCGAGGTGCACATTTTTGCAATTTGGGGTGACGTCATCTTCAGGCCCACAATCCATCCGAGACTGTCATTTAATTCCTGATCTAGCAAGTCTGATTCCAAGAAAGAATGACATTTGGTGATAGCTCATAAACTACATACATGCCTTAAACACATCTAGTCTTAATTTAAATGAAGAGAGGGCCAGGAGCCCTAAATTCATCACGATAAATTTGCTTCAGTAAGAGCCTCAGTGGCTCAGGCAGCAGCGCACTGGCCTCTCACCACTGGGTTCCATGATTCAAATCCTGGTCACTCCATGCGAGATTTGTGCTGGACAAAGCGGAGGCGGGACAAGTTTTTCTCTGGGTACTCCGGTTTTCCCTGTCATATTTCATTCCAGCAACACACGCCAATATCATTTCATTTCATCTGTCATTCATTAATTACTGCCCCAGAGGAGTGTGACAGGCTTCGGCAGCCAGCACAATTCCTATCCTCGCCGCTAGATGGGGGCTTCATTCATTCCATTCCTGACCCGGTCGAATGACTGGAAACAGGCTGTGGATTTTCAATACCATTTACAAGACTCACCTAGACATAAATCATCATCTTCTCAGTCTCAACAAGAATTAAAATTGCAGGCTATTCCTGAGGATCCTGTTATTCTACGAGAACAAAAATCAGTCTTGATTACAAGCTGAACAAGATAGGATTATGACCCTGAGAAAATCACAAGTTAATGATCAAGCAAAACAGAGAGGGAAAGTCATGCCCTTGGATAGAATCAGATACGAAATGGAGCATGCTGGGTGATTAGCTTGAGCTCAGAATAAGATAATTTTAATCACAATCCACCGTTTGATAACGAGGAAGGTGTTGGACTAATGACTTGAATTGTGCACTTTCTGTGAAGCCTTAAAGTGAAAGAGTGCACAAGGAGGACTAGTTATTCATCAGGAAGAGCCTGGTTGGATTTCAGACAACCACCTCCAGAACCCTCAAAATCATTGCCAAGTGTAAAGATTCTATCCACAATCTAGACAGGTTCTCAATGTGATTCAGGGCTATAATTATGCCTTTTAGTTTAGGTCACTTGGCATAAACAAGATAGTACAATGAAACTTCATGCCTACTTACCAAGTCCAGAGGAAGGTATACTACTGTATAGAATTTTTGTTACTTGCAATGACAGCACTACAATCTTCTTCCAAATGTATTTAGCACCAAGCGAGTTGGCTGTGCGGTTAGGAGCGCGCAGCTGTGAGCTTGCATCTGGGAGATAGTGGGTCTGAATCCCACAGTCGGCAGCCCTGAAGATGGTTTTCCGTGGTTTCCCAGTTTCACACCAGGCAAATGCTGGGGCTGTACCTTAATTAAGGCCACGGCCGCTTCCTTCCCTTTCCTATCCCATCGTCGCAGTAAGACCTATCTGTTTTACTTATAGTTATGCATTTCATTGGGTTCCATATTGAAGTGGGATTACAGTAAATTAAAATTCTTTCAAGGTCCACCTATTCAATACAATGACATTTGACATGTGATTGAGTCACAATAAAATGTCATTGTACTGAATAGGTGGACCCTGAAAGAATTTTAATTTCCTGTAGACCTATCTGTGTCGGTGCGACATAAAGCAAAATAGCAAAAAATATATTTCGCTGTAGATTATTTACCAGAAGCTCAAACAATCACCCATCAACCAAACTAGAATTCCACAATAGAAGACGAACTGCACAGAATATTTCATGATGAAAACCCCTCTACATATGGGAATTTAACCCGTTCAGTGGCAAGATCCTATCTTGCATGTATTCTCATGTTTAGACCCGTATTGAAACTTGATATAAATTGCATACATTTTTATTTTTGTTTTCCACCTATTCAATACATAATTATAATACATTATAACACACAATTATGAACTGAATAGGTGGAAAACAAAAATAAAAATTGTATGCAAGATCCTATCTGTTGGTTCACTTATTCCTGTAAAAAATGTCCAGTTGAATCTGATCTGGTGGTGGTGGTTATTGTTTTAAGAGGAAGGATAACTACGCAACCATCCTCTATCAACACATTCACTGCCAGGCACTCTGAGGTGATTTAAATGTCCTGTGCCAGACATTTCTAAAGGAGGTGAACTGGTTTGACAGTTACAAATAAAAGTGCATATAAAGAAAAGTAGAATACATAACAGCATGAAAATTTCATGTTACCTTTAGTAATGTTTAAAATGAGCTGAGAGTGATTTCTAGGCATAACTGCATGAATATGGGAGTAGTAAACATGTTTGCTGTCCAATACATTTCTAACATAGGCTTTTTTATGATACTAGTCATCATCCAGAGTCCTAAAAAAATTCTCATCTCATCCAGAGTAACAGGCCGCCAGTTATCATACATGCAATATTTAGTAAATGGTCTTGCTACTGTGCTAAAAAATCGTTTTGCATACTGGTTAGTTTCTGTTATGAGAAATGACATGTGCTGATATGGAAAACAACATGAAGTATGCCATGCAAGATTCATCACTAGGTAGTTTACTCATACCTACATTCTTCGAATAATTGGGCGTGTGTCCAGGTTAATCGGTGTCTGACCAATCATCTGAATCAATACCAGATATATCAGGTTCAGCATTCGCAACTTCATCAGATGAATCACAATCACTTTCCTCCACACAAGGCACTAAATCATTTTCCGACTCACAATCAGCATACACTTCTTCTAACATATTCCATATCGCTTTTCTGCAAGTAATCTGCAGTTTTGTATGATTTACAGGCCATTTTACAAGAGCGCAAAGACACTGAGAACAAACACACGGTTACTCAACTATTGAAGATAACACGTGTTCGGATGTCAACAGGAAGTTACTAAGGAATGTGGTTTGCATGTTTATCGATCATACAATGATCCTTCATTTTGAATCTGTGAAAGTTTGACTGCATTTGGGTCATCTGTGGGGGCTACAATCAACTATTTGAACATATACACTTAAATGTCGATCGATGTGTTTGGCACTGCCAACATGCTAGTTTTAAAATGTCGATCGGCGTACTTGTCGCCGAGTGAGTTAATGCTAACCAGAAGGAAAATGGAAGAGGTTCAACACTTCAAAACAAGAAGTTATTTGCAAAAGAAAGGGAGGGCCCATGAAGGGCATGAAAATGAAAGATTCTCTATACCTAAAAAACCTAATACCATCATGGTCAGAAAAGAACAAGGGTTGGCCAAGAGGTGTCGGATAAGAAAGATAAAAGCAAGGAGCTGGTCGCAAGTAAGTGGAAGCAATGCCAGACTCACCTAGGGAATCATGGTCCCCAAACCAAGCTCCCAAGCTGAGAATCCCAGGTCGTTCTTGTAGTGTTCTCATATGACAGGCTGTGGATACCGTGGATGTTATTCTACCCCACCCCCTACCACACCTGACAGGGGAATGGATCTGATCTACTGGATGCCAAAGTTATATAACGATACATTTGTGATATCCGCCTCTGACCGGCCTCTAGCAGTTAGATCCATAGATTAGTCTTTGGAGTGCCTGTTCTAGCCTCAGATGTCTCTAGAGCTTATGAGAAGAAACAATATAACATTGAAATGCACTATAAGCGGGTTAATAAATAATATGAAGCAAAAGAAGAGCGCATTTGTTACGGGAGATGACAATTATTTATGAATTGATTTAAGAGATTATGAATGTGATGATAAAGAAATTAAGGTGCATGACTTGTTGGAAAGAGATCTGGGTACAGAATTAGTCTGTGAATTTGTAATGAGTGACTTGGTAAAAACAATTCAGGCTTTCTTCAATGCAGAGGATTTAACTTCGCCATCATTTAAAAGAAAATCTGAATAATAACAAGGATCATAATACTGAGAGTGATAATGTGAATCGTGGTGCAAATGACAGTCCAAATGAGGTTCTGAATAATTTGAGTAGTGGGTCAGATTCAACCAGTCCCTGAGCAATCAAATTTTATTTCCTACAAAACTAACAGATGCAGTTTTTTTCCCTTTATAATGAAGAGAAGATAATGTGTGTGTTGTGAGCGTACAAATTGTATTGAGATTTCAGAAGTTCTGGTGAACATACATGCAGAACTTGGAATTTACGCATTTTATTTTGTATAAACCTTATGAAAATGAACATTTAATGAATTTTTAAGCTTAGAATTGTTATATCAACTGTAGGATGTGTACCAATATAGTGGTTAGAATCCAATCAAATTTCAGTATTCTGAGACAAACGGCTCACCTCCTATGAATATTTTAGTGTATGTGAACAAATGGTACTAAATTTGCTTGGCATTTTCCATGTCAATAACTACAAATCAGTCATTTAGACTTACTGACAGCTTTAAAATAACAGCTACCGAGGACCTTACAATGTTCTTACTACAAATGAGGCATGGGTAGCATTTGTCATGGTCAACCAGGAACATATGGGACATAGAATTTTGTGCTAAAGATGAATGGTTGCAAAGAATTGTAGAATTGAACAGGGTATACGATTTCTTACAGTGCCGTCTTATGTTCTACTAGCTATTACCTGCGGATTTGCTTGCGTGGATTTCGTAATTTGATAATAGTAATCGTTCCCCGCTACTGCACGAAGACATTTTGTGAAAATTCCTAAGGTAAAAAAAACTCACCGAAAAACTGAGTTTAATTTACCCCAATACCCAATTGCAAACCACATTCGTGGTATTGCCTTTTGGGGCTAAAATGACCACACTACAGAAAGAGCTAACTCTGGATCATGTGACATGTAAGAAATAGCCCTCTCTCAAAGTAAAAAAAAAAAAAAAATATACGTTTCTATTTTTTTTTTTAAGGGGATTCCAAATATCAATTTCCACGCATGTAACATCTGCAGTTTATGAGATTTAAGTATCCCCATAAAAATAATTCAAACTCTTTATCAGCCACCACACCTTTAATTGGATTTTCTGGCAACAAAATTGTTTTGAGATGTATCCTCATAAAAAAATAATTCAACTCCTCCTTCACTTCACTTTACCCGCCAACCCTTAAGTGGATTTTCCAAAAAACAAAAAAGACGTGTTGAACCATATCGTCATATGCTTCAGATACATAATTTTAATTATTGCATAACACTGTGGGCTCAGTGCGCAACATGGCTTTGTGTGGGAGTCAGTTGGAAGACAGTTGGATTCTGGACTGCGCCAGTACAAGGGACCACCCAGTACATAGCTTCATACAACGACCTTTTTTAAAATTTGAACGATGTTGCTGGGGAACCGCTGCTGCATTCTTTGTCTAGCGAGTTTCGAACTCAGCCAATCACGAGCTGATAGGAGGACTCTGCGAGCTACCAAACCACGACGTCCGGACAACCAACTTTCTAACAGCATGATTAAACCAGTAATATATATGAAAGTAATCCGTCATTGCGCCGATATTCCACAGTTCTGATGTGTCCAAAAAGACAGACGTAATTTTTCTAATGCCTGTAGATATAAAAGTGCATACTTAATGTTAATGTGTATATTTCGCATTATCAAGGGCTTCTAATTCAAACTCAACCGGTCGTTCAACTGACATTGTATTCATCAAAGGGGACTCCCCAGGGTTGAATGAAAGCCCAAGGAGAGGGGAAGCGTCCCTCACTTCTCACTTGTCACTCTTAGTCTGAATCTCGTGCCAGTTGTTCGATAGCTCGCTGAGATCATAATTAGCAGAGGACGCTTTGTTATGATGTCTTGCGAACTGAGTTAGTGATACATATCTGTGACGGGTAAAATTATATCTGTGATTATCTGTTGCAAAATATATGTGCTGTGTTTTTATAATCCAATCCGGAAGTGATAACAGTTTGAGTATAATAAGATAGTTACCTCTATCAGCAACAGTCATTACAGTGTCGCCAAGTGCGGGTTTTCGCGCGTGATATGTCTGACGCAAAAAGGACGGTAAATGAACGGTATTATTCGCTGCCGCCTATAACCCGACAGATAATTTACGCCAGTGTAATTAAATGACAATAACGAGTTGCGCCCGTGGTCGCAAGAACATTCGTATCCGCATAGTTATACTGCCGCGAGAAGGACTGACTGCGTCTGGGTCGAGATGCCCTCCAATTAAAGGTGAGCAAAACGGAGTAATTTTCGTTTACAGGCTGTAGTCAATTAGCGGCCAAGCATTAAGGGCGCGATCTTGCACACGTGTTACAAGTGGTGGAGTGCCTAAATAAACTGTTTTGCACGAGCATCACCAACCCGGAACCATGGAGGCAGCGCCAAGGGTCGATTGAGTGACTTCCTGCACCTTGGAGAGTGACGTGACGATGGCCTAAGTTCGTGGCAATGCTGCGGCCATGTGATCATCACGAGTGCTGAGTCCGACGCAAGCTAAGCTTTCGTGTCAATATATTAGCGTGCTTGGGGTGATGGTTACACACTAGTTCAGATCAGTTGTAAATAACTACTTTAAAAGTTAATTGTCAGCCAGACGGCACAGATTTGCATTCAATTCAATTTAAATTTAAATGTGTCTTGAGCAGCTGCATGCTTATGATTTTTCTTTGTTACTTTTTCAGTTACTTAGATGGGTTCAAGGGTATGCCAGTGTAGATATAGGAGTGTTTTGTGTGTTTCAGTGTATTCCATTGTGTGATAAATATGCAAGTTCTGGTCATTGTTTGACATAGGCTATATGCCGGTAGTTACGCATGGGAGATAAGTTCACAGCTGTAGTTTCTATTTTATTATTTTTTTAATCATGCATGGGACTTTCAGGTGTAATTTTGAAGCAGAATCAAGGAGAAATCCAGAAAGTGTCCCGGAATATATATGCCTTGTGTCTTACGTCTAGACGCATGCCTGCTGTGGGAGATCCCAATGACCAAATGTGGAGAATATGAGCGTATGTATGTGTATGTTCAGTCTTCAGCCCTAAGGCTGCTTGGATCCTCAACAGCTCTACCATCAGCTGTCATAGATGGCCTAGGCATTACTGAAGAGGCGTACTAGGGAAATGAGGAGTGAGGTAGTTTCCCGTTGCTTTCCTCACTGAGCCAGAAGTTGCTATTACATATCAGTCTGCCAAGCCCACTGAAATGCATGCACCAACTGACCCTATGAGCAACGTTTTCACACCATTCATAGCAGGGACTGGCTGCATAAGGAATGGCATTACTAGCATCGCTCATACCTCAGTCACTTTCATATTGTCAAAGCCAAGGATAAGACAGAGACAGATCAATGAAAGTAACAAAATTGCTCTAGCCCATACCAGAAGACATTGTGCACTGTAAACACTAGGTCCTGCCAGCAAAGGCATATCATGTTTTATTTTATAGGTCCCATACGTGCTATTTCATTTAATGTGTGTTTCAAGCCTTTCTGGTTTGATTTGCGACTTCCTGAGATTATGATGGCTGATTTTTGTATTGTTTCTTTCTTTGTTACATGTGTTGATGTACTCAGCGTTGAATAAGATTTTTCTTGTTTGTTTAACTCGATAGCTAAATAGAGGTCGCATCTTATGCCATTCAATTTCTGTGCGAGCGGTCGCACATTAGAGTCTGTGTAGTTGTACGTTTGCAGCGCAGGACTAGCATTGCAATTGAATTGTTTTCATTATTAATGATGTAAACGTGTATATACCGGATCAAATACTAGTGTGATTAACAATCTACCGCTGACATGTAAAGACACTTTTTCAAGCGAATCCCAACAGAATTAGGACATAAAAGCAAAGTTTGCGTCGACTTAATTTTCACAATGTAATCATCTGAAGTCGCTCCCAAGTGGTGTGTTTCTTTATACGGGCAGTGACCCGTTTGTATTAATCTTTATGGTAAATGATATGGACATGTGCGCAGCACATTTTTCTTATTTTTATTGGCCATCAGGCTTCATGTGTTGTTATTTTGTGTTGTTAGTATGAATGATATTAATGTTTTAGTTTAATAAATTCATTTTACCCGATTTCTTTCTCTTATTTACAAGATTTATGTATCCGTATTCCTGTCAATGTAACTATGGTATTCACCTCATGAAGAGGTTAGATTAATTCACTTTGCCCATTTGATTTCCGAATGTTAACCACACGCTCTTCCGCAACTAGCCCAGGATATTCTGAAGACCGGAATGGACATAACATTTTTGGCATGTTGCTGTTGTTGCTTGGGCAGAGCTCATATCCATGTTCGATAGTTAACCCACGGATTCTGAACATGAGGCAAGTGCCATTTGAGCAGTGTTCATACCCTCACTAGCCCCATGTTTGTCGCCCAGTTGCGAACTGCTATGTCGTTGGACAGTTTTGCATCCATGTTGGAAGCACTTTCGTTTCTTTCTTTGGCTTTGCAACGTGTAATAATTGGGTTATATAGGCTTTGATAGGAATTATTGGTTCAAAATTTGGGGTAACTATTTTGATACCCGGTCTCAAAATATTTACAAATCATGGGAGGAGGAGACAATTTCGAACGGGCGAACGGTAGATGATGATGTCTGAGAATCATATTCGATACCCAGATGGAGTCATGTTAACTGGCAACCTAGCGTGCAAGGCAATTTGATTCTACAGTCCCGTATTCGGCATTACTTGTGTTGGTATGCGAATATGAAAGGGCGAGATTTCAATGGAAATTGCATATTTAGGGGAAATCTGAAAATCCTAAATATATGAGATCACGTTTGGTATTTATCGGCATTAAAGTAATTTTTTTGATCAGGTTGGATGTGAATAAAAGAAAAGTAGCCGATGATTAAGACATGTCCAATAATTAAGTAATTCCAATAGGAATTCAAGAATAACAAAATGGTTTCTCATATGAGGTAAAATAGCCGATGCAATATCCTTAAGGTATTAATCGACTTAAGATAAAGCCGAAGTTTGTTTGGTATAGCAAATTTCAAGGCCAGTGACAGAAATTTTGTTTATTAGAGTAAGTTAGGGATGCGAGATAACCTCAATTTCAAATGAAATTTGCAATGATAGTGGCATTAGTATCGAAGGTTGAAGGTATATAAACCATTGTTCGGAATATATTAGCCTTGAATTGGAGATATAATGCAAATATGGTTGCGCGTTGTTGTCTAATGCGTAGATTTGAGCCCATAATTAGGAAAGCCTATATTTTTATTACACATTTGGGGCTACAAGTGTAAGATTTCTCTAAATTATTATTGTGTGTATCCGGTTTGTTATTTTTAGGGCCCGGATTTTTTAAAAATGCATATGCACATATGCAATTGCATATTTTGACATATTTTGAGGGTTAGTGCATATTCTAGACGTAACAGCATATTCCGGTATGTAATGTCTGAATTTAAGGACAATTACAAGAACTACTAAAATAAATCTCTTTTGTACATCCCATGCTAGTTGCCTATTTTATGTGCATCCCTCGCTAGTTGGTATTTTCGACTGTGTAAGGGCACTTTACTTTCACAACTGACAATTGGCAACAGATAGCTTAGGTGTGGGTAGGTAGGCTGGACTTCCCTGAATTCCTTTCTCTACCACAGCAAATAATAATCTCAGGGGGCTGGGCACTTGGTCAGGACAGAAGTATCTTCAGTTCACTAGTTACGTTCCATTTTAATGCCCTGCATCTCATTTCTAAAAGTGTTAGTTTTTAAAAAATGCCTAAGGAAAAGAGCAGCAGAAGAGATTTACTAAATCAGTGGGTGTAATAGGGACTATTCAACAGATGGTGTCATCGTGTACTGTCAAGTTTGCTCAAAGGAAGTGAAATGTGAAAAGAAATTTCAGCTTGAACAGCATTCAAAAACAACTGCACATATTAAAGCAAAGGAAGAGAAGAACAGCACACCACAACAACTACTTCTTACACAGGTAAAGCCCAAGTCCTGTACTCTTAATACATTTTCAAATGATCTTTGCAGGGCTTCCGTATGCAGCAACATTCCATGGAATAAATTAAACAATCCAGTTCTGCGATCATTTCTCGAGAAATATTGTGTAAATCAAAAAATACCAGATGAATCAACTCTTAGGAAAAATTACCTACCTCCGCTATATGAATCTACCCTGGAATTGATCCGTTCTGATATCGGAAGGAACTGTGTTTGGATATCGGTGGATGAGACAACGGATTCGTGTGGCCGTTACATAGCAACTTTCGTGGTTGGTAAATTACATCCAGACGAACCCGGTAAGCCACATCACTTCTTGCTTGTAAAGTACTAGAGAAAACCAACCATATCATAATAGCAAGATTTGTAAATGATTCTCTGCGACTATTGTGGCCATCTGAAATTGAGACTAATTGTTGTAAAGTGCTTGTACTGCTCACAGATGCAGCTTCGTATATGTTGAAAGCAGCAAAGGCCCTCCAAGTATTTTATCCAAAACTCATACACGTAACCTGTTTAGCGCACGGATTACACCGCACTGCAGAAGAAATATGCGCACAGATTCCAGCTGTTAACAATTTAATTGGATGTGGGAAGAAACTGTTTCTGAAAGTACCAGCTCGTGTCCAGTTCTACAAAGATTGTCTACCTGAAGTTCCTTTGCCACCTGAACCTGTCCTGACTAGGTGGGGGACATGGTTATCTGCAGTATCATTTTATCAGAAACATTTTAATGAAGTGAAAGAAGTGGTTACAAAACTTGAAGATGGACATATTGCGTGTGTCCGTGATGCAAAAGTTGTGTTTGAAACCGCTACTGTTTATCAAGATGTGAATTTCATTCATGCACATTTTTCTAGACTTCCAAAAGCCATTGAGAGCTTAGAATCTTCTGGTACTCCCCTCAATGAATCACTTGATCTCGTTGAAAAAGCTGCATCTTCGTTGAATTACGCTCCAGGCGAAATTGGAGAGAAGATTAAATGCAAGTTAGAAAAGGTGTTGAATTCGAACCCAGGACTGAATAAGATTAAGTTAATTAGTCAATACTTGAGCGGAACTAGGGTATCCTTGCCAGATGTATGCTCCGAAACGTTGGTGCCCATGTATAAGTACTGTCCAATTACGTCAGTTGATGTAGAACGATCATTTTCAGCCTATAAACTCATTTTGACGGACAACAGACATAGTTTGTCTCCAGAAAACATTGAAAGACTACTAGTTACCTATTGTGATGCTTCTTTTTGCAATAAATGATACCTGTAAATAGGTAAGTGAATAAAATTGCATGTTTTTAAGAGCATATTTCCTTATTTTCCGAGCATATATTCTTACTTTTTAGTGCATATTTGCATGAATATTTTCAGGTTTTTTAGTGCATACAAATCCGGGCCCTGGTTATTTTATCACATTATAAATACATTAATAGCATTCGTTAGGCAGTTTCTGCATGGCGAGTTATGGAGCCATATTGATTAATATTCAATTTGATTAAAGTAAATAGCAGAAACTGATATTTCAAATTAATGAAAGACTTATTTAAATTAATTTCCAGGTTGAACCATGTTGTAGTTGTCTGTACATCACGTACAGTTTGCCGATGTTTCGAATACATTGCAGTATTCTTTATCAAGGCGACTGAAATACCCCTACTCGATCCAAGGTAATCAGTCCCCAAGGGAGTGTAAATTAAATAATTCTTCACACCGTGGAAGCTTCACTTCTAAGATAATGAAAGACTTAGTGACTTCGGACTACATTCAAACTTTTGTGACATGAGCAGGCCACGCAGTCATATCTGGAAGAATTATAATGTCAGCTACGTTAGCTGACCTGTTAGCCCGTATGGACTTGAAGGCAGAAAGGGCAGCGAAACGGGAGCACGATGCTGAAAAATGTGAGCAGGAAGCAGTGTTACGCGAACAAGAGTGAATGAAGGAAATTACGGACAGAACAGACTTGATGGCCATAGAGGCTGAGAAACGGGAGTTAAAGAACAGGCAGGAAATTACTGCTAGTTTAGACGAACAGACTAAGCAAATCATAGAAGGGAATGCGAAGCTAGAGGAGGAAATTGAGACCCTTCAGGAATGCTGTGTAAAGGGTATGGAGCGTTTAGAGAAAAGAATGGACGATATGGAAAATAGGACAGATGAACAGATTAAGAATATTCAGAGAACTTTTGAGGAATTATCTGGCAAGGTGGCGGATGGAACTGCGCAGACCGATAAGAGATTGGATGAAGTCACAGCTAGATTAGACGAGGCTCGAACAGAGATTTGTAAGAACAGGAGTGCCATTGCTCAACTGGGAGAAACCACGGAGACAAGATTCGCAGCCATGATGGAAGACATTGGAACCCGGATAGCCGAAGTAAGACAGCAGACTGAAGGAAAGATACAGGAGAAACTGAGGCAGGAGGTCACAGAGCAAATCACAGACAAAGCAGGAGAAATAAACAGAATGATAATGACAGACCGCGAGACAACTAGACGTAATATGCAGGAGGTAGGAGTGAGCATCGAAACCTGGTCCGAGACGCCGCAGAAAATCCAATAAGCTGGTCTCCATAGACAAATATATGCAATATCTGAAGGACACGATAGAGCTATTAGACTTGAGAACAAATAAGGAAATGGAGAAATTAAAATGCTCGATACAACAGAGTAGCATGGATAGGGAGCTGAGCCAAGCCATCGAACGGCGATGATCAGTGAATTGTTGAACCTGCCTAAACTGAATGAGAGATCGTCAACGCCGAATATAATGGATGGAGCACCAGTATACAATATTTTCCGTACGGCAGATGAGAAACCACAGAAATTCAGTGATATGGACGACCGTATGCCACGAACCTTCTTTAGAGAGATGGAAGATTACTTTATGATTCCAGAATACCACAGGAAAGAAAGCTGCGTGTAATTGAGAAATTTCTAGCCGATTCGGCATTAGAATGGATGTTAACTTTCCGTTATACGCTCTCAACTTACGAGGAATTCAAGACAGCTTTCTTACGAAAATTTTGGGATACGGCAGTTCAGCAAGGATTGCGTATGGAGCTCTCTTCTAGGAAGTATCCGACTTCGATTCCTACTAGGTATTCACATTACTTCATCTCTCAAGTTATCTGGTTCAGGGACTTAGATACGCCACCGTCAGAGGCAGAAATGATAGCTGCAACTTCAAGACATCTGCCACTTGAAGTACACAGGATGCTTCTTGCAGCGAATGTCAAAATGGCTGCAGAAGCAGGAATGATGTTAAGACAGCTGTATTAAACATCACACCAAGCCCAGCCTAGAATAAGGCATGGTGAGGCGATCCACGCAATAGACCTGGCGGGATAGAGTAGCCCACCGCATAAGATGAGGAATGGTTGTAAACAACAAAGCTCAGGGACTCAGACCATGTCATGTGAGATGAGAGAAAGCGAGAATGAGAAACCACGGAGAGGAAGTTGGAGTCCAACCCGCCGGACGGAAGACAGGAGAGAACCGAGCTATCACTGGAGTAGAAACAGAGGCCGTGGTCATAATTATGTGAGAGGAAATTACGGGCAAACGTACAGGTATGGACCTAGAGGCTTCATAGGACAGCGGTGGCCATATCAGCGATGGGAAAGCAGGAGTTACCGGAGCAATCAAAATGGTTTTAATAGTCGTCCTGAGTACCCGAATAGAAATATGGAACCCCAGAGATATGTGGAAGAACTGCGGGATAAACATCGGAGAGAGGTAAACTGGAAAACAGCAATTCAAGGAAGTACAGACGAGCAAGGTCACAGAGCGGAAAGTGAGGCCTACCACAATTACCGACAAGCAGAACAGAGTAAGGGACTAAATCCTCATGCCCCAGACGTCAATGCAGGGACTGGTGCGGTTAAAAAAAACAATTCTAGACCAAGGACATAGCCTGAGAACGGCAGGGGAGACCGAGGAGGACAACTGGGTAATCATATCTGTGGATAGTTGGGTCGTTCAACCTGCGGACCTGTTGGAAGAAGATTTAAATTTGAATTGTAATTCCCTTAGGAAATTACCCGTTATCTACGTTAGAGCTGGAGGACTACAGACTCAAGTTTTAAATGACACTGGAGTGACCATTAGCGTGGTATCACAGATGCTAATAAATGAATTAAAGATGAAAACAATAATAATAATGTTATTTGCTTTACGCCCCACTAACTACTTTTTAAGGTCTTCGGAGACGCCGAGGTGCCGGAATTTAGTCCCGCAGGAGTTCTTTTACGTGCCAGTAAATCTACCGACACGGGGCTGTCGTATTTGAGCACCTTCAAATACCACCGAACTGAGCCAGGATCGAACCTGCCAAGTTGGAAAGATGAAAACAAAGGTACCCATCATCCCCATTTAAAAATTAAAAGTTTGTGGAATAACCCCAGATAAAACCACAGTATGTAAGGAACAAGCTTTACTGGACTTTGAAATTGCAAAGTCAGCTGTGTCACATCCATGCATTATATCACCACGAATGGAGTATAATCTAAATTTAGGAGTGGATTTCCTAAGTAGCTACAATGCTGTGATTGATATGGGGTCAAACAGTGTGATTTTTTGGTTAGACAACACGAATGAGGAAATGAAATTAAATCAGGTGGAGAAAGATTTTGGCGGAGAGCAGATATGGACCACAGCAGCAGACGAGGAAAAGGAGTTATAGATTTCCTGGCTGACTGGCTACAAAATTGTGAAGAATTATGTCAGGATTTTGAAATTATGATTGCTAACCTAGAAGACGATGACGAAGTGGCAAAATTTAACCGGTTGTTACCTGAGAAGATAGCTGAGGCCCCAGTAGGTAATGAGTCACGTGGAAAGCTATGGGAAATGTTGATTAAACGGACAAAAGTCTTTGGTTCAAAACCTGGTAGAAACCCCAACTATCAATAAAAGATCGTCTTAAATAATTGGGAACAGCGACCTTACCCAATTCCAGAAAAAAACATTTCTCCAGGTTAAAGAGATTATAGAGGACATGGAGAAAAACAGAGTGATCGGTAAGGACCCCCACCCTTCTTAAAACCAATCTTAGCTGTTCCCAAGGCGAATGGGTCAACCAGAGTTTGTTTGGATGCTAGAGCTATCAATAAACGCTTAGTCCCAGAGTACGAGAAAGCACCGCCTATTAAGGACATGTTAAAGAAGTTCGGGGGAATGGAGTTCTTCGGAATGGTTGATCTCACATCATTCCACCGTATTGCCTTACATCCTAGTACTAGCATGCTCACTGGATTTATGTTTGACAACCAAACATATATTTTTCAAAGATTACCTTTTGGTCTGGTTAATTTGAGCTTGGTACTTATCAGAGCCTTAGTAAATAACCTCAGTCCAACAGTCAAAGAATTCACCTTAAAATATATCGACATCATTTTCTGTTCAAACACCATGGAGGAGCACTCGAAAAAATAGATTTATTGTTGGAAAATTTAAATCAGTGCAATTTTAAGGTAAATCTTGAAAAATCTCACTTCTGTCAGCAAAGCACTCTGTTCCTCAGCCATATTATTGACAGGGAAGGAATTCGGCCCAACCCTGTCAAAATTTCGGCTATATAAAACTTTCTGAAACCAACTTGTGTAAAGCATATTCGCCAGTTTCTGGGATTATGCCAATTCTTCTCGGACCACTGCATTTCATATATGGAGACTGTGGCACCTCTGCAAGAGCTTCTAAAATCAATAATAGGTGGAAGTGGGTGGAAATTCACGATCAGGCATTTTGAAAAACCAAGGAAATCTTAGCGAATGCGTCAAGCTAGGTTATCCAATGTACGATCGACGTTTCATCATTCAAACCGACGCCTCCAGTGTAGGGATAGGAGCTGTTCTCTTTCAAGAGACTCCAGAGAAGGACCAGGAGATCACCTACCTAGCTTTTATGAGCAGAAAACTCAGACCTCATGAGCTTAAATGGACCACAACAGAGTTAGAGATATTATCCATTGTGGTAGCTCTAACCCAGTGGTGTAAATATACAAAGGCCATCCAGAAAGTGGTACCCTTTTGTGCAGTAAAGACACAGAAGGAAATATTAACAAATATACACATTTTTATTGGAAAGAGCATACTTTACACTACTTCTCCACATAATCTCCAAATTTAGGCATTTGTCATAACGTGGGACGAGTTTTTGTATTCCAGCGTCATAGTCCTCCACCGCCAGCGTATTGAGATACGTGGTCACGGCTTATTTAAGTTCTTCATTGCTGTCAAATCTTTTTCCTGCCAGAAAGTCTTTAAGCTTCGTAAAGAGATGAAAATCCGAAGGGGCAAAGTCCGGGTTATACGGGGGATGGTCGAAGTTTTCCCACTTGAATTGCTGCAAAAGTTGTGTTATTGCAGCTGCATGAGGCCTGGCATTGTCATGAAGGTGAATGACTCCTATAGACAATAGACCTCGCCGTCAATTTTGTATTGCCTGCCGTAATTTCTTTAATGTTAACACATTACGCATTAGCATTAGTTGTCTCTCCACGGGCCATAAAATCAATGAGCAGTACACCCCAGCGTTCCCAGAAAACGGTTGCCATGAGTTTCCTGGTGGACAGAACTGTCTTGAATTTTTTTGGTTTGGTAGGTGAATGAGCATGATGCCACTCCATTGACTGTCGTTTACTCTTAGGTGATGCATAACAAGCCCATTTTTCGTCCCCAGTAATGATGCAAGTCAGGAAAGAGTCTCCTTCATCAGAAAAATGTCCCAGAAACGTCAGTGCTGCAGCCATACGCTTGGTTTTGTGCTCCTCTGTAAGCATGCGTGGGACCCATCTTGCACAGATTTTTTAATAATGCAGATTGGTCTTTGACAATTTCATGAACAATTGTTCGAGACACATTAGGAAAATGTTCATAGAGTTCATCAATTGTGACGCGCCGATCGTCCCTCGCGCATTCATCTACTGCGCTCAGCAGTTGGTCTGTAATGTCAGATGGTCTCCCTGAACGCTCCTCGTCATGTGTATTCCCCCTCCCAAGGTTGAAGTTGCAACACCAACGCCGAACAGATGACTCGTTCATCACACTGTCTCCATACACCTCTGTTAATTGGCGATGAATATCACAAGGTCGAACGTTTCGTGCATTAAGAAATTTAATCACGGCCCTCACTTCACAACTGGCGGGGTTCTCAATTTGTTTAAACATTTTAAACAATCACAGACACAACACAGGCAATGCTAGCGTCATGCAACCTCGCACAGAGCAGGCAGACAAGCCACTGATGCGGTCTGACCTTGCCCAGCGGTTACCCGAGTCGTCAGCGCTTCATGCGGCGCTAACGGGTACTACTTTTCGGATAGCCCTCGTATTTTGGGTTTTACGATCACAATAAGGACGGACCATAAGGCCCTGACATTTATCATGAAGTCAAATGTAGGAAGCGACCGTGTCTGCAGGTGGTCATTATTTATTCAGCAATTCAACCTCACCTTTGAACACTGTTCCGGTAAGGTGAATGTTACAGCCGATGCGCTTAGCAGGAATCCGAATCCGGACGAAGTTACCATTAATTTAACTGTATTGGATGACGAGGAGCAAGCTATACTCATCAGATACGAGATCTTAGTCAAGAACAGGAAAACTATCTGCCCACTCGCCTGTTGTTAGACTTCTTCAGAAAGGAGATCGAACCCGGTACTTCCAGATTTATTGAAGCGGAGAAGAAAGCAACATCCTATCATGCGTATAATAATCTATTACACAAATTCATCGATGATGACCACACAAACATTCGGATAGTTGTCCCGCCGGTGTTTCAGATTGATCTGATATGGGCTGGACACGCTGGAATTGAGAAGGTAACGGCAGTGTTTCATAAACTTTTGTATGGCCTCGCATGAGACGAATGGTTCAGCAAGTACTTCGAACCTGCGACAAGTGCCAGTGTATAAAACTGAAAACCTTCCTATTAAAGCAAGCGCCAAAACCTATTCTACCTACTGCCCCAAGACAGTTATATGCAATAGACTATTTCAGACCTCTTCCTGAAAGGCGCCGTGGAATGAAGGATGTACTTGTATGTGTAGATGTGTTCACGAAATTTGTGACATTATGCCCAGTACAGAAGGCAAACACTAGATCACCTCTGTACCAAATCAGAAATAAGATCTTTACGAAGATGGGGAAACCGGAGAAAATACTAAGTGATCATGGGCCGAAGTTCACGTCTCCTACATTTAAGCGAGAGCTTGAGAAGCTTGATATTAAGCACGTATTAAGCTCTGTATGTCGTCCGGATGCAAATCCTAGTGAAAGGATTATGCGTGAAATTTTGAAGTATTGCAGACTCTTCATTTCCGAGGAACACTGGAAATGGCTGGATGTTATTCCAATCGTAACCAATAGTATTAACTCGACATGCCATGAAACCACCAGTCAGATACCCATGGTGGTACATTTGAATGAATATCCGAGTAGACCATGGCATGGGGTGGTTCCGTGTCCTAATGATCCTAGACCGTCGCCAGAAACGTGCATAAGAAACACCGCAGAGGGAATGAAGAGTCAAACAAAAAAGCAAGCACGCAGAACTAGAGGCAATCGCTTTCACCGCCCACTCCGTTTGAACTTGTACGTCTTCGTAAAGAGGCCTGCTACGTCTGACGCCCTGGCACGCTTCTATCACAAATTTACTACGCACTACGTAGGACAACATCGCATCGTCCATGATTATGGGAATAAATCGTAACGTGTACCCAGTGTGGACAGATCTGTAGAAAAACCTTTCAATGCATCGAATTTAAAACCATATTACCCACCGGGACAGATTGGAATCGACGAAGTGCAAAATGATGACATGGAGGAAGAAGACGAAGAAGGCAACGAGGAAGAAGAACAGCCTGATCCCGTGGAGGTGACTCCAGAGGCAGAAGAAGGGGATATGGAAGGAGTGAACTTGTCAACTTGTGATGATCCAACCCAGCTACAAGTACAATCATGTCAGCAATGTGAAGGAAACCAGAGAAAATTTGAGGCTCTACTTGAAATTTTCTATGAAGCTAGAAAGGAGAAGGATCAATTGTTGATCGAACAAAAGCAATCTCTAGCGGAGATGGATGTAGACATAGAGCCACAGTGTTAATTAAAGCAGAGTCATATGAGAGAAAAAAATACGATACGCTGTCTCGTATTTTTTTGCGGGGAAAGAGGAAAATGAACCATACCGTCACATGCTTCAGATACACAATTTTAATTATTGCATAACACTGTGAGCTCAGTGCGCAACATGGCTTTGTGTAGGAGTCGATTGGAAGACTGTTTGATTCCGGACCACGCCAGTACAAGGGACCAGCCAGTACATAGCTTCATACGACCTTTTTTAAAATTTGAACGATGTTGCCGGGGAACCGCTGCCGCACTCTTCGTCTAGCGAGTTTCGAACTCAGCCAATCACGAGCTGGTAGGAAGACTCTGCGAGCTACTGAACCGCGACACCTGGACAACCAACTTTCTAACAGCATGTTTGAACCAGTAATATTTATGAAAGTAATCTGTCATTGTGCCAATATTCCACAGTTCTGATGTGTCCAGAAAGACAGATGTAATTTTTCTAATGCCTGTAGATATAATTGGTGCATACTTAATGTTAATGTGTATATTTTGCATTACCAAGGGCTTCTCATTCAAACTCAACTGGCCGTTCAACTGACATTGTATTCATCACAGGGGACTCCCCATGTTTGAATGAAAGTGTACAGGTCTTTATAAGCCCGAGGAGAGGGGAAGCGTCCCTCACTTCTCACTCGTCACTCTTAGTCTGAATCTTGTGCCAGTTGCTCGATCGCTCGCCGAGATCATAATTAGCAGAGGATGCTTTGTTCAGATGTCATGTGAACTGAGTTAGTGATACATATCCGTGACGGGTAAAATTATATCACTTTACAAAAGAAAATATTTAAAAATCCTCCTTATCAATACAAATCAACTCATCTGTTAGATGAAGCAAAGTCTAAACATGTTTCAGCTTAATCTCAAGGCCATCTTCAGTAGCAGAACAGTAATTACATAATACACAAACAAATTAAAAATCATAATGAAGCGAAGTGACAATGATCATGATTAGTTAATTAAAAAACATAGAGGTATAAAGTCCTCTTGTCTAATAGATCGTTCTTGAATTGTCAATTAAAACTGCTGAGTGTTAAAATGAAGACACTGTGCTGAGGAGTGTAGTGAGACCGTCAATACTATGGGTTAAAACGTGTGTAACATCTGTAATGAGAAAAAGGAAATGTGAGTGGATGAAAAAAAAGATAAAAATAATGTACGAAAAGAAAACTCATATAACTTACTTGTAAACAAAAGTTGTCGTCTCGAATGGAGATGATCTTGTCAGTCTCAAGTCACATTGCCTGTGTGTGGCTTACTGTGTATCTGTATCGATGTGGTTGGGAGGGGGGATGAAGGGGAGGGGCAAGGAGGGAGGGACGATTTGAATCACGGAAGGAGAGTGCTGATGGAAGGGCGGGTCTTATTCTAGAATGTCGGTAATGAAACTCTTTTTTACTACTGAATTGATCACAGATGAGCGGGACAAAGGTTTCCAAAAAAATATTTTTCTTTTCATTGATTTCATTCAAGTTGTATATGGGATTGTTATATTGGTCGATATCTATATAAATATTCTCTAATATATTAAGTAAGGGACCTTTCTGTTCGTAATGCAGGATCTTTAAATCTTGATCAATTGTTGTGTATTTATGATTTTTCTCTCTAAAATGTTTGCTCATGGCTGAGTAGCAATTATACTTTAGGGCACTGAGGTGTTCAGAGTATCTTATATTGAAGCTGCGGCCTGTTTGCCCAATATAGGTTGAAAGACATGATTGGCATTTTAATTTGTATATCCCAGAGTTTGAATATTTTTGGTGGCTGTTGACAGTATGAGTATTAAAAAACGTTTTCGCATTGGTGTGAACGGTCTTGAAAGCTACTTTTAACTTGTGTTTTTTTAAAGATGTTTGAAATAGGATATATGTTATTGTTATTGAAGGTAAATGTGGTGAACTTCTCTTTAGGGGAAGATTCTTTTTCTAAGGTGGTCTTGGGTTTACTTTTAAATTTATTGCAATAAAATTGTATCTGTGATTATCTGTTGCACAATGTATGTGCTGTGTTTTTATGATCCGATCCAGGAGTGATAACAGTTTGAGTACAATAAGATAGTTAACTCTATCAGTAACGGTCATTATAGTGTCACCAAGTGCGGGTTTTGGCGCGATATATCTGATGCTAAAAGGACGGTAAATAAACGGTATTATTCGCTGCCGCCTATAACCCGACAGATAATTTACGCCAGTGTAATCAAATGACTATAGCGGTTCGCGTCCGTGGTCGCGAGAACATTCGTATCCGCATTGTTATCGTGCAAAACGGACTAATTTTCGCTTACAGGCTGTAGTCAATTAACGGCCAAGCATTAAGGGCGCGATCTTGCACACGTGTGTTACGAGCGGTGAAGGAGTGCCTAAATAAACTGTTTTGCAGGAGCATCACCAACTCTGAACCATGGAGGCAGCGCCAAGGGTCGACTGAGTGACTTCCTGCATCTTGGAGAGTGATGTGACGATGGCCTAAGTTTGTGGCGACACTGTGGCCATGTGATCATCACGAGTGCTGAGTCCGGCGCAAGCTAAGCTTTTATGTCAATATATTAGCGTGCTTGGGGTACACACTAGTTCAGATCAGCTGTAAATAACTACTTTAAAGTTAATTGTCAGCCAGACGGCACAGATTTGCATTCAATTCAATTTAAATTTAAATGTGTCCTGAGCTGTTGCTTGCTTATGATTTTTCTTTGTTTTTCTTTTTCAGTTACTTAGATGGGTTCAAGGGTATGCCAGTGTAGATATAGGAGTGTTTTGTGTGTTTTTAGTGTATGGGAAAATATGCAAGTTCTGGTCATTGTTTGACATAGGCTACATATGGGAGATAAGTTTACAGCTGTAGTTTCTATTTTATTATTTTTTTATCATGCATGGGACTTTCAGGTGTAATCTTGAAGCAGAATCAAGGAGAAACCCAATGTTGTCTAGTTAGTCTTTACTATGCAAGGGAAGCGGGACAAACAGGCTTGACGAACAGCTGACTGGCCGTATAAGACGCAGAAGAGCACGGAAAGACAGATGTATTCTAACCTAGGGGACGGTTAGTATAAGGCGGAAAAAGTCACGAGTGCAGTTATGCATAATTTAGGGGTTGCTAGGCAGATATTTAAAGGAGGCTAGAATTGCCCATAGTTATGACCTGATGGGGGTCAAGAACCCGAGTACCGCCAAGTGAATGGCCCCGAGTTGGTTTCAGGATTTATGGAAACTGATGTGTATACTCAAATGAAAGAGGCTGAAGCCCTTATTGACGTGCAACTGATTATGTTAATGAATTGAGGTCGCAGGTTATTTTATGAAAGGATAATGGAACTGCGAGTGTTGTGGAATTATCCTTGTGTCCGAGTGAAGACTAGCAGGTAGCGACACGCTCCCCTTCATGCGAAGTTGAATGCACCAGCCCAAGGTCATTTCGTAGTCAAGCGTCGCATTCACAACTAGGGAATGTTTAACAGTCTCAGCTGATCATGAGAGTGAAAGTGTCCAGGAATAGATATGGCTTGTGTCTTACGTCTAGACGCAAGCCATGCATCTGCCTGCTGTGGGAGATCCCAATGACCAAATGTGGAGAATATGTGCATATATAATGTTTTATTTTACAGGTCTCCTACATGCCATTTCATTTATATGTGTTTTAAGCCTTTCGGGTTTGATTTGTGATTTTGTGAGATTTTGATGGCTGATTTTTGTATTGTTTCTTTCTTTGTTATATGTGTCGATGTACGCAGCGTTGAATTAGATTTTTTGTTTGTTTATTTAGCTTGATAGCTAAATAGAGGTCGCTGGCATTTTATGCCATTCAATTTCCATGCAGATGGTCGCACATTAGAGCCTGTGTAGTTGTAAGTTTGCAGCGCAGGACTAGTGTTGGAATTGAATTGTTTTCATTATTAATGACGTAAATATGTATATACTAGATCAAATACTAATGTGATTACCTATCTACTGCGGACATGTAAAGATACTTTTTCAAGCGAATCCGGGCTGATGACCTTCGATGTCAGGCCCCTTAAAACAACAAGCATCAAGCGAATCCCAACGGGATTAGGCCATAAAAGCGAAGGTTGCGTCGACTTAATTTTCACAATGCAATGTTCCGAAGTGACTCCCAAGTCGTGTGTTTCTTTATAAGGGCCATGGCCTGTTTGTATTAATCTTTGTGGTAAATGATATGGACATGTGCGTGGCACATTTTTCTTATTTTTATTGGCCATCAGGCTTCATGTGTTATTTCGTGTTGTTAGTATGAATGATGTTAATGTTTTAGTTAATAAATCCATTTTACCCGATTTCTTTCTCTTATTCACGAGATTTATGTACCCATATTCCTGTCGATGTACTTATGGTATTTACCTCATGGAGAGGTTAGATTAATTAGCTTTGCCAATTTGATTTCCGAACGTTAACCACGCGCTCTTCGGCAACTAGCCCGGGATATTTTGAAGACCGGTACGGTACAGTGTTTCTTTATTTTTAAAGGAGATTTCAGATACCAATTTTCACGTCTAACATCTTCAGCGTTGTAGAAATATCCTCATGAAAGAATCTGACTCATTTTTCACTTCTTTTCACTCCTTTAAGTGGATATTCCAAAAGCAAAAACTATGGGTTAATTTATTTTTAAAGGAGATTGCAAATACCAATTTAACATTTATTTCCAGAAGTCTATACAGAGTTTTCTCCAATTGATAGACCCTATGATATCTGGAATATAAGCCTACTTATAATATTCTTTTGTGCATATGCCTTGAATGGGCACAGGACAAATCCATCCCCACCCATCCCCCAAGTCACGGATAACAACCAACCAGGGGGGCAAGCCTCCTATCTCTCCCCGCCATCTGGCAGCTGAGGAGAACATGCTATCACCTCAATACTGCTCTATAAGCTAAGAGCATCCACACACATACCATTACTGCCAGCTGTGGGTACACCCCTGTCTCTCTCCTCCTTCCATTAATGTAACTATTCCTTTCCTGTAAATTTCCTATACACATATTTCTAAATACAGCTAAGTACTTGCTTACATTACTAGGGTTATTCCATTCATTCTTCATCCATCTTATCATTTTAAGAAAATTTTCTTTCTGACGTAATACTAATAGTTCATTATTACTCAAAAATTTTCTTCCAATCACTATAGTTTCTTTCCATACTTTTAGGACATTAAATTCTTCTCTCATTTCCCTACACAACACGTCTTGCATTGTATTTTTCCCTTGTCCATCCCTTGTTTTCGTGAATTCTTGTCATCCATCATATCAGCCCTCTTCTTTCTCTTCTGTTTACATTACTTATATTTACATTAGTTTCCTGGTTTATCACATTAAATACCGAAAGTGTTGCCTTGCTCCTGCACTCAGACTCCAACAACTGTCTTTCAATATCCTGGACCCTGCGTACAATTCTCTTCCATAATGTAGCCTCTTCCCTAACCACACCTATCTTCCAATAATTACTCAATCCCAACCTCTCTAAGATACTTTTAACCTTACCTAACCAATAATCTTTGGACATATTGTCCCTTTGGTGTTGCTATGCCCTCTGCAGGAGCAGAACCCCCCCTCTCCTCTTTTGATCCTTAACCAATAACTCATTATTCTCTTTAAAATGTCCACTTGAATATTCTCATCACAAATTAGTCTTGCACCACAATTTGCTGTACAGTATGGCAGTCCCATTACTATTTTACTAAACTTACTCACTATGTGGTTCAGCATTTCACTCGCCTGCTCTACTCCCATATCTCAGCACTTTACTACAGCTTGAAAAACCAATTTTTGGATCTTATTGTCTATATTAGGGAACTTATTTTCTAAAATCCTTATTACTGACAGTGGTGCCAACCCTTTCCATTTCGCTTGTCTTATTTGGTGAGTCCATTTCCCATTGCTACTTATCTTCTTTTATGACCACATAGGATCACTTTAGCCAGTCCATCGTTCAGGTCTCTTTGAAGGGATTGTTTGGACTTTGAGGTCCTTCCAGTACTTCTTCAGACTCTCCGATCTTTGTGCCCTTTCCTCAGTTGAAAATATGCGTGTTGTTGGTTTGTTTCATGTAAGGTTAAGCGGAGGTTTGTATTTTATCTTATTTGTGGTGTCTTCTGTTGTAAGGCCTATTTCCTTCAGATCCTCTCTTACTTCTCTGATCCATTTACATCCTGTTGTGGTATTTTTTGAGACGATATTGTGTTGGTACTAGTTGTTTCAGAAGTCTCGAATCCTGCGTCCTCATGATATGTCCAAAGAATCCCAGTCTCCTCTTATGCATAGTATAATGGGTTTTAGCTCTTTGTACACGACTTTGTTAGGTATTATCCGCCAATGTTCAACTTTCTGGTATTTTTTTGTTGATGCAGGTTCTTCCAATCACCCTTTCCATTTTCTGAAGTCTGTCAGTCTTTGATTGTTTATTCAGGTGAGAAAGTGTTTCTGCTGCATATGTAGCTTCCGGTTTTATAACTGTGTTGTAGTGTTTTGCTTCTATTGATAGACATTTCTTTCTGTAGATATCTCATGTTCATTTTGGTGCTTTAGCTATTGTTCTTGTTTGGATTGAGATTTTTTTCCTTTTAGGTCATGTGTTATTACTTATTGCTACTTATATATATTCCTAAGTACTCTATTTTGTTACTTATCTCCATTTTTTCTTCCTTTATCATCCATTGCTCATTGGCTGCTCTTTTTGCATCCTTCTTACATATCAACACCATCTTACCAATGTTAATTTTCATCAGGAGAAACATAGTCTGCAAAGATCAAGCCTGGTATTTCTAGGTTTCCTAATATAGGACAAGCCCACTTCTATCCACCATGAGCCTCTAGTAATCATTTATAAATAACAAAAATAGAATTGGTGATAACTTACACCCCTGTTTCAATCCCATACTTGACTATCAATCCACATACTACCACATCATCTACTCTTAATACTGCAATATACCCTTTCATATATAGCCTCAATTGCACTTATCTTGTTCGAAACCCCTAACCGGCCCAACTTTTCGTACAATGCCCCTCTGTACACTGTGTCGAAGGCCTTCTCAAAGTCTACTGTGGCAATATATAATTTACCTCCTTTCCTTTTTAAATATTTATCTATTATTGTTTTGACAATCATTATATTATAAGTAGTCGTTCTCCCATTTCTGAAATCACTCTGGAATATTGTGAGGATGTTAACCCGTTGGGTGGGCGATGCGGCGAGATCCGTGGCTACAAATCGCTTGCTCGGTGGGAAACACGGATACATCCACCGATTCAAATCATATTTTTTTTCTCAGTTGCCTGCCTGCAGAGGTTTATTTTCTTTTCAGCAGCGTATTCAGGAAGAGTCTGCCCTACGATGTGAATTTTTTCAAATATGTTCTCCCAATACCAATGTGTCATCCATGAGTTGCAACATAAAGAACGCAAATGCCGTCCGGGCAAGAACGACCTAAGGCCTAATAGCTCCACGCTGAAGCTTTAGCTCATCGCCTAATCGTCCCTTGGATGTAATAATATTGCTGTTGAAGGGATTTCTCGAGATTATGACACTGAAAAGATCTCTCTGATGACATTTTAGAACTGTGACCTGATTTATTATCCCCTTCCTTCACGACTGGAGTGTGTGTTTATCGCGAGTTACACGACATTTTATTATCGTATGCATCCGTAATATTTTATAATTTCCGTCCAAACTGCTGAGACCAGAGTTCTATTCGATCCTTTTTCTTACATTTTTTCTGCTAAAATATCTATAACGAATTAGTGGCCCCCACTGTTAGAGGAAGAATTGTGATATTAGTGAAGTAAGTTCTGCCGAAGGAGAATTTGTAAGTGACAGGAAATTACCTGAAATAAGTACTGCAGGCTCGAATATACAGGGTTTGGGCGGAGCTGATGCGAATGTTCAGCAGACACAAAAGAGACAACACATGTTCGATTCCAGTTCAAGTAGCGATCATGACAGTAACAGTTGTGACGATAATACTGATTACAATTCAACCATTGCAAGTTCTTCACCAACTTATACTGAAAATGGACAAAGAAATTCCCGCTTTGATCCAAATTTCCATCGTGATGTAAAGATAGAGTGTTTTTAGGGAAAACAAAACTGAGCGAAAGATTTTAATTACATTTTTATGACGAGATATGCCAGAACATAGCTGAACAGACAAAAGATGTCGAGCAGGAAATCGCACATAAGACCCAGTTTAGTAATACGAAAGGAAGGAATAGAGATCAAGACCGTGTCCGAACAAATAAGGACGCAATAAAGCTTCTTATGGCCATACTGTTGCCATAGGGGATTGTACAGAAACCTAAA
This sequence comes from Anabrus simplex, assembly GCF_040414725.1. Taxonomy (NCBI): domain Eukaryota; kingdom Metazoa; phylum Arthropoda; class Insecta; order Orthoptera; family Tettigoniidae; genus Anabrus; species Anabrus simplex. Next base: position 772,208,226 of record NC_090266.1, read on the forward strand.
TTAGGACACTATTTCTCGCAATCGCTTGTTCACTACGCCTATTTTCTATGAGCTGATGACACAGAAGAGATTTTTTCCCGCCAGATTGAGTGGCCTGGCCGGCCTCTTGACCCCAACTTGGCAGGTTCGATTCTGGCTCAGATCGGTGGTATTTGAAGGTGCTCAAATACGTCGGCCTCTTGTAAGTAGATTTACGGGCATGTAAAAGAACTCCTGCGGGACTAAATTCCGGCACCTCAGTGTCTCCGAAAACTGTAAAAGTAGTTAGTGAGACGTGAAGCCAATAACATTATTACGGTATTATTATTATTATTATTATTATTATTATTATTATTAGATTTTCCTCCACAGCTTTATATGTATCTCTGGCAATGAGGTGAATAATGCACAACTTCCTCCAAAAATCCGGTATTTGACCACCTGTTAGCAAAATTTTTAGGAAGCTTATGCCCCTGATGGCAAAATGTCAATTAATGAGAACCTCTTGCTATGGAAAGGGTGGCTAGGGTGGAAAGTTTACATAACAAGAAAACGATCGTGTTTCGGAATGGAATTATATAAATTATGCGAAGGCGAGACAGATTATATAACATGACCTGCTTCCGTGTGTATCATAATGAACAGCTGTAAAATACATAACACTGTGAAGACTGTAAATACTGTAAATATTACATGTATTGTAGTGTAATGTAGTACATTTATGTCACTTAGTAATTGTCTGACTCGTTGGCTGAATGGTCAGCGTACTGGCCTTCGGTTCAGAGGGTCCCGGGTTCGATTCCCGGGCGGGTCGGGGATTTTAACCTTAATTGGTTAATTCCAATGGCCCGGGGGCTGGGTGTTTGTGCTGTCCCCAACATCCCTGCAACTCACACACCACACGTAACACTATCCTCCACCACAATAACACGCAGTTACCTACAAATGACAGATGCCGCACACCCTCACCGGAGGGTATGCCTTACAAGGGCTGCACTCGGCTAGAAATAGCCACACGAAATTATTATTACTTAGTAATTGTAGGGAGGCTATATAAACTTGACCTGTCGAAAGCGCTAACCAACATAACAGAAAATTTCATGAGTATTATAATTTATTCCATTGCACATCTTTTAAGTATATGTAAACTTTGTGGGCCGATTGCAGAAACGATGACTAGTTTTAAGCCTTAGACATCGTCTACCTAAACAACGTCTAAATCATTCACGATCTTCCATTGCATAAACAATGTTCAGTCGATGTTTAACTAGACATCCCTTAAAGTTTCAATTTTGGATTGAAAATGGAGACAGAAGTATCTTTCATGCAACTCTTTGCTTGTCGCAACCAATGAAATTCGTCGGTGCGCGCGCCAGAAGCTAGTCAGCTGTTTGTCTTCCAACACATTACTCAAATATGGCTGAGCATGACTTGCCCGCAGATAAGAGTATCACTATCGGTGCAAATTAAATCTCATAATTATTTAATTTATTTTCCGGGTTGAACCGTGTTGTACTTGTACGCATATCACGTACAGTTTGCCGACGTTTCGAATACATTGCAGTATTCATTGTCAAGGCGACTGAAATACCCCTACTCGATCCGAGGTAATCAGTCTCCCAGGCAGAGTTACACTACTAGAGTGGCCTTGATCTTGGCCTTTTATATCCTAGCCTATCTGGCTGGCGTAAGCCCTGGCTGTCTCGCGAGGTTTCTGGAAAGTTTATGTCACAGCCAGGTAGCGGGGGCTTGCCCGCGCTGTTATGTAATGGGGTTGCGGCCCGTGTGTTTATGTTGTGGTCTGTATGTCTTAAACTATGAATGATGGGCATCCAAGAATTACTGATTTTGTATCCTTCTTCTAAATTAATGTTATTCGGATGTTTCTTGATTTCGATAGCCTCGCGGATTTTTCTTTCCAGATTCCAAGGGATAGCTGCTAGGATCTTGGTCTTGTCAAATGATATTCCGTGCCTAGTTTCGTAGGAATGCTTGGCTACTGCTGAAATATCTGTGTTATGGTTCTTGGTGTGACGGATATGTTCTTTTAGGCGGGTGGAGATCAGACGTTTTGTCTCACCTACATAACAAGCTCCGCAGCTACATTCAATGTGATACACTCCAGGGGCCTGTAATTCTATTGTGTCTTTTATCTACCACCAGTAAAAGACACAATAGAATTACAGGCCCCTGGAGTGTATCACATTGAATGTAGCTGCGGAGCTTGTTATGTAGGTGAGACAAAACGTCTGATCTCCACCCGCCTAAAAGAACATATCCGTCACACCAAGAACCATAACACAGATATTTCAGCAGTAGCCAAGCATTCCTACGAAACTAGGCACGGAATATCATTTGACAAGACCAAGATCCTAGCAGCTATCCCTTGGAATCTGGAAAGAAAAATCCGCGAGGCTATCGAAATCAAGAAACATCCGAATAACATTAATTTAGAAGAAGGATACAAAATCAGTAATTCTTGGATGCCCATCATTCATAGTTTAAGACATACAGACCACAACATAAACACACGGGCCGCAACCCCATTACATAACAGCGCGGGCAAGCCCCCGCTACCTGGCTGTGACATAAACTTTCCAGAAACCTCGCGAGACAGCCAGGGCTTACGCCAGCCAGATAGGCTAGGATATAAAAGGCCAAGATCAAGGCCACTCTAGTAGTGTAACTCTGCCTGGGAGACTGATTACCTCGGATCGAGTAGGGGTATTTCAGTCGCCTTGACAATGAATACTGCAATGTATTCGAAACGTCGGCAAACTGTACGTGATATGCGTACAAGTACAACACGGTTCAACCCGGAAAATAAATTAAATAATTCTTCACACCGTGGAAGCTTCACTTCTAAGATAAATCTCATAATATTATCGACACTAAAGCGACACGCCACTGTACGGGGAAGTGTAGCTTTCATTATAGCGTTGTTACAGTGAGTGTAATTTACTCATAAATACAATAGCTTCGACGAAGAGAAGATGAAGAAATAGTAATGTGTAACCGAGTGTGTTGTACGGGCCATATAGATGTAGCTTGCATTCTGGAGATCGTAGATTCGAAACGCATCATCGGCAGCTGTGAAGATTGTTTTCCGTAGTTTCCCTATTTTTACACCAGGCAAATACTAGGGCTGTTATTATGGCCATGGCTCTTCTTCCCCGGTCCTCTTTAAACGATAATCACTACCACTTGCCTTTTCCTATCAGACAGTTGCCGAAAACCTATGCGATTTTATATATAAAAATCCCATACAATCTACTTTTTAGTTTTCACTATTATGTGTATTTACTTGGCAGTAAATATAAGTGAATCTCTCTCGGTTGATGTATGTGACAGCCCTCAGACGATCGGGACACGCAATTGTGATATGTATGTAGTCAAAGTGACCTATAATTCCATGGAAATTACCCCATGTATATAATAAAATATATCGATTGCCAAGAATTGTATTCAAGTTGACAGTTACTGGACTGTCACTTTGTCAGTCTCAAGAAACAAGTCTCTCGTAAAGCGAAACCTTATTTTATGATTATCTTCCCGTGCATGTCAAACGAACTGCTGCTATTTAGCAGCAGGCGACCCACAGAGAGGCCGTCGGACTAACCTTTCTTCCCGGAATCATCTCAACATGATAATACAAATTATATGTTTCACAGTACATAACCTCTGATTGTGATTCACTCCTGTCATTTGAGGTTAAACAGTGCTCTCGGCAGTGTTTAAACATGACCGGTTGAACATCGGTTTTAGACAGTGTCGAAGTGATAAATAACGTCTCTGCAATGCAGCAGCCATACTTAGGCATTGTTTAACCGTAGACATCGTCTAAATGCCGTTTCTGCAATCGGCCCTGTAAATCTACAATTTACATATACAGAAACATTTATTTCCAGGCAGAGATTGATAGTAAACTGCCTAAGATATTCAGGTGAAAGTTACTGTATAAACAAAAACCAGTGCTTTGCTGTTAGGAAAAAGCAATCTCGATGTCAAAGTGTGAAAGCACCTAGTACGTTTTTGCACAAAGTATTGAAAAATTAAAATAATACAATTTTTCAAGAATTGAATACGTTATGTTCAAGTTAATATTTATCTTTTGGCCCTTCAATAGTTCATTTTAGTCTAAGATTGTTTTTAATCAAGTAATTAAATATTTTCTTCAATCAGGGAAATCGCTCCCCACCTGAGAGCGAGCTAGTGTGTACCGAGCTCCCTGCTTAAGGGGTTAGCACATTGGAGACCGAGCCCGAGTGTGTATCGGAGTGGGGTAACAGCGCAGACTGACCATGGCCGAGGCTAACTCGGGCCCGCGTATTTCTTATATAGTCAACATAGCCCAGGATGAGAATCGAGCGGAAACTATACATACCACATTAAAGAACTTCTATAACAGCTATACTGTGCGTATTGTCCTCTGTCGTTTTCTCGAACTTATAGCAGCTTATTTTTGCTCGAGTTCGCTTCTACACTCCAGGCTTCCAGCCTTGCTTCCAGCTGCTCAAGGCAAGAGACATTGTGCAAAGTGTTCAGACTGTTTTTTTGTTTCTGCTATCTTGATTGGATCATTGAATGAAAGTGGAATTTTAAAGATTTTAGAAGAGATTTTTGTTGACAGTGGTTCAGAAGAAGAGGTAGACAATTCAGATCTAGACCCTGATTTCAAACTTCATGTTAGTGATGAAGGTATTTATAACCTATTTTATCATATTCCACCCAGGTGTGATTTTTGCATTTTGTAGTTTATTTAGCTAATGTTTCATGACCTTCACATGACTGGAGATTCATTTAGAATGAAGTGATGCAAGCAATGATAATTCAAATGCAAGGACTGATTCACATTCACTGGGTACTTTCGGTGATTTAGATGCACTTGCAAAGCCTGTGCAGATAAAGGAAAAGCGTAAAATGGGAAAGCAACAAGAAAAGAGACATGCTGGTGGTATCCAATGTGTTCTGTTGCATATTGAGTCCCTGAATGCTTCCAACTATTCCACACTAAAGACTTCGTTGTCAGACTTTTTGTTGTTTTTGCAAAAGGCAACTTTTAATCTGTAGAAAAGACCCTTTTAGTTTTTTGATGATATGTACGTGCTACAATTGCAACCTACCTACCACTTTCTACAATTTAAAAAAAATTCAAAATATGACAGTCTGCCTGCCCATATGCCACCTTAAAACACGGTCGCCAATGTGTTAAACTCTTCTACCCACTTCATCAATCTATTTGCTAAGATTCCTGTGTATGCTTTGCTGAGAGAATCTAATAGTGTTATTCCTCTGTAATTATTAGGATTGCCTTTATCCCCACGCACTTTATACATTGGACAGATTATACTCCTCTGCCAGTCCTTCGGGAATTCTGCAAGCTCAAATATCTTATTACACACCTTTACTAAAGTTCCCAGCATTTCTTTACTTTTAACTGCTTCTTTCCAAAACTCGTTAGATAAACCATTTAACCCCCCTGTTTTCCTACTTTTGGCTTTGTCCATCAACTCTATTACCTCGTATTCTGTTATCTCATCATCTAAGTAACGCATATTTATCTCAACACCCCTCACAACATCCAGACACCTCACATTATTTTTCCACACCTCTTTCCCTCTTAATAATTTCTGGAAATAATCTACCCACTCTTCCTTATTAATTTTTGATTTCACATAACCTCTCCCCCCCTCTATTTATTCTACTCCATACCTTATCTCCCTGGTTATTTTTACATTCCATATTAATTAGCCGTGCCTGGTTTTTCTGCCATAGTTTCTTTCTTTCTACTAATAACTCCTTATATTTTTTTCCTTATTTTACAAAACTGTTCCTGCATCTCTGTATCCCCTGCCATCCTGCAGGCCTTCAGGGTCTAATCACTTCCAATCTCTTGGTTTTGCATTCCTTGTTATACCATCCTTCTTCCCATCTCCTTTGTTTGTTTTTCCTTTCCACTTGTGCTATGTTTTTAACACATTCACGCCCGTATCCGAGTTATTGCCTATAGCGCGTGACCATGCTGTGGACCGTATCCGAGTTAGCCCGGATAAGCGCAACCTTGAACTGGAGCCGTTCCTACGCAGCTGGGATCTATTTTGGTCACAAATATGTGCGAGAGAGATGAAAGTAATACCCTTATGAATGCTTCTACTCACCAGAAACCACATGGCCACGGCTATTTTCCCTCCCAATGCACTTGATTTTGTTTCTGAAGGTAGCCTAGCGCTGGCACAACTAGCTGTGTAGTTGCTTTGCGATTGCACAAGCATGTGTATAATTGCGTTCTGAAGTGTAACCATGGCGTGTAGGGACAATATAAATGATGCAAGTGATGCGAATTTACAAAGCACAGTTTTTCAGCTGCTTGAAAATTATCTTGACCAGGGGTATAGTCTATATGGACAATTATTACAAATAGCGTTGGACTCTCGAAACAATTAAGGGAACAGAACACTGCCGTATGTGGAACAATACGGTCAAATAGGGCATATTCTCTTGAAGTTTCCACCATCAAATATAGTCAAGTTCCCCATAAGAAGGTGCAAAGTGTGCTTCAAAAATAAAATTATTAGTGAAACACGCTATTTTTGTGGAAAGTATGGTGTTCCCATTCACCCAGGAAAGAGTAACATTACCTACCACACCCTACAGAGATACTAGAGGACTTCATTAAGGTACGTGGTAAATTTTGTTTCCATATCTTGTTTAGTTTAGAACTTATTGTGAAAAGAATTTGTTGTTGTTTGCTCTGCCCCTAACAGCTGGAATAGCTGGGCCAGCCCTTTAAATAGCCGCTCAGATGATGGGCGTGAATATGTTAAAAAGTTTCTGTAAAAATTCTACAGCTAAACCCACATTCTTACTGTCTAATGCTACTTCGATACCACTCTTAAGAAGTTAAAATTCTTCCCTTTTTAGATATGCATTTGTTTTATTTTTGGTGTTCTCACACCACTTGTATTTTTTAACTATAGTACTCTTCACTTTTTTCCCTCCTTCCACTAACGTTCTCTGGCCAATCATTTACTTCTATCTTCTTTAACATCTCCAATATATCTCCTGAACTCACCACCAGATCAATTATACTCCCTCCCTGCGTTTGTTGTAATGTATGTCAACTCTCCTCTTTCATCCCCCCTCCACTACCCATTTAAAATAAATAGGTTTTCAGTGGCACATAATTCCAAGAGTTTATTCCCATAGATATTCCTCTCTTTGACCTGACTACTTCTATTCCCTCTCATGACCTCCCTCCCCTTCTTATTGTAAGCTGGGGTTGAGTCTCCCATTCTTGCATTCCAGTCACCCATCATTGTAATTCCTGCTTCTTAAACTTCCATCTAATAACATTTATTTCATCTATTAGATCCTCAAAAAAGTTCCTCTTCACATATATTGACCCTGATAAATGATAAAGATGTTGATTCCCATTGAGAACCTGACACTATTGGCTTTTACGTGCGCCGCTGACCGCTTGTCTCCTATATCCGACCTCCAAGTGGACTTTGCTCCTCTTCCTTCTGCCGTATCACTCCCAACTACATCATCACTAACCTTCCTCAACATTACCATGACCCTATCGGAGGATTATACTAAAATGCCAACCATATATATATATATATATCTTTCTGTCCTCTCCCTTCCTGTCTAAGCCTTATCAATATAACGTCTTCCATACTATTCAGTATTTCCTGTATTTGATTATTTATTTCTCCTTTTATTAAGAGTGATATTCCTGCAGGGTTTCTACCCCTGGTCCCTTTCTTCTAGATTATATTTCTAACTACGAATCCCTTCCAGACTATACCTCTCCTTTCTGATAGCCAAGTTACTAAAGATGCAAATATATCAAACGTTTCAACCATCTCTACTGAATTTATTTAAGACCCCTTCTTTATTGACAAATCCTATCCTCAATTCTGGTTATTTCTTCTTACCTACATCATCCCCATTTCCTACTTTGTTTTTATTACTCTCGGACAGGTTTTGAAGTCTTACTCCTTGTGAGCCTAGCTTTTCCTACATCTAATGTACACTCTTCAGGAGTTTGAGGCATTTTACCATTCTCTTTTCCCCCCACTTATCAGCCTGTGACTTATTTCTCTTTGCCCATAGATCTTTTCAACTTAGATTTTTACCCTTAGCCATTGTCTCTCGTCTTCTTTCTTCTATCCCGTTGCTGTCCCCTGGGTGTTGCTCGGTAGGGCTGTCTTCCAGTCCTGTGACCTCGGCTTCCACGTGCCTGTAACCGCTCGTCTCCTATAACCGACCTCGAAGTGGACTTCGCTCCTATTCCTTCTGCTGTATCACTCCCAACTACATCATCACTGACCTTCTTCACTTCTGCTCCTGCCTCATACGTCACACTCTGTTGACGTTGCTGTTTTGTGTCCATTTCCTGTAGCTGCACTGCCGACCATGTCCGCCACCAATGACCATCTCCAACGATCAGGCGCTGTCCTTTAATGTAGGTCTTTAGTCCTTGATATCTGACTTTCCCTAGATGTCTGCATAGAATACTTTGTTCCTTGATGGCGCCGCTGTCCATATCCCTTCTCATCCAAATTTTCTCCCCTTTAAGGTTCCTGGTATTTCTTATCACTATTTCCACCATCAGGGTTGATATTAGTTTAATCTTGGTTGGCCTCATACTCTACACTTTCCCTACTCTACATATATTGTCTATGTCCACCTCAATAAGATTTATGTTCGTTTTGCTTTGTATCACTTCTACCACTTTACATACTATTTCAACCTTGCTTTCATTTTCTCCTTCCGGCACACCATCGATAAAAAGGTTTTTCCTCCTGAGTTCTTGATTAGTCCTGTTTTCCGACCACTTTGCTTGGCTAAGTTCCTCCTCCAAATCCCTGCCTTTGGTCTTCAGTCGTTTTACTTCATCTGTGTTTTAAGCCAATTTCTCTTTTAACACATTCAATTCTTCTTTGACACACTGTTTTAGCTCTTTTATTTCCTTATTTATTTCCTTAGATTGCTCCCTAATTAAATCCCTTGTTTGCTCGTCCTGTCATGCTTCTTTGACCACTTCCTTTATCATTTCGAATTCTTTCCAACCAATTATACCCACTGGCCCAGGCCTCGGATTTAATTCAATTTCCAACAAAACTACTATCAGTGCTGCTACCATCAAGTTTGCTAATACTCCAAGTTGCTGCCCATTTTTCTTCTCTCCATCTTCCTACAGCTGCCCTATGCTGATCTAGTAAATTACCGGTACCCGTATTCAGCATTCTCACTCAACACATCCGCTCACGACACTGTCTCGATCATGACTGATGAAATACCAATTATTACGTCTGTAACATCTGTTTCTGAGATATAAGTATCAAAACAAACCCCTTTTTTCATTTCTTTTTGCTCCCCAGCTTAAGTGGATCTTCTGAAGAAACAAAAAAAAAAGTGTTCCTTTAATTTTAAAGGAGATTCCAAATACCAATTTTCACATATCTTCAGTTATTGAGATATAAGTATCCTCATAAAAAATAATTCAATCTTTTTTCACTTCTTTTAACTCCTCTCCCCTACTTTAAGTGGATTTCTCGAAAACAAAAACGAACATGTTTCTTTATTTTTAAAGGAGAGCCAAAATACCAATTATCATGTCTGCAACATCAGTTTTTGAGATATGATATAAGTATCCCCAAAAATATAATTCAACCCCTTTTTCACTCCCCCAAAAACAAAAATATGTGTGTTTCATCTTAAAAGGAGATTCTAATACAAATTTTCACACCTGTAACTTATTCTGAGATATAAGTATGCTTATAAAGAGAATTCAACCCTCCTTTAGTCCTTTCTACAACCCCATTAACATTTTGGAAATAGTTCTTTCCCATGGCATTTGAGAGGTTAATTGCATTCAATAACGGGTCTCAGAATATATTTTGACGCTGCAAGAGTTGGCATTTCTGAATTACGTGTTGGCGGTTAACTTGAAATTAATTCGAAGTCCGATTTTTGTGTCCCAGCGACTTCGAATCAACGAGGTTTTACTGTACTGTATACCTAGTGTTATTTACTTGTGGTTGTAACCATAGTGATGTACACTGCTCCTAACATGAAAAACTGTTATCTAATTTACATAATCTGATTCCAGCCAAGATCCAGGATTGAGGATTAAGCCTTTTCCAGCACAGACGTAGTGGGATACGCCAGCTCATGAGCCTTCCTATACCTCCAAAGAGATAAGAAATTAAAATGTTCAATCATCATCTTCTTCTGTCACCCTAGTCCAGGGAGACCCTGAGTCCGGCAGTGGATCACTGACCTCCATTTCACTTATTTTTTTCTTTTTCAATTCGCTTTACGTTGCACCGACACAGATAGGTCTTATGGCGACAATGGGATAGGAAAGGGTTCTGAGCGGGAAGGAAGAGGCCGTTGCCTTAAGGTACAGCCCCATACAAGCCTGGTGTGAAAACGGGAAACCACGGAAAATCAACTTCAGGGCTGCCGACGGTGCGATTTGAACCCACTGTCTCCCAGAAGCAAGCTCACAGCTGCGCGCCCCTAACCACATGGCTAACTCGACCAGTTATTTCGCCCTCTCCTTGTCCCACTCCATTTTGATGCTTCATATATATGGAGAAGCTTACGTTTCAACAGACCAGGCCAACAGCTGGAAACTGCATATGATGATGATGATGATGATGATGATGATGATGATGATGATGATGATAGGCTATTATTACGGTGGGGTTGCCACACCCAAAGGCATTTTATACCGAACTGCCAGGTTTCAATGAGGCCGCTCCTAATCTGGAGAAAAGATACCTTTTGCAGCTGCCCGTAATCTGAAACATGCTACATGTTGGATTTCAGTGGTGTTTCCTACACTGAGGAACCAGCTTCCACCTAAAGGACTTCCTCCACCTGAAGCTATTGACTCCTTTAAAGTGTCAGGTGTTTTACTGCTGCCCAACACTCGGGGTTGAGTTGCTGGCTGTACGGTCTACTCCACCCTGTAGCAAGTAACCTTGGCCAGACAAGGAATTTTAAAATATAATATGCATTTTCTTTTAGATAAGCTTTTACAGCAGAGAATTACAATGTCTTTTAGGTTTATGCTATCCTAATAGTACTGAGCTGCTTGAATTATGCTCCGAAATGACCAGTAGGTAAAATGACAGTTCCACTCACATACTTGGCCAGACAAGGAATTTTAAAATATAATATGCATTTTCTTTTAGATAAGCTTTTACAGCAGAGAATTACAATGTCTTTTAGGTTTATGCTATCCTAATAGTACTGAGCTGCTTGAATTATGCTCTGAAATGACCAGTAGGTAAAATGACAGTTCCACTCACATTTAAGCACCTCAAAATGTTAATTCATCAAATATGTTAATGAATGAATTCTATGTGTTATGCCTGAATATTAGAATAAAAATACTTCTCTCATACAGAAGTGTATCTGGAGTATATAGAAAAAATTTCTTCTGCCTTCATTTTGTCCAGTAAGAATTTAACTAACAGTTGCCAAAATCTCAAGTGTTCAGGGGTAATAAGTCCACCTGTTTCCAAGTTACATAGGAGCCATAGATAATATAAAAATTGAGCTGTAATGGATCTTATTTGAAAATAATAGATTTCGTAATTGATTTTAAAGCCATCTCACCGAGAATTGCAATTCTAACTTTACAAACCACAAACAAACTTTACACCATCATAAATGCTCATGCCCCTACCAACGAAAAAATTTCCTAACAAAAACTCTGCAGGGAGTCGATAATTTCTGGGATCTCCTTGGTCAGACAATGAATAAAATAAATACGAAGAATATCAATATCCTTATAGGGGACTTTAACGCTCAACTGGGTAAGGAAAAGAAGTATCGAGATGTAGTAGGAAAGTGGGCTCCTCATAAATATGCTAACAGAAATGGGCAAAAACTCATTGAAATTTGCAGAACCCATGGACTAATCTCCAAATCGACACATTTTAAAAGAAAACCACACAAATTTAAACCTTGGACACATCCTGAGTGGACAAAAGGAGCATGGCGGCTAGACCACGTATGCATGGACAAATTCTTTCACAAGGTAATCCACAATGTCAAAGTTCTAAGGGGAACGGACACTGGTTCAGATAATTATTTAATTTATTAAAATCAAGATTTTACTCCATTAAGAATAAAAAGACAAAGTAGTGTTGGAGAGAAAAGGACATACGACCCTCATCAGTTAATCCAGAATGCCCAGTATCGGCAAAGAACAGGAACTACAAGACTAACAGACAATTTAGATGACCTAATACCAATTCTAAAACAGAATACAGACGTTCTAGCTCCATTAAATCCAAGGAAAAGACATGCCTGGTGGACTTCTGATTGTGATAGAATGCATGAAGAAAGACATCAAGCTTGGTTGAAATTTCAAGCCCACAAAACAGAAGAAAACACCATGAACCTCAAGAATGTCACAAAATAATTCATTCACGATTAAAAGAATAAAAAGAAAATATCAAAAATATTTAATAAACTCTATTGAGGAGAATTATTACAAAACCGATTCTTATTTGAATGATTACAAAGCCTTTGGTAAACAATTGCAAAAATACAACCCCACCACATTATTGTTGAAAAATAAAGATGGAAAAATAGCACATAACAATAAGGAAAATGCAGAAATCATGGTGGAAGCATTTAGCAAGCTCTTGAACTGAAAAGCTCTTATTAATACGCATACCCCGATGAAAACAAAACCAGAAAATATAAACCCACCTACAGCAAAAGAAGTTGAAAGAGGGCTTAAGGAAATGAACTACAAAGCATGTGGAGAAGACCAGGTTTGTGCAGAGTGTGGAAATATTTAATTACAACAAACAATGTTTTATTATAAACCACCTATTCAATACATCAAAATGTTATTACATTTAGATTTTCCTCATTAATATTAAGTTATATGCCGGACCTGTTTCACTCCTTTATAGAGCATCATCCGCCAATCTAGAATCTCAAAGGTTGGTTTATGTTCGTAACTAATGACTTGTTGAAAGCTCTCAAAGTTATTATTTGTTCAGATTAGCTTCTTCAAGGTCTGAAGTCTCCCTGGTATTCACGTAACTCTTGATCAAGTTGTTCTTCACTTCACCCAAAGCTAATGAAATTGATTGAACTTACTCTAACTAATACAATTTCTAAAATTAAGTTCAGAGGAGAACTTTCAAAACCATCTTGGTAACAACTGGGTTAAAACAGGTTGATGGAAAGATCTCATTTTCAAACTTCAAATGACTATAACCTAATCATTAGTTCTTAAGACTGAATCACAAGTCATTCTTCAAGATTTTAGACATAATAATTGTTTGTAAATATTTGAGAGCAAACTTATTCTAACAGAATTTTAAATGAACGTATTTTTATCAACTTTTCCACTATTAAGTCCTTGTTAATAAGGCACACTACCAATGATTTTGCCTTCTATGTTATTTTAGTAAAACAAGTTCAAAATTGTAAAATGTACAAATAGTTTTTAAGTCACTAGTTACGAACATAAACCAACCTTTGAGATTCATTTTTTTTTTTTGCTAGTGGCTTTACGTCGCACCAACACAGATAAGTCTTATGGCGACGATGGGACAGGAAAGGCCTAGGAGTTGGAAGGAAGTGGCCGTGGCCGTGCCTGGTGTGAAAATGGGAAACCACGGAAAACCATCTTCAGGGCTGCCGACAGTGGGATTCAAACCCACTATCTCCTGGACGCAAGCTCACAGCCACGCTGCTCTAACCGCATGGCCAACTCGCCCGGTCCTTTGAGATTCTAGACTGGCTGATGATGCTCTATAAAGGAGCGAAACAAGTCCCGCATATAACTTCATATTAACGAGGAAACTCTAAACGTAATAACATTTTCATGTATTGAATAGGTGGTTTATAATAGAACATTGTTTGTTGTAATTAAACAGACTTTCAATACGGATTAACAGATGAGGTTGAAATGAAATGGCGTGTGGCTTTTAGTGCCGGGAGTGTCCGAGGACAAGTTCGGCTCGCCAAGTGCAGGTCTTTCAATTTAATGCCTGCAAGCGACCTGCGTATCGTGATGAGGATAAAATGATGATGATGACGACACATACACCCAGCCCCCGTGCCAGCAAAATTGTCCAATGGTGGTTAAAATTCCCGAACCTGCCGGGAACCGAACCCGGGGTCCCTGTGACCAAAGGCCAGCACGCTAACCACTTAGCCATGGAACCAGACTATAATTACTTGCAATGTGGAAATATGCCAGCAGTGCAACTCAGACATCCCTCCGTATGATATTACAGAAGATTTGGATATCAGAAAAATTCCCAGAACAACGGACAACAGCTATAATTAATCCAATTCATAAAAAGGTGAAAGAAGTAATCCAGACAACTACAGAGGTATTTCCATCCTTGACTGGATGTATAAGATTTTCTCTAAGATACTATATAATCAGATTAAAGAAAAACTTGATCAAGAGTTAGGTGAATACCAGGGAGGTTTCATACCTTGAAGAAGCTGCTCTCAACAAATAATAGCTTTGAAGCTAGTCATGGCATATTACAGAAAACGATACAAGCCCCATTCTATAATGTTTACAGATTTCAAGAAAGCTTACGAGTCCATCAACAGAACATCATTATTAAAAATTTTAAGACATTTCAAACTTCACCCAAAGCTAATGAAACTTATTGAACTTACTCAACTAATACAATTTCTAAAATCAAGTTCAGAGGAGAACTTTCTAAACCATCTTGGTAACAACTGGTTTAAGACAGGGTGATGGTTTGTCACCTCTTCTTTTTAACTGTGCACTAGAGTACATTATGAGGGAATGGTACAAGAACAACTCGAAAAATATAAAAATTGGAACCCACAAGGATAACATACATTTGAACTGTCTAGGATTTGCTGATGATCTAGCTCTTCTAGCCAATGATATTTAGGAAACAAAACAACAAATAAAATCTTTACAGGAAATAGCTCAAAACATTGGTTTTAAAATTTCATTTGAAAAAACGAAAATGATGCTAACTCAACTTCTGCCTGCAAACAAAATTAAGCTGGGGGACCAAGAAATAAAAATTGCAGAAAATTTAAATATTTAGGTGTAATAATCACATACAATGTGAACGAAAAGCCAGCATGGCAAAATAGAGACATGAGAGAGTTGCATATTACAATAGAAGATTTAAAATACAAAACAAATACACTCAGCATATTGAAAGATAAACACACTAGACTACATTTAAATTTAAGAATTTAATCTTATATCCGTATTGAACTGAGAACGTAAGAGAGGTAAATTAAGGGGTTCACCTTTTCAATACAAATAAATGTTATAATGGTTAAGTTACAACATGTTTACTTGGAACTAGTTTCAACGCTATTTAGCGTCATCTTCAGCCAAAATGTGTGAAATAAGCATAGGTGCATACATACAAACATATACATTACACAAATTATTATAATATCATGAATAAATAAGAGTAAAAAGGGGGAATAAAATAGTGAATAGATATTCAATCACAAGTTCAGAACTTGGCAGTCATTATCAAAACAACCCATGAAGGGTGGATTAAAATAGTAATCTTATTGTACAAACACGAGTTAGGACTCAACAAACATAATCTTTTAAAAAATACATATAACACTTTAAAAAACTTTGCTTAAGTCCATGATGAACTTGGTAGTCGAAGATTCGAATTTGTAGTCACTTTTTTCATTAAATGATGTCGCTTATTAACTAAAAGTGTAGGGAACATTTTCTTTGAGCTTTTGACAGAAATACAATATTCAATTTGCATTAGATGTTCCTCTAAGAGCTCTGAAGTTAGTTTTACATCATGACTGTGCTGTTGTCTGTGGTCTATTATTTTAATGTTGCAACGTAACGTGTAAGGTGGAGACCAAGTTTTTGAGCCGAGGTTTCTCCGATGTTCGCAGTTCAATGCAGGACCTGCGGTGTAAAAAGGAGATATTTTTAAAAGTTGAAACAGTGATGAGAAAGAGAGAGCTTGGGCTATAACTGAATGAGATTCTCCTCGGGCAGCGAAGCTGTGATGCGTGATGAAGAGGAACTGAGCGTGATGGATAAGCTTGGGTCAGGAAAGCAGCTAGTGTTGGGGTAGGAAGGGAGAGGGAAGGAGAAGGAGCGATAGGGGAGGTGTGAGGGATGGAAGGAAGGGGAATTAGGGAGGGTGATGCAGTGAAAGCGTGTGGCTTGAGAAAGTATTACGCATAATATGAAAGACAGATCCATTATTAGGAATTTTAATATTTTTGAAAAATGCAATGAGAAAGTTGAACAAGATTTTTGGTTTCTCGGAGATATCATTTAAGTTTAAGTTTAAATTAAAATATTGATCTAAATTAATATAGCAGTTTTCAGTGACATCTAGTAAAGAACCTTTATTTAAAACTTCTAATATCTCAAGATCTTGATCTATTTCAGTGAAGTTGTGTTTAAATTCTTTCATGTGTAGGCCGACTGCAGAAAATCGGTTATGCTTTATAGCATTGAAGCCGGCCCAGTTGTGTAGGGGTAGCATGCCTGCCTTTTACCCAGAGGCCCCGGGTTCGATTCCCGGCCAGGTCAGGGATTTTTACCTGGACCTGAGGGCTGGTTCAAGGTCCACTCAGCCTACGTGATTAGAATTGAGGAGCTATCTGACGGTGAGATGGCGGCCCCGGTCTAGAAAGCCAAGAATAACGGCCGAGAGCATTCGTCGTGCTGACCACACGGCACCTTGCAATCTGCAGGCCTTCGGGCTGAGCAGCGGTCGCTTGGTAGGCCAAGTCCCTTCAAGGACTGTAGTGCCATGGGGTTTGGTTTGGTTTGGTTTATAGCATTGACATGTTCTGTATATCTGATTTTAAAATTAGTCCTGTTTGACCCAGGTAAGAGCTATTGCAGTCTTAACAAGAAAACCTATATACACCTGATTTTGAAAGAAGACTACTTTTATTTATTGATGTAGAGTTATGCAGGATCTCTGTACTTCTATTGCTAGTACGAAAGGCTATTTTAACGTCGCGTTTTTTGAAAACGTTAGTGACGATATATTTCTTTATTAAAGGTGAATGTTGAGAATGTGGTAGTGCTAGTTTTGTCTTTCATTAAGGTGGTTTTTGGGCGATATTTGAATTTATTGATTATTATTTCAATAAAGGCTTCATTAAATCCAATAAATTTTGCTACAGAATGAATGGTGTTCACTTCCTTATTTAGGATTTTTCTGGACATCAGAATTCTGAATATTTGATCTACCAAGCTATTATATGTAGCCGCTTTTTTGTGTTTGAGGATGTAATGAATCATTTCTTATGGTAGTGGCCATTTGAGTGGGCTTTCTATAAATACTATACGTAAATGAAGTGGGATGTCTATTGATTGTTAGGTCTAGGAAGTGAATAGAATTATTTATCTCTGATTCTAAGGTAAATTTAATGTTGTGATCGAAACTATTAAGGTTTTTGAGGGTGGATGGTGCATCTATAGAGCGTTCGTCCTGGATTATAAATGTGTCATCTACATACTTAGCTCAGAACTGAATATTAGCAAATTTAATGTTATTGTTGATGGCAGTATGCTCTAGGAAATCCCTGAGGCTGGTGACCCCATTGCCAAACCGTCTTATTTGTAGATAACCTTATCAAATGTAAAATAATTATTGTTAATTAGTAATCTTAAAATAGTCATGAAGTCCTGAACTTCAGGTTTACTTAGTTGACTGTTAGCGAGTTTTTTTTTTTGATACTCGGGAATAATGAATTAGTTTTTATACCGGGATACAGTTATAGCCCAAGCCCTCTCTTTCTCATCACTATTTCAACTTTTAAAAATATCTCCTTTTTACACCACAGGTCCCGCATTGAACTGTGAACATCGCAGAAACCTTGGCTCAAAAACTTGGTCTCCACCTTACACGTTACGTTGCAACATAAAAACAATGGACTACAGACAACAGCACAGTCATGATGTAAAACTAACTACAAAGCTCTCAGAGGAACATCTAACGCAAATTGAATATTGTATTTCTGTCAAAAGCTCAAACAAAATGTTCCCTACACTTTTAGTTAATAAGTGACATCATTTAATGAAAAAAGTGACTACAAATTCAAATCTTTGACTACCAAGTTCATAACGGACTTAAGCAAAGTTTTAAAGTGTTATATGTATTTTTTAAAAGATTATGTTTGTTGAGTCCTAACTCGTGTTTGTACAATTAGATTACTATTTTAATCCACCCTGCATGGGTTGTTTTGATAATGAATGCCAAGTTCTGAACTTGTGATTGAATATCTATTCACTATTTTATTCCCCTTTTTACTCTTATTTAATCATGATGTTATGACATTTTGTGTAACATATATGTTTGTATGTATACACGTATGCTTATTTCTCACATTTTGGCTGAAGATGACGCTAAATAGCGTTGGAACAAGTTCCGAGTAAACATGTTGCAATTTAACTATTATAACATTTATTTGTATTGAAAAGGTGGACCCCTTAAGTTACCTCTCTTGCACTAGACTACAGACAAAAATCAACAAGCAGAAAATAGGAAGAGTGATTCCAGAAGCAGAAAGAAAATTACGTTCAGAAAGAATGAAACAGTATTGGGCTGACAAAAAGAAAAACCTCCATAAACCTAAGTTTATGTTGGCTAAAAAATTAAGATAAATAAGTAAATGGATCTTATTTGTATCTTTTATGGCTCCTCAATGTACCTATCAGAAACATTCCTAAGAGTTCTAATTTTATCTCCTTATCTCCAACTTTGTCATATACATTATACATACATGAAATATTAGAAAATATGACATTTACTTTCCACATTTCACCAGGCATAGAAACATCCTTACTGCAGAACTAAGCCAATCTGAAATTAGAAGAAAAACAAGAAATTACTAATGCATCATGGATCATCAAAGTACACCTAAAAGTACACACACTTAGTATTTTACAATTAGTAGCAGAATGTGAATCCAATGTTATTAGTAATTCTCTGCTAATACTAACATTGCTGAACCCCATGATTAATGGTACACTTGACGATTACAATAAAGAACTGTACACTTAGAAAAATAAGTTTTCAACTGAATTACATGATTAAAATGCTCATAAACTTTATCAGATTTTTTTTCGTTTATGTCTTTGGCAATACCTACCGTACATTACCTGGTCCTAAACATCCAGCAGAGAAATTTTATTCAGTTAGGAAGAAAGAGCCATTCATTCAGACTCAGCAGTCATATAAAACATCATCTAATCCCGAAAGGGTGACCAAGAGGGTCAGATTGAAACATAAATCCAAATAAAATTACTAGGTTACAGTTCTACTTCTACACTTTTTGCGCTGTACCTGACAGCTATTCTCTACGAGACATCTGCTAACAACACAAGTGTATGGGGGTATTTTTACTTAGGCTAGACTCCACTCTAAAAGACTAACCCATCTCACCCGGGTAACAGAATTGCACTATGCAAGATGACGATGCTTCTGCAGCTCATTCTTCTGAGGAACTGCAAATGTCTGTTGACTGCTTTAAAACAGCTTATGAACACTTTGGCCCAATTATCATCATTCAAAAAAAGAGTTAATAGAATTTGAAGAGACATACAATTCTAAGATCAACAAAGATGAAGTTCAGGAAACAATCAGATGTATCTCAGTTGACACAGCTAGTGGTCCAGATCATGTATTGATGAGAACGATGAAGAACACCACACCATATACGATGTATTCAAATTAATACAAGTGTATTGAAAGCTGTCTTAAAAATATTCAATATTTGACAGAAGATGTAATGGAACGATAGAATTCACTAGAAGCATCTGGACTTCATATTCAGACCGGCATTTTATACCTTATCACTAGGCAATTTTAATGTATATATAAAATGCAATATTTCAATCATTATTGTAAATAATCGATGTGGTACTATATTTATAGTCTCACTGCAATATGTAAACTTGGACATTTCACTATCTATTGATCAGTACCACAATAAAATTTTATCTCACATAACATTTCATGCATTTCACCATTTTATATACATGCTATCACATCACACATTTAGCTCATTTGAGTAATTTTATCAATTTACGACAAAATATTGTTCTTGGATATCAACAAAAGAAAGTGTATCTTATTTAGGCTTATGATGACCCACACTGGGTCAAAATTAGTCCCCTAATACATTGTAATGTATACACAGGCATTACAATTATTGTATAGTATTAAGTAGGTGGATTATAACTTTGTCAATTAAATTATATATCTTAAAAACTGCCAACCAAAATAAGGAAAATGTTAACATGGTATTCCTGGATATTTGGGAAGCCTTTTACAATGTAGGTCATTTACTTCTGCACAGAACACTTGATTCCCTCAGAATTCCTAGTAAACTAGCTACCGTAATCTCATTATGAATCTAAAGGAGAATAATTCCACTGTAATTAAAACATGCTGCTGACACAAAACAAAACCTATCCTGTTAAAACGTGGTGTCTTTCAGGGCTCTCCATTATCCTCTGACCCTGTACACCTTAGCCACTGATGTGAATCATCCATTTCCGATGGATATGGTTATCTACTATCTAGGCTCCATAAAAATTTAAACACAATGAGTTTCACGGATGGTACAGTTATAATGGGGAAAACTTAGAATTGGCTGCAGAATTAACCAGATTAGCATTACACTTATTTCAGGAGATAGGCCTTGCTGTTACTACTTCAAAATCTATTTGCCTATCTGTCAAAGATGGACAATTTTTGCCTGTGGAATTACTTATCTCTGAAAATAATACCAATTATGACGATGACGATGCTTGTTGTTTAAAGGCGCCTAACATCTAGGTCATTGGCACCTAATGGTACAAGGTGGAACAAAATGTAATGAAAATTAACATTTAAAAATGTATCCACTGACTAGAACTTAAAACAAACTATGATGAAAAATGATTATGAATTTAAAATAATCAGTGGATCTAAATCACAATGCCTTATTTTCTTATAAAATGACAGAAAAAGTAGATTAAGGTAGAACAACACATTAAAATATACAAAACAAACTAAGAGTCAACAGAATAAAACATAGTTGACAATAAAATAAAATTAAAAGCAGATAAACGACTCTCTTTCATACACGATAAGAACAGGCCACTATCCCTCGTAATGGATATCAGCTGACTGCTCATCATCTCGTAGGATCAGGGAGATGGTACTCAGCAGTTTTAGACAACGGTACGGAACGGCTAGGTCCATGCACTTCGTAAAAATGTGTACCACAGTAATATGCCTGCCACAAGTACATACCAGGGGGGCTTCTCCCTTCAGTAAGTAGGAGTGCGTTGTTATACCGTGGATGATCCGAAGAAGACATAAAACCACTGCTTATCTCCGAGAAACCTGAACGAAAGTCTTCCATATCTTCGTAGTTCCTTTTATTGTTCTCAGATTATCTGGCAGTGGGGTGGCCTGCCACTCCATCTCCCAATGGGACATAACCAAATGTCTCACCTGAGAATGAATATCACTGACTGGGACCTGGTAAGGCAATGGGGGCAATGTGACCGCCTCCTTGGCAGCCACAAGAACGTGATTCTGATGCTAGCACTCGAAACCCAGCCAGCAGGTGCTGGATCTGCTGCATCAGAGGGTGCTGTGGGAAACATGTACCAACGATGATTTACTATCGAAAAGGAGTCTAAAAATTCAGTAGGTGTGAAATACGGGAAGAGTGACACCCCCTAAATAGAGCTCAGGATGGAGCTGAAGAGTAGCTTCCGGCAGTAGTTAACAACAGAGGTTTTGCAGTTGAAAACCGAAAGCCATGTTCTAAGGTCCATTGTTCCACTCTCCTAAGGGAATGCTTTAATTGTCGCTCTGCGACTGCCATGCACTGCAAGCTATAATGTAGAGCAAAATCATCTACATATAGAGACGGTATTACTGTTAAACCAGCAGCAGCGACAATTCAGTTTATGGCAATCGTGAATAGAGTGACATTGAGAACTGATCCTTGTGGGACTCCATTTTCCTGAACATGATATTGCAAACATGCCCTAACTACTCGGACACGGAATAGACTGATGGACAAAAACTTCTTAATGAAAACCGGCAAGTTACCTTGGAAATTCCACTGATGCAGGACTGAAAGGATGCCATATCCCCATGTGGTATTATAGGCCTTTTCTAAATCGAAGAAAACAGCTGCTAAATGCATCCTGGACAGAACACTGTGCCAAGTGGTCAGTGATGGAGCAGGCAGCTCGAAAACCACACTGGTACTCTGACAAAAGTCCTCTTTTCACCTAACACCACGCAAGTCCTACATTAATACCAAAGCAGTATTTAATATCCTCCTAGGTCAATACATTAGTATCATCTTGCAAGTGTAATAGATTAATATAACTTGGATACAATATTCTTTAACCCTTGAGTAAATAATGCAAATATAGATTATTATTATTATTATTATTATTATGACATCCGGTCTGTTACAAAGGTTAAAGACATCTTAGAGAGAGTACGCTCCTTAAAATGGCAGTGGGCTGGCCATGTTGCACGAAGAAATGATGATAGATGGACAAAACTAGTGCTGGAGTGGAGTCCGAGAGAACATCGAAGGCCTAGAGGAAGACCACCGGACAGATGGGACAAAGATATCAAGAAGATCGCTGGTACCACTTAATGAGATCTGCCCAAGACCGTTCTACTTGGAGAAGACTGTTGAAGGCCTACCTATACCCACGACTTAAAGAGGCCACATCATTTTAATGATTGAAATGGCTGATTGTATATATTATATTATTATTATTTACGTAGTTGTGTACGAAGCGTATTTGGAATAATCATGATCGTATTATTTGTGAGGTTATGTCATGAAACATCTGCTGTATATATATTAATATTAGTTTATTTATTTAATGTAAGAAAACATAATTAATAGTATATAATTTTTTATTACCTGTACATATGATGTATAATCCAATGTAATATTGTGCAACACCCTGTAATAAGTCCAGAACAATGCTATGTGTGACCAGAAGTATGTAGAAAGTTCCTTATATTGTAAGTAGGCTATTGGAGACTCTCAAATTTACGAGAAAACATGTTATGTCATATTCTTCTAGAAGGCAACATATATAAAGAGGCAGTCTTGACGGTAGAGTTCTAGTTGATTCCATCACTTTCTGAATCAGATGCCCTTCCCATATTAACTTATTTTCCATTTGCATCAAATGTTTTTGTGGTAAAAAATAAATGTGAAAGAAAGGAAGATATTAAAATTAGAAATATTAGGCAGTATCATACTGGCTGATAAAACAGGCATGAGGGAGGTTTTTAAAAAGTAACTATGATTGGTGGAAAATGGTAAATAAAATGTAAACAGACTCTGGAATGTGTTTAAAGCAATTGTTGAGGAATATGAAAATAGGTTTGTACCTTTAAAGGTGGGAAGGAATAGTAAAGATCCAACATATTTTAACAGAGAAGTAAAGAGACTAAGAAGGAGGTGCAGGTAGGAAAGAAACAGAGTTCGATATGGCTGTGGAAGTAAGGAGAAATTGAAGAAACTTTCTAGGAAATTGAATCTAGCAAGGAAGTCAGCTAAGGATAATATGACGGCAAGCATAATTGGTGGTCATACAAATTTTTGTGAAAAATGGAAGAGTATGCATAGGTACTTTAAGGCAGAAACAGGTTCCAATAAGGACATTCCAGGAATCATTAATGAACAAGGGGAATGTGTGTGTGTATGCAAGGATCTTCAAAAGGAAGTATTCTGTCAGCAGTATGAAAAGATAGTTGGTTACAAGGATAATGTCCAGATAGAGGAGGTGACTAATACTAAAGAAGTATTAATATTTAACCTATGACAACGACGACATTTACAGTAAGATACAAAGTTGAAAACTAGAAAAGCAGCTGGAATTGATTTCGGGGGGATATAATAATAGTAACATATAGTACCATATCTGAAGTACTTATTTGACTATTGTATGCATGAAGGAGCTATACCAAATGAATGGAGAGTTGCTATAGTAGCCCCTGTGTATAAAGGAAAAGGTGATAAGACATAAAGCTGAAAATTACAGACCAGTAAGTTTGACATGCATTGCATGTAAGCTTTGGAAAAGCATTCTTGCCAATTATATTAGACATGTATGCAAAATTAATAACTGGTTTGATACAAGGCAGTTTGGGTTTATGAAAGGTTATTCCACTGAAGCTCAACTTTTAGGATTCCAGCAAGATATAGCAGATAACCTGGATTCAGGAGGTCAAATGGACTGTATCTCGATTGACCTATCTACTACTGGCAAAAATGAGTGCAACTGAACTAGAAAAAAGAGTGACTGAATGGATGGATGGCTATCTTTCTAGAAAACTGAACTCAGAGAAGTTTACTGGCCGCACTTAAGCGATTGCAGCTATCGACTCGGTACTCAGAGAATTAAAGTAGACGACCCTGTAATAATTAAGAGGTGAATTCCTCAAGGCAGCATTATTGGATCTTTATGTTTTCTTATATATATATATATATATATATATATCAATGATATGTGTAAAGAAGTGGAATCAGAGATAAGGCTTTTTGCAGATGATGTTATTCTGTACAGAGTAATAAATAAGTTACAAGATTGTGATCAACTGTAAAATGACTTCTATAATGTTGTGAGATGGACAGTAGGCAATGGTATGATGATAAACGGGGTTAAAAGTCAGGTTGTGAGTTTCACAAATAGGAAAAGTCCTCTCAGTTTTAATTACTGTGCTGATGGGGTGAAAATTCCTTTTGGGGATCATTGTAAGTACCTAGGTGTTAATATCAGGAAAGATCTTTGTTGGGGTAATCACATAAATGGGATTGTAAATAACGGGTACAGATCTCTGCACATGGTTATGAGGGTATTTAGGTGTTGCAGTAGGGATGTAAAGGAGAGGGCATATAAGTCTCTGGTAAGTCCCCAACTAGAGTATGGCTCCAGTGTATAGGACTCTCACTAAGATTACTAGATTCAAGAACTGGAAAAAATCCAAAGAAAAGCAGCTCGATTTGTTCTGCATGATTTCCGACTAAAGAGTAGCATTACAAAAATGTTGTAAAGTTTGGGCTAGGAAGACTTGGGAGAAAGGAGACGAGCTGCTCGACTAAATGGTATGTTGGTATAGATGTTGATTCCAATAGGGAATCTGAAATATTTGTCCCGAATTAGTAAATTTATAATAAAAATTATAATTATAAACTTATAATGTCCAATAATGGACCATTATTGTATTATAAATGGTACGTTCGAGCTGTCAATGGAGAGATGGCGTGGAATGACATCAGTAGATGAATAAGTTTGAGTGGTGTCTTTAAAAGTAGGAAAGATCACAATAGGAAGATAAAATTGGAATTCAAGAGGACAAACTGGGGCAAATATTCATTTATAGGAAGGGGTTTTAAGGATTGGAATAACTTACCAAGGGAGATGTTCAATAAATTTCCAAAATCTTTGCTATCGTTTAAGAAAAGGCTATGAAAACAACAGATAGGGAATCTGCCACCTGGGCGACTGTCCTAAATGCAGATCAGTAGTGACTGATTGATTGATTGATTCAGTTGTTTTAATGAGACTTGTGTGGAAGTCTTGTTAACTGAGTGTTTGATATCAAGTATGTGAATTGGTTTTGTTGGGTTGGTAGTTGACATGCATCTGTTGCAGTCTTCTTCTGATTCTTCGTTGTAGGAACTGTTCAAAATGGTGGTTTATTGCTGTTAATATAACAAATGTATATAGTTTGTAAATAAAGTAGCGTACACAACTGATAGCATCGCGCGTGTGCATCTTTGTGAATACATAAAATATACATTAAAATATTGCTAGAAGTTCATAATAATGTAAAGTGGAAGGTACAAATGGGCATATTAACTTGTGGGTTCCGGTCTCAATGCTGTGAGGCTCAGCCTCTTATCCGCGAATAAAAACTCAAATATTTTCCGTCCATATGTCTTTGTAATAGGTCAGGGGTCTCAATTACAGATGTGTTCTCATGAGAGGAACCATTAACAACTACGATCTGTAATGGAATAAAAAATTACTTAGAAAATAAATGTAAACAAAAATCCAGATGTCTCAACTAACTGTGTTAACTTACTTTGTTTCCCACTTGACCGCCATGTGTCCGTTAGTTGCGGAGTTTCCCTCTCGACTGCCGTGTTCTTACAGGTAAGGTGTGTGTAGTGCTATAGGAGGGGGTGGTGCAGAAGGGGAAGGCGTGACTTGCGGGAGTGTGGGGGAAGTTCATGAACTTGTGCCATGAGGGCGGGGCTCATTCCAATTGAGATTTTGTTCACAGATAACTGGAATATATGTTTCCCACAGTATGTTTCCTTTTTTTCATTTATCTCATTTAAGTTACCTGCTGCTGGGTTCTTATATTGGTCAATATTAACAAATATGTTCTCTAAAATATTAAGCAATATTAAGCAATTTCCTGTTGGAGGATTCTCAAATCTTGATTTACTGTAGTGTAACAGTGGTTGTAAACTTTCTGATGATCACTCATGGCCGAGAAGTGATAGTATTTAATAGCGTTTTGGTGCTCAGTATATCTTGTTAAAAAGTTTCTGCCTGCCTGTCCTACATATGTGGACCCACATCCCTGGTATTCAAGTTTGTAAATCCCGGATTTAGTATATTTGTTAATATTATTTTTACCGTGTGTGAATTGAAGATTATTCCCCCATTAGTGTTACTGGTTCTAAAGGCTATTTTTGTATTCTGTTTTTTAAGAATATTAGTGATTTGATATACATATTGCTACTGTCGAATGTGAAGACAGTGAATTTCTCTTCCTTTTTGTATTCTTTAATTACAGTAGTCTTAGGTTTATTTTTATGTTTATTGATTAATCTACTTATAAAATTCCTATTAAATCTGTTACTGAAGGCTATTTCATGAATGGTCCTAGTTTCTTTTTGAGATTTTTCTTAGATAGTGGATTTTTCAGAGCTCTTTAATCATACTGTTATAGGATGTCTTTTTATGCTCGCCTGGGTGTAAAGAATTTTGCTTAATAGTAATGGAAGTGTAAGTTGGTTTTCTGTACGTATCAAAGGCTAATTTGTTATTCTTAATATGTGTTACGGTTATATCTAAGTAATTGGGTTAATCATTACTCTTGGTTTCCAAGGGTAAATTTTGTGTTAGGATCTAGGTTGTTAAGTTGTTTAAGCACTTCCTCTCCATTATTAATGTTTGTGTCTACAATAGCTATGACTTCATCCACACAACGCACCCAATATTTTAAAGCCTTTGCCAATAATACTTGTGTATTCTAGATGATCCATGTATATGTTAGCCAAAACACTCAAAGCCTGTGCTCCCATAGGAAGACCTGTTTCCTGATATACTACATTATTAAAAATAAAATAATTGTTACTTAACGTAAATTTCAATACCTGTAGGAATTCATCTATCTCGCCAGTGCTTAACTTCCTGAACTTTATCAATTTTTTAAAAATCAGTTTAGTGGTAATGTTGATAGGGATCTTGGCGTACATGTTAGTAATATCAAATGAATGGATAGTATGATATTTAGGCATGTTAAGGTTTCTCATTTTCTCACAAAGTTCTATGGAGTTCCTTACAGACGTGTCTGCTGGATAGTGATAATGTGTCTTTAGAAATTTTTGGATGAATTGTGACAGTTTATAAGTTGGGTTTCCTATGAAATGAATAATGGGCTTTATGGGGATGTTGGTTTTATGAATTTTAGGTAATACTTTAGTTACTGGCAATTTCAGGTTCATGGTTATTAATTTAGCTTTTTCGAAGTCATCAAGAAACGAAAATGTTGCTCTTAAATATTAATTTCAATTCTTTCTGTATCCTGTTCGTGGGATCCTTCTTAACTGTACTAACGGTATTTTCTGTGAAGAAAGGGTGTGGTTTGTTAATATAAACATCCCTCTCCATAATTACTATTGTACTGCCTTTGTCTGCTTTTGTTGCTAATAGATCATTGTCTTTTATTTTATTCTTAAGATTTTTTATTTTATTGTCGGTGGAATGATCTGTAATAGATTTTTTAATCTTGTTTTTGATTGGACAAAAGTTTGTCCTTTAATACATATCTCATTTCCTCTTGTTTTTCTAAGGATAGTTTACTAATAGCCATTTCTGTCTCTCTCTCCAGATTCAGTTGAGAACCCCAAGATGATTTAAGAGGCTATCCTCACTGAGGTGTTTTCAGAACCGTGTCCTTGTAAAACGACAAGGCGCTGCAAAGTTCCCACTCTATAAAGAGCAAAACTCAAGATGATGGCGTTCTGCTTCACACTTCAGAGCCAGGAAATCATGATGGTAATTCCAGGAATCAGACACATCTGTGAAACTACTTGCAAGATAATTAACAAACGAGGGTGGATCAGTGACGATATTGCCTGCACTGGAAATTCCTAGTACTAAGGACTGTCCTTGTACTTCTGAATGTATCGAAGTTTAGTCCACACTTTAGATGACAGTGTATGTGATGTAATAGACCACATATCTTTCCCATGAAGCTTTCTCACTCTGTCGAATAAGAACTCACACATTAGTGCCGAGTCTTTGTCAAGGAGTACCAGAAAAAGATGTAATGGACTCTTCAGCAGCAGCAGCAGCAAAAATAACAAGTATGATTTAAGTTATCTTATCGGCTACACTCCGGCTATTCATGTTATTAGAGACAGCTATTGATGTGAACTTTGGCCAAGCAGCACATTTAAGAATTCATCGAGGAGGAGTTTGGATGGATTTTTGTTTCAACAAGTACGAATAATGGGGAAATGGTCACTGTTACAGAGGTCATTGTATACATCTCACCGAAACAGGGGAATGAGCACACAGCTGCATAGACTAACATCAATGTGCGAAAAGGTACCATGTGCTATGCTCAAATGTGTTGGTTCTCCTGTATTTAAAATGCATAAATCCACGTCCCCCTATTAACCGTTCAAACTTCCTTCCTCTGGGGTAAGGCATTTCAGAGCCCCATAATGGGGCATTGGGTGATGGGCATTAAAATCACCCAATAAAAGGAAAGGAGGTGGGAGCTGATATAAGATCAATTATATCATTGATATTAAGAGGCTGGCCTGGTGGGAAAAAACATTACAAACTGTTGCTAAGAGAGTCAGTGGAACACGTACCGCTACTGCATCCAGCTGGGTTCTTAGTGGAACCTCCTTGCTGTAAGTATCAGAATGAACAAAAATACCAATGCCACCAGAAGCCCATTTACCATAATTACGTTCTGTCAAGTATAGCCTAAAATTTCTCAAGTCAGTATGATGACCTGGTCTGAGATTAGTTTCTTGAATACAGACTATACTTCCTGCAAACTGACTGACTAGCTTGTGCAGCTCAGTTAGATGCCTGGCATAACTATTACAATTCCATTGTAACAGTCCCATGGTGTAGACTAAAAAAAAAAAAATTGTTAGGTTATAAACTGCGAGATGCTTTTAGACCTAAGCACCAACATCTACATCCAAAGGACTAGGTGACTAACGCTGAAATCGCCTTCAACACTTTTGGGCGGCAGGATTTCTTCCTACCAGGGGAGCACCTAGGTTTTGAAGCAGGCGTACTTACTGGCGTTGAAACATACCCTCGAGATGAGGGGCAGCATTCCCCTTTCACAAAAGGAGTGAGGGAGTGCCTGGTAAGTGCGTCCTTCTTCTCCACTTTAATTTCTGGTTTAGACAGGCTGACTTCCCAGCCCCAGTATATGATGCTGCCTCTTTTGGCTTTGGTACGGCATTCACCAGCGATCTTAACAGGTGTTGCTGATGCAAATTATAAATCTGGTAGACTCCGTGCCATCATGCTGAAGTCTAGTGTCTTAGCAGGGGAACTCATAAATGTGAACTTATAGCGCACTTCCTGGTAGGAAAGACAATCCAGGTTCTTGATCTGGATCTTCTTCTCACTGAGATATACCAGACATTTCTGATCTCAAGGAGAATGAAGGCCACGGTGGTTCGTGCAACTATAAAGAGGTGTGCACTTTTCTGCGGAATGAGCTCCTCTTCCACGTGTAACACACACAGACTGATTCGAACGAGATACCATATACCCGAATCTTTGTCATTGAAAGCAGCGCATGGGATGCGGGATGTACGGCCTTACATCGCAGCGGCAGGATATACCTTGACTTTTGCTGGTAACACTGAAAATGTGAAGCAGACTATGAATGCACCTGTGACAACGTCTTCACCATTGACTTCGCACGTAATGCGCTGAACATGTGTCACGCCATCATGTTTCATGTCTTCCATCAACTCATCGCCAGTGTTCAAGATGAGATTGCGGTGGAAGATAACTCAACAAACCAGATTCAAAGTTTTGTGCTCTTCCACTTTGACGATGATTTCACCAAAGAGGTCACACTGGAGCAACCGATCAGCTTGCACAACAGTGTGGGTCTTTAACAACAAACTACCGCTGCGCATTTTTTTTTCTATTGTCTTCCAGTTCACTGTAGACACCTTCCATGTGTCTCCTAAACAAAATAGATTTCACCAGCTTAAAATCTTGCCCATCGGTTCTAGTAGCAACCAGGAACCTAGGGAAGCTGGATCCCATGCTTCATGCTGCACTTGTTCTCAGGGGGTCTCTCTCCTGAGGGAATCAAAAGACTTCGGTAACGGACCACCTTGGGCAGACTGTAGACATTTGTTTCCAGCCATGCCAAGAAACATCATCCCCGAATGCCACCCACTCCGATCAGGGGCCTTTGTAGCCTAACCAAGCTTCCAAGGCAATACCCACCTGGTTGTAGCAGGTATTGCCTGGGGTCCGATGTTCGACGATGCCTAATACAGACTGAGGCAATGAGCACTAGGAGTCCCTTGCTAAAATCACCCACAATAGCATGTACGGAGTGATATGTATACTTTAAAAATAAATAAAAAAACAATAATAATATGTCCTGGCATTCTGCTGTGCAGGGACCTGCATTGTCAGGCGGATACTACTAATGGGTACATTGCGCTCCCACCCAATGGGATTTTTAGTTTTGGGATACCATTGTGCTTTCGAGCGTAGTCGCACACGTAAGAGGCCCATCCCCAAGCAGCATGCACATCAAGAATTTTGATTCAGTCTACAAATAACCCTCAGGAAAGAATAAAGAGGGGCTCGATGGCCAAATGACCCTTTTAGTCACCTTCTACCACAAGAAGGGATTACCCGTGGATGTATTCAACTCTTCCCATCCACAAGGGGTCCAACACAGGGTACTAAAGCCACAATCCATTTCCGAGCCTAGGTTGCCCTTTTTACTCACCTCTTACTACAGGCAGGGGATGTCGTGGGTGTATTCTTTGTCTATGCCCCCCCACTCACAGGGTGTGGTCGTCCCTTTTAGTTACCTCTTGACAGGCAGGAGATAGATACTGTGTGTGTATTCTTTGTCTGCATCCCCCACCCACAGGGGATAAAATATCATTCGGTCCCAATTTCCTGGTGAAAACATACGCTACCTTGGAATTAATTAACAATCATGATGAAATTGAATTGACATCCTAGCTAATTCTTCTCTTTTGCAGGATGATCAGAAATTTGTTGTTCTCAACTCTTCTATTTTGCCAACACTGATTTTTCCCTTCCAAGTTACCCTTTCACTGCTAATACGCTGAGCAACTATCAGAACCCTCTGTGCTGAATTAAGTAAGTAGATGCATTGTTTCACTTAATAAAACAGAGTAACCTTCCCCTTTTAAGAAACCATTTTATAAATAGTGGTTTTGTCTTTCAACCAGCAAAATTCATAATTTTACACATGCTTTATTAATATGCACATACGCAAAATAATAAAGCCAATTCTATGAAAGTTTTTCCTTTAAAAGACAACTACAATATACACAAAATTATAAAATGTATCCACTTCTAATTCTTAAATGTAATAAAGACCTGGGAAAAAACACCACAAATCAAAACATTTGATATTGAGTCACTGCATAATTCTGAATCGTCTCTGTCATAGAAAAGTGCCACAAAATCAAATAGTACCTTTTTCGCTGCTACAGCCTAGGGTCAGTTTTCTACTCATGGGACAGTTTCAACTGAATTGGAAGACTGCCACATGCCAGTTTTTTTTTTTAAACCATGATATAAGGGGCAGCCGTAACTTGAGATACGGCAATGTTCTTCCATGTAGTTGCATTGGAAATGAGTGCCATTAAATAATTCAGAATGAACTGCATATCATTTTATGAGATAATCTACTGCTGGAAGTCTACAGGTATAATCAGCATTCTCTAAGCTGAATTTCACAAACCACCTCTAATCAACAGCACTCTCACCATACAGTTTCACCAATAATGCTTCAAGATGTTGGTGTAGTGCTATCTGATAATTTATTGTAGGACAGCATCAAGTGCCTGAAGTGTAACTTTGCATATATCTGAAATTAAACAACAGACTGTTTCAACTAACAACCAACTAACTTTATAGGAACATGCTGTCACATGTCACTTTGAATGGTTGCAAACCATCATATGTTAACAAAAATTATGACTGCATAGTCACAAAGGCTCAAAACTATCTGACAAACCAATAATTAGAGCAATTGTTAAATCTCATGCTATATAGCTCAAATCTTAATTTTGTAGATCAAATCATAGGAGCCCGGTCAGGTCAGGAATATCCTGCTACCGTATGTGACAGTGGACGGTACGACCTGCGACTGTCTGGCCGAAGGTCAGGCGGCCATTACCTAACCTGACAACCAGAAGGGGCACCAACTGCTACGGGCAGAGGAGTTCCCCTTTTGGAGGCCAGATGAAGCCTTTGTGCAGGATATGGCACATAAATTCATCAGAAGTTGGCAGTCAATGGCTACGAAGGCAGAAGAAGGAACCTTGTAAACACCTCAACGGCGGAGTAGGCAGAGGAACTTCAAACCACAAACTGCTGCCTTGAAGATAGGGAGAGGGCCCCAAAGGCTAAGGGAAGATACCCTGACAGAAAACGGGCTGGCATGACAGCTAAGAGGGCAGCCCCCTCATCATGCTAGCTTCTGTAGGGCTAATAACCCACGTGGAGCGAAATTAATTATTCAGAGAAACTAGAGTAGCCGGACGGATATCAAGGAAACAACCTGGTGCGAAACGGTATATGAGAATTGGTGCTTGGAATGTGACCTTGCTGTCAGGGAAGGAGGTAGAAATAGTTGAAGAAATGGAGAAGTACAAGCTTCCCATACTTGGAGTCAGTGAAACCAAGAGAAAAGGTAGTGGCCAAATAAATTTGGATAAGGGACATGTAATGAGACACTCAGGAGTCAGCAGCAATGAATGGGCAAAAGGAGTGGCCATCATTATGTCCAAAGCAGAAGAAAACAAAGTGACAGGATGGGAACCTATTAACTCCAGACTTATCACAGTGGATGTGGAACTAGAAGAAAGTATTATGCTAGAGCAGATCTATGCCCCCACTGAAGATATGCAAGAAGTAGATAAGGAGCAATTCTTATGTTCAAATGCAAAAAGCTATAGACAAAGCCAGGGAAAGAAGTAGGCATGTTATTGTGATGGGGGACTGGAATGCTAGGATTGGAAACAGGTTACGTCGAGGACATGGATGTATCGGCCAACATGGAGCAGAATGTACCATCAATACCAAATGGTGAAAGAATGTTAACGAGCTAAGGATTGGCAACACCTTCTTCCCCCATAAAAGTAGCCATAAAATAACTTTTGAGGCAGTAGTCCGAGGAGCAAAGAGTTGCATTGACTACTTTCGTTACACTAAGAATATGACTTATGCAGCACTAGATGTAAGGGTCTTCCGCAGTGCAGAAATGAGTACAGAACATCGGCTTCTGGTTATGAAAACAAGGTTTAAGGCTACATCCACACCCTCTCATCTTCGATTAGAGAAAATAAGAATTTCTGCATTCAGAGAGGAAGAGGTAAGACAGATTTATGTTCAGAAGTTGGGGGAAAAACTTCAGCAAACAGAAAGAGAAGAACCCGTGAGAGCCTGGAACTCAGAAGAGAGATGGACGGAATTTCAGATGAATATTATCAAGGTAGCAGAAGAGGTCTGTGGGAAAACTAGAGTAAACACACAAAGGAAATGAACAAAGTGGTGGACTGAGGAAGTCAAGGAAGGTGTAAGGAGGAAAAAGGCAGCATGAAAGGAGTACATGAGAACAGGAAGGGTAGAGGACCGGAGAAATTATGGTGAAGCACGTAATGAGGCTAAGCGACAAGTACAAGAGGTAAAAGAAAGGAACTGGCAGGAATTTGGTGATGAAATGGAATCAGAATGCAGAAATGATCAGAGGAAGTTTTGGAAGATACTAAGATCCCTCCAAGGCAAAATTGGAAAGAGAATCAGAAACAAACACAGGAACCAGAAGATCCAAACGAGGCCTTGGGACATTCTTGATACGTGTAGCACTTATGAGGACGTGTTCCGTGCAGACCAGAATGCACAAGACGACTTCGGTAATGGGGCAGAAGAACTAGAAGGGGAGACAATTATGCAGAGTGAAGTAAGAGAGGCTATCATTGAAATGAAGGTGGGCAAGGCAGCTGGATGGGATGATATTTCACCGGAATTGATGAAGTATGGAGGAGAGGTTGTGGTGAAATGGATGACAAGGATATGTCAACAAGCATGGAGCATCCAGAAGATTTCAAAGGATTGGGAGAACAACATTATTGTTCCTATCCATAAGAAGGGCAGCATTCTGGACTATGCAAACTATTGAGCAATTTGTCTTTCCATTGTAGCTGGAAAGATATACTCTCGCATACTGGAGAGGAGGCTGAGGAAGTAGAGGAAAAATTGGAAGAACAGTGTGCTTTCAGGCCAAATCGACAAAACACACGACCATATTTATACACTAAGAACCGTTACAGAGAAACGACTTAGTCATGGGAAGGATGTTCTAGCTGCATTTGTCGACCTAAAGGCTGCAATTGACTCGGTCCCCAGGGAACAGCTTTAGGCAGCACTTGAACAGGAAAAGGTAACCAAGACTCTCCTATGCTGCATTAGGAGCACGTACAATAGAGTCCAAGGAGTGGTGAGAATAGCTGGTGAATGCTCTAGGGAATTTGAAATGGCAAAGGGAGTAAAGCAGGGTGACAGCTTGAACCCTCTCCTCTTCTCTTTGTGATCTTCATGAACCAAGTCATTAAGCAGTGTAAAAGAAGAACTACAAGAATTAAGGTTGGCAACTGGAACATGAGACCAATATATGTCTATGCAAATGACATTCTGATTCTGGCTCGGAAAGAGGAAGATCTCTAACAAGCTATTACTGAATGGGCTTATGCCTTCCTGGACCGTGGGATGGAAGTGAATGTGAGCAAAATCAAGGTCATGCAGTTCACCAAAGGAGAAAATGTACAGCTTCAGATCAAGTGGAACAATGAAGATATTGAGCAAGTAGAACAAATTGAGTACCTGGGCACCATTTTCAGAGAGAATGGAAAATTAGAGGCAGAAATAAACTACAGAATTAGAAAAGCTAATCAAGTTTACTATGGTATAAACAACACAATAATAGGGAAGAAAGAAATTTTTAGAAATACAAATATGCGGGTATAACATGCCGTGTACCTGCCAACCCTCCTGTATGGTGCAAAGTTGGACAGTGCATAAAAAACTGGAGTGTCGTTTGGTCGCCATTGAGATGAGATATTTGCGGAAAGTTGCTGGAACACACCACAGTGAGAGACGAGCTTCAGCAGGAGCCAATAATGGATGTCATTGAGAGGAGAGAATTGGGCTGGATTGGTCACCTAGAAAGAATGGAAGATGAAAGGAAAGCAAAGCAGGCGTGGCGAGCCAGACCAACAGGAAGAAGAACACGAGGGAGGCCACGGATTGAATGGGAGGAGTAAATCTTGGGACTGATCAGGAAGCAAGGGACGACACTGGGCGATGTTCAGAGAATGGTGCACTTTAATAAATGGCTGAAATGCCCCGACGCCCAACGCCACAAAGGGAAAGAAGAAGGAAAAAAAGAAGAGAAGAATCATAGGAGATTCACTACACAATACAACAGTGCAAATGATGATCGTCATCAATTTCCAATTCCAGTTTTCCAGGTGTGGTGTACAAGCGCTCGCCATCTCCTCTTGTCTTCCCATCTGATTTTACTTTCTCTATCCAGCATATCCTTGGCCTTCTCCTTGGTCTTTTTCCTTGGACAGTAAGGACAAAGTATTTTCTGGCAGGTTTCTTGCTGTTTATCCTCGTAATATGCTCATACCACTAAAGACTACGCTTCTTTATTACTACACTGGTAATAGGGACAATACCAGATAACTTCCTATTTACTTCATTCCTGATTTTTTCCTTTTGAGTAGTTTGATTCATAGTTCTAAAGGATCTCATTTCTGTTGCCTGAATTTGGCTACAGTCATTGTTTACTAGAGTACATGCCTCCAAACTATATTTATTTATTTATTTATTTATTTATTTATTTATTTATTTATTTATTTTAGTCCCTTGTTCAGTGATGAAGTTAAGGTTCTAGGCCCTCTCTTACACTCAAACAATACCGAGCTCGATAGCTGCAGTCGCTTAAGTGCGGCCAGTATCCAGTATTCGGGAGATAGTAGGTTCGAACCCCACTGTTGGCAGCCCTGAAAATGGTTTTCCGTGGTTTCCCATTTTCACACCAGGCAAATGCTGGGGCTGTACCTTAATTAAGGCCACGGCCGCTTCCTTCCCTTTCCTAGCCCTTTCACGTCCCATCGTCGCCATAAAACCTATCTGTGTCGGTGCGACGTAAAGCAAGTAGCAACAAAAAAAAAAAAAAAAAAAAAACCACCCACTCAAACAACATTTGTTTAAAATCCAAAATAAAATACTAAGACAATTAAAACTAAAATTAATACAGTGCCATGTTATCTGATCATTTATGTGAGAATTGGTATGAAGGTGTGGTACATGGCTATTTTGCAGTCCCAGGGTAGGATAATAATATTGTTGGCTTTACATCCCACTAACTACTTTAAAGGTTTTTGGAGATGCCGAGGTGCCGGAATTTATTCCTAAAGGAGTTCTTTTACGTGTCGTTCTGACTTGATTGTAAAAGTGTGATGTTTTCTGTGCCCTGTTGAGTATTTCCTGCTTGACAGTGTTGTCTTTCAAGACTGTGCTTCCCAGGTACTTGAAGTGAGAAACCAATTCAAATTTGGTTCCTTCTAAGAAAAGGTTTGAGTTTGTCCCTTCCCTGTTGATGGTCATTTCTATTGTCTTTTGTTTCCCGGAACTTCAGCTCAAGGTTATTGAACATATTGTTCCTTTAGTCTGTACATCAGCTTCTGTTTTTCTGATAACAGCACATCGTTAGCAAATACCCAGGCATTTGGTCTACTGTCCATTTTCTTTAGTTCCTTCATCTGTACATCAGCTTCTGTTTTTTGAATAACAGCACATCATCAGCAAATACCCGGGCATTTGGTCTACTGTCCATTTTCTTGATAGACTTCATGATCTTGTCCATTACTCTTATGAACAAGAGTGATGATAGTACACTTCCTTGTTGGGCACCTCTATTTGTCTCTAACAATTTTGATCATCCACTGTCTATATGGACACAGCTGTAACAATTCTGGAATAGCATTTATGTACTTTGTCACCTTGAGGTCTGTCAGACATTCTCAGATCTTGTTCTGAGGGACACTGCCATAGGCCTTTTCAATGTCCAAAAATGCAATCACAAGATTCTTTCCATGTTTCCAATACTTTTCGCATTCTTAGAGCGAAAATGAGATCCATAGTACTTCAATCTTTCCTGAACCCATGTGTGTTCTTCCTGAAGTAAAGGATCCACTATCTTCCCAAGTTTCATTTTGGCAATCTTTTCAAACAGTTTCAGGGTGTGTGACAACAGCATTATGTCGCTACACTTTCCACATTTCTGTCTTATGCACTTCTTATACAGAGGGATAATGATTCCTTTCCTCCAATCTTCTGGGATATTGTTTTCTTTCCCAGATCATTGATAGCACTCTATATACCCAATTTAATCCTAGTATTCCAGTTACCTTTATCATATCAGAGGTGAAATCACTGAAGCACAAGGAATTTCTGTTTCACACACTCTTTAGTGCTGTTTCAACTTCAAGCCATTTTAATAATGGTGGTGGTGGTTGGTGGTGGTGTCCCCATCTCCATTTAACAACAAGCTGAAGTACCTCTTCATTTCATCTCTGCTCTTCCTCTGTTCTTATCCAACCTACATTAATTCATTTCCAGTGCAAGATGTTTCCATATTCACTTCTTTTACTTTTTAGTACTTTATATAGCAGCTCCCTACTTCCTTGACAGTCTTCCTCTATCATGGTAGTATTATCTCAACACCTTATCTTCTTGGATTAGTCATTTTACAGCCTACTTCTTGTTCTGATATTCCTGGTTTGTTCTTCAATTTCTATCTCATTACTTCTATTGCTCATTTTTTTTTTCATATGACAATTTTCTTTTCAGCACATTTCTTTCCTTTACTGCTGTCTTCACCCGATCACTCCACCAAGGCGTTTCCTTCTCTATTGGTGTTGTACTTGTTTTCCCCCACAGATTTCTTCAATTTCCTTTGTAAGAGTTTCTATAAGCAAGGTGTATTCTTCTTCTACCCCTCTATCTTATTTGTGGGTAATTGTGTTGTTATCCTTGCTTGGTAATTCTTTTTCTTCTGCGAGTCCTTCAACAACCAGGTCTTGATCTTTGGCATTTTCTTGCACATAGCTTTCAAGATGAACGACGATGATTGTTATTTTAAGAGGGTCAATGGTCCACACTTGTGATGTAAAGAAGAAAGGTAACTTAGGGCGACTTTCTCACCATATCACAGACTACTCACCTTATTTGGAGCTATGGAAGGGCAACGCCAATTGTACAGGTAATACTGTAAATTTCCATCACCAATTCCAAATTTTAGGGCCTCCAGGAACTCCTTATTTTCCATCAGATCAAGTGCATTAAATACGTCAAAACCATTCTGTAACAAAGGAAAAAGATAAAAAATTAAAAAACAAAAACAAATTAACAACAGACGTTCAGCATAAAAATTAAAAGTATTAAGCTCCAAACTGAACAGCTGCTTTATTTACAAGAGTCAAATGAACCACTGACTCTTACATGAACTGTGGTGTTAGTGTGATTTTACAGGGCCTAACTCCAAAGTAATCAGTCCCGGATGAAGCAAGCTTGTAGTTTTAGGAGACTGCTAATATTGTAATCATAGTCATGGGACCTTCAGTTCTATGTGGAATTTGAATCACAAGAACATGACTTAACTGAAATAAAGTGAAATGAAAATTACAATTTCCGCTGGCTGAGATGAGTACAGATGAGATAATTAGTCCGTGAAACTTGCTTTTGCTCTAAACTATTTGCCAATGAAACAACGTTATATATTTCTTACAAATTCAAAGACTTCTGGAACTTACTTTTTTTTAAATATCAGCTTACTCAAAACTTAGTTGATATGGTCTCTCTCAAACTAGTAACTGCCTCAATTTATACTCTATCTCTATGGCATTTTCATCTTAGGAACAAGTCCCACAATGTTGTTTCCAATATTTCTAAGTCTGCAGGGTTCAGGTCAGTGTAGGAAAGAAGATAATGCAACAGAATGCAGCTGGGCTGCCTGTTTGTTTTCGAGGCATCCCCTTTTCTTGTTTCACTAAATATGTAAATTGTAGTTTAATATATTTACCTTGCGGTTTGCCTCTGGCAGTTCAGTGTCACTTGATGTATGCTAGAGTTTTGGAGAGTACATTTACTTCACTGTAAATTGCATTGTACAACTGGATTTGTAACTAGATGTATAG
Source organism: Anabrus simplex (assembly GCF_040414725.1). Lineage (NCBI taxonomy): Eukaryota > Metazoa > Arthropoda > Insecta > Orthoptera > Tettigoniidae > Anabrus > Anabrus simplex. Next base: position 772,248,051 of record NC_090266.1, read on the forward strand.
TTTGGTTTGAAATTTTGAACTTGTATTATCAAAGTATTATCAAAGAACCTCTAAGTTATGTGTACCACAGAGCAAATAGTTCGTAAGTTGCAAGTTGGTGGATTTTGTTCAGAATGCATTTGTAAAATCCTTTTGTAAATAATATTTTTAAATTTAAGGATCACAGTTGATCATTTCAGAGTCTGCAATCTAAGCCATGTCCATGCCCTCGGTAAAGTCCTAGTTCCTTCCACTTTCCTGGTTTATTGTCCACTAATTGGTCCTACTGATATTTACGTATTATGTTGTTGGCGGAGATCCGTGTAGTCCAGCTGATGCTTCGCTGACTGTGTAGTGTTTTCTGATATTGTGTAGTTGCTCTTACTTCCCCCTTTTATTGTGTTTAGTGCTTTGTTTTGTGTAACCACTGTAGTAGCGGTAACAAAAGTGATTTTAATGTGTGTATATGTTTTATCAAGTATCTTTGTACTCTAAATATAATGAACCACAGTGTCAATACTATTAAGAAATCAACAGTATAGTTTATATCAATTTGATAAGGTTCTCAGACCAAAGTTTGTTTTAGGAATGAATAAGGCTGATGATGCCCAGTAAAAGAAGGGCGAAACATGTCCCTTAAAATCTGGTAGTTTCTATGTTCATTTAACCACGCAACAGTGGATTGTATTGAATATGTGCTGTAATAAAATACTCCTTGTGTAAACTTAGTGATATTATTTATTATTATTATTATTATTATTTATTGTCTTGTTTTATATGGCAGGACTCAGGCTATGAAGCCTGCTATTCTGTCCGACCATACATACACCTACATGAAGAGTTAAATATACACTAAATTATCTACAATTTAATATCTTAAGGTATCAATTAAATGTTTTAATTAACCTAATAACTTAGCTATGATCTAATCCTACTATGTTATAAAAAATTATTATTATTTATTAACCAGGTTTTACAGAGTTTCTTAAAGCGGAGGTGGTTTAACACACTCCTAATTTCAGCAGGTAGGGAATTCCAAATTCAGCTGGCAGCGACTACAAATGATCTACTGTAGCTAGTTGAGCGGTGAATGGGAATGCTTAGCACTGAGGTGGATGATGATCTCATAGGAATACTAGGAGGTGATGCTAGGTAATGGAATTGTGTGGCAAGGTATTCGGGGGTGTTAAGGTTCAGTACGCAATGTAACAAGGAAACAGTGTATAAATTTCGTCACTCTCTTAAGCGTAGCCATGAAAGTCTATCAAATGCGGGAGAAATATGGCTAAACCTTGGTATATCTGAAATAAATCAAACACATGCATTATGTGCCTATTGGAGCTTGATTGAAAGCGAGGCGTTCAGGTTACTGTATACTATGTCACAGTAGTCTAGTATTGGCATTACCCTACTTTGGATAAGGAGTTTTCTTACGTTTTGGGGGAGTAAATCTCTGAGTTTCTTAAGGGAATGTAAGGAATAAAACACTCGGTGACATATACCTGTTACATGTTCGTTCCAACTAAGGTTTTTATCCATTATCATCCGTAAGTTTTATAACTCTCTCTTTGAATTGTAACTGAGTGCCTCAATGTTACTGAGTGGGTATGCACGTCTGTAAGTCGTGCGTGGGTTTTTTTGGTAGCTAAAAGAATTCACTGCGATTTTTGGGCATTGATTTTCAGTGCATGGTCATCGGTCCACCTACATATTCTTGCTAGGTCATCATTCATATTATTTATTGCAGTGGGCAAGTCACGAGGATGTGCATGTGTATATATTTGTATGTTGTCTGCGTACACATGATATTGACAATGTTCAATTACTTGTGTTAGTTCTGAAATGATGATCGAAAATAGGAGTGGCGCTAGCACTGACCCCTGTTGTATTCCAGTCTCTACAGATTGCCATGAAGAGAAATTTTCACCTGTAGATACACAATGCTGGCGATCAGAGAGATAGGAATACATCCAGGAAAGTGTGCTTTGTGAGAAATTAAGAGCACGTAATTTTGCTATTAGTATGTCCGTATCAACGCAGTCAAAGGCCTTACTAAGGTCTGGAAGAGTTAAAACAGCAACTTCTCCCTTATCCATAGCTACTCCTATGTTGTTTGTAACTTTAAGTAGTGCAGTAGTTGTGCTATGATTGCTTCTAAAACCAGACAGGTATTTGTCAAGAAGCATATTGTTATTTAAATATGCTGTTATTTGTGAACTATTTTCTCCAAAATTTTGGACAGAAATGGTAAAATGCAAATGGATCGAAAATCTTTGGGTTCCACGGGATTGTTGGTCTTGGGGAGTGGGCGAACAACTGCACATTTCCAAAGGGAAGGGAATATGCCGGTTATCAGTGAGGTATTAATGATGTGGGTTAGAGTTGGTAGGATTACGTCTAGAGTTTTTAACAGTAACTGTGGAACAATCTAGTCACATCCTGTCGCAGTTCTCTTTATTGATCGTGCAATTTGTCTCACTTCTGCATGAGTTACGAGGGAAAAATATAACTGTTCCTCCTCCATTGTTAGTATTGCCATTGTGTAGAATTCTGTTAAACGTCTGTTCTTTTGTTGTCTCGTCAATGTTAACGGGTCTTGTAGTAAAGTATTGGTTTAAATCATCCAGTGGTAGTTTAATGTCAGCAGTATGTATTTTATTTCCACCTATGCCCATTTTTTAAACGGTTTTCCAGATTGTTGTCATGTTCCGGGTTAACAAAATGTTCTGCGAGTGTCTTATTTTAGCATTCCTTACGGCCTGTGTGGCCCTGTTACGAAGAGTCTTGTACAGGTCAAAATCGTTTGGTACTTGGCTAGTTTTACATTTTCTGAAAGCTTTGTCTCTCTCTGTCATTAAATCTTGTATTTCCTGAGTCATTCATGGAGCTGCAGGGTGTGTTACGCGAGCAGTGCGTTTCGGCGCATGTTTACTGAGAAGAGCTAGCAGTTGTATGTTTAAGAACTCCACTTTATCATCTATATTATCTAAAATATGGACATTATGCCAAGGTATGCTTGCAGCGTCTTCTAATAGGGCTTCGTTATTTATACTTTTTAGGTCTTGGAATGTAATTAATTTAGGTCTGTACTTGGGGCATTTAAGTGAATAAGCTAAATAAATTTAAGCCGTGATTGGATAGTCCACAAGCAGACATTTGCCGGTGGGTCAGTACCCTGTGAGGGTTATTCGTCACAATTAAGTCCAGTAATGTATGCGACGTGGCTGTGTGATGTGTTGCATTAAGTGGCAAAATCGTCATGTTACAAGATTTAAATATGTTGATTAGTTGTTTAGTCTCAGTCATTTTGTCGTTAAGGATGTCAGTATTGAGGTCTCCTAGTAATAAAACATGCTCATACCTGGGTAAGAGGTCTAGTAGGATGTCCTCAAGGTCTGTGATGTATCTAATCTTTGGTGGGCGATACACTACACTCAGTAAGCACTTTTCACCTAAAGCCTCACTTTCTATGAACATGAACTCAGGTCTTGCGCAGTATTCACTAATTGTTTTGTAGATTATTTTATATTTTAGGTCGTTCTTAATATACACAGCTACTCTGCCGCCGGCTTTACCTGTGCAATCATTTTGGATCAAAGTATAATTTTCGAGGTGGACAAGAGAATCTGACAACCAAGGTTTCATCCAGGTTTTCCCGTTCACGACGATGTGAGGGTTGACATTAGCAATTATGTTACAGAGTTCGTGGAAGTGAGGAATTAGACTTTGAACGTTAGCATGTACTACCTGTAAGGAATTTGGGAAGTTGTTAAAAGCATTTGTAAGGGGATTAGTATTAGGGGGCTGGGTAGGTATGGGAGCGGGGATTCCACTCAGCTGACCACCAGTAACCTTGCTGAAAATAGACGCATGTGCAGCACTCTCACTTTGAGCTGCCAACCTGTACTCTATCTTGCCTAGTTATATGTAAATCTAATGAAGATAAAATCTAAAAGAAATAGTTGTAATAGTAATTATAGTCTAGTAATTAATGTCTAGTGTCTAAGTTAGTTAAAACTGTAAAATGTGTAATGCCATGTTAGTTTCGGTCTGTCGGTTTATTTAATCCTGTCCAATTCCGCTCGGCTCGACACACGATATTTCACACCATTGTGTTTCACAATTATTGTACCATCTATTGTCCAACAACTGGACACAGAAAATCTAGTGATCGCTTCTTGCAACAGTTTCATCCTGACTGACGTGTGGTCTTCTCTGATTGTTTTGCCCGTTCCTTTCAGTTTCTTTTTCGATTTGAATAGTTCATTCCGTTTGCAGTACAACATGAAATTCACTATTATCGGACGCGGCTTATCTGCACTCATTTTGCCTACCCTGTGACTTCTGTCTATGTCCTCGTGCGTTAAATGTACAACAATACTGTCAGCTATCTCGATGACAATTTTGTCCGTGTCCTCGCCACTCGATTCCCGCACCCCGAACACACGCAGCGATTGTCGCTGCTGATATTGCTCGAGAGCATCGGTCTTAGTTTCGAGCTGTTCCCTGGAGTCTGATATTGTCTTGTCTCTGGCCTCGAGCGCTTCCTTGATCTCCTCGATTACTTTGGTATTAAAATCTATTGTAGCTTTAAGCTGGTCTATAACGGCCCTGGCTTTCTGGTCTTGTATGATGTTTGCTAGGGTGGTGAGTGTTTCTTTGTCTCTCAGAGCTTCCTGTAGGGCACGCTTCACTGGGCTATCTGTTGTTGCTACCTTTCCTTTCCCTGGCATGGTTGTTTACAAGAAGGATTATGTTGTTAATTACTTTTGATACACTTTGAACTGGCTATTCGTAGCACGGTGATTTTACTTATCACTTAGTTGAAAGTTCCACATGTCAATGCCGATTTTACACCTTCAAATCACTGATAAACCTGGAGACTGAAACACACGCTACTAAGCACTGGTTGCCATCTTCCCATGTTCCGAGCTGTCAGTGGAGAGATGGCATGGAATGACATTAGTAAACGAATAAGCTTGACTGGAAAATTTGGAAATAGGAAAGATCAAAATATGAAAATAAAGCTATAATTCAAGAGGACAAATTGGAGCAAATATTCAGTTATAGGATGAGGAGTCCGTGGTTTAAGGGAAGCATACCCGCCTCTTACCCAAAGGCTCTGGATTCGATCCCCAGCCAGGTAAGGGACTTTCACCAGGACCTGAGAGCTGGTTCGAGGTCCACACAGCCTTCATGATTACAACTGAGGAGCTATCTGATGGTGAGATGGCAGCCCCGGTCTAGAAAGTAAAGAATAACAACCGAGGGGAATCGTCGTGCTGACCACATGGCATCTCATAATCTGCAGGCCTCTGGGCTGAGCAGAGGTCGCTTGGTATGCCAAGGCCCTTCGGGGCTCTTGTGCCACATGGTTTGGTTTAGGACGAGGAGTAAGGGATTGGAATAATTGATTAAGGAAAATATTTGATAAATTTCCAAGTTCTTTGAAAACATTTAAGAAAAGGCTAGGTATAGAACTGATAGTGAATCTACCACCTGAGCAACAGTGCTAATAGCAGATCATTAATGACTGACTGATTGATTAAATTTTCAAAGGTTGATTAGCCTTTGTTTTGTTTTGTTTGAGCATACCTAGTTCTAATGCTTTTGTGGAAATGAACTTAAAGTGAAGCAACATCAGAAATAGGTGCTTACCTAAGTTGGCAAGAGCTGAACTGCTAGTGTCTGTAAACACTGCTACATTTTCATTCAAGGACTTATGCCAATGTGAAAAATAATTAACTAATGAAACTTGTTAGTACAGTAGAACCTCGATAATTCGAAATCTGTTAATTCCAAATCCCGCCTAATTCGAAGAAGCTCTCGTTCCCGGAATCATGAGATACAGTTTTGCATGTTATTTAAATTGTTTAATTCGAAATACGGATTTTACATTTTACAATAATAGTACGTTACAGAGTAATTTAAATTCAAAATTTATCCGCGTCATGATAGAACGCGTGTTCCGGAACGTGGAGGGGTAGCTTTCCGCACTTACACTCACTTCGCTGTGTCTACAGTGTGCTTCATAATTGCTAAGTTGAATGAAATCGGAATTCTTTTGTATTCAACCTTTCAAGGAATGCTGTAATATCACGCAGCAGGCAGTGTGCGGAAAAACAGAATTCGCGAACACTGGTGATGCCGACAGTTGACGAAAAAGCGGGGCTCATATAATCAATTCGTAGGCACCGACCAATATTGTCATTGCCAGCCGGGGAATCATACAAGGGTAAGGCTTATTGTACTGTGTTGCAATGCACACTGAAGCGAGAAACTTTATCCCCTCGTCATAGGAAAGTTCGATAAGCCACAATGTTCTAAGGGCGTCGGGCACTTTCCGTACAAGTACGAGGCATCTAAAAATGCAAACAGTACAGTAATCCAAAAAATAATGAATCTGCACAGAGGAACCAGCATAATTTATCTAGTCTTTGAATTGTGTGATTTTTTTTCTTTCGTTGCGTGAGGTTATGTTTGTCAGTGATTTAACCAAGTGCATTATTTGAACATTGTAAATGCACCTTGTTGGATACATTTCGGAAATAGTTTTTTCCATGGCATCTGAAAGTTTTAAACTGTGAATCGAGGTGATCGCATGCATTAATGGGTCTTAGAATACTTTGTGACGTGGCAAGTGTTTACATTTCTGAAGTACGAGAGCAGTGCCATGGCAGGAAATCTTACAAGGAGAGTGTCATAGGAAAGTTCGATTAGCCACGATGTTTTACGGGCATCCGGTACTTTCTGTGTAAGTACAAGGCATCTAAGATGCATACAATACAGTAAGTAATCCAATGAATAAAGCATTTGCACATGGGAGCCAGCATAGATTTCTCCTGGGCTTTGAAACATGCTTTTTTTTCCTTTCTTTCTTTTGTTGCGTGAGGTTATGTTTGTCAGTGAGTTATCCAAGTGCATTGTTTGAATACTGTAAATTTCTTGGATACATTTTGGAAATAGTTTTTTTCATGGCAAGTATTTTTATTAAATGACTTTGTAAGCCTGTAATTGAATTTAATTATTTACCTATAAGTAACTATCTGAAATAGGCTATTGTAATATCAGTACAGCCTCTCCCTTGTGATAGGCAACACTTTTAATGCCTGAGGGCAGTGTGGTCTCTTAGAGAGGCAGAACTTTATGAACTTTTCTACTTGGTTAATAGATGTCAGCATATTTGATTCTGAGTGCCATTAGGGGCTTGGAATGTATACCTACTGGTGATCTTGTACCTTATGTATCTATCTGGATCTTGTAGTGTGCGACGATAAGTGAGGTTCTCCTCCCAGGAGACTACAGACAGGCTGGGGCAACATGTAAAGTAGGTGGCTGTATTTTAATCTAATGGATGAACTTATCTGTATGCAGCGACTGGAAGTTACCTGCGTACTCCTTTAGCACATAACAGTTAAGGTGTGCTGTGTTTAACATAGTTTTAATATAGGGCTTCCTAATATTCTGTTAGCTTCTAATATGTAGGTTTCTAGGCAGTCTACGGACGGAGTGTAATCCCCCTTAAAGGGTATCATGTAATTTCATTAAGGACGGACGAGTGTAGACTCTCGTTGCCCTTGTTTACTTTGCTTTTGGTGATAAGTTTCTCTCACTTCTAAATTTTTCTATCTCGCATTTCTTTCTTGTCTTAGTCACCAACATAGTATGGCTTATCCTCTGTGTCACTGGGCCTTCTGACCCATTAGGTTTTATGGCACGTCATGTCAAGGGATTGCTTGAGTGGACTCAGCATCCCATTCCATTTTGTTCTCGGTCTTTCTATTAACTTTTGGTTTATCCCTTTTTGGCCGTCTAGTATGAGCTTCGGCTCCTGGTTTTTCTGGATCCTTCTGATCCACAGGTTGTGTGTAGCTACCTTTTGAATAAAGGGCAACGAGTGACATGTAGTGTAAAAGCTCCTAAGCTTTTAAGTGTAATAAGAGATATCCTAATGTGGCCTCTTGGCCTGTTCGGCCATTCAAAGTTCAGGGTTCGAGGCCCCTCCGATATGGAAATATTTGAAAATGAGGATTTGCTTCCCCTCTGATGTGCAACAATTATCATTGGAAGCTATATCTTCTTGTTTGCTAATAAAGGCAAAGTATTTTGTCAAACCAAAGAGAGACTAAGACTAGCAAGTCTTGTCTTGTAAAATGGGAGCTACTTCTCCCCTGTTAACTATTGTTGATTCAGCTCTTAAGCCTATCACTGTAAATATCCCTTTCTAAATTATTTTCCTTGTTACTATTTCTTAAAATTATTGTTGTTGCCTTGAGAAGATATTGAAACAATAAAAGAAAGAAAAGAAAAGAGCTTTTAGGAAATATCTTTTGAGTGGCCTCTCTGTTCAGCAGCTGCCTAGGCCCTGCTGCTTCTTCCCCTCTCCCGCTCTTGTTGGGGTATCAGCTATAATTATGTAACTCAAATGCAAGCACATGGACTGTAAGACATGATTATGGAAAAACATGCCAGCTTACACATTAAAATTACGATTTTCCTGCTGTTTTCCCTTTTAACTACTGTATTTACTCACGTATTAGACCCCTTTTCCCCCCATTTTTACAGCCATAAAAAATAAAGGGGGTACAATATGTGATAACCTCAAATTGTGTGCAGTGAACTCATGACTTCTAGGCTATAAAGAGCTATACATTGTGTATGTAAACATTCTACACTGTTCTTTACCCAACCTATGAATGTATTTGAATTATACCGGCTAATTTCATTGGAAGGCAGTATTTCTAAATGTAAAAAGTCAATAAATGGTGAACACGACTTTTGGGCCTACATATAAAGTAAATATAATCTGTTTTAGTTGCTCATATCATGTCATTCGCTTCATCTCATTAATTCCTCTGATGAGGTCGACGTCAGGAAGGGCATATGGTCGTAAAAACTTGCTACGAAGATTCATCTCGCTTCATAATCGACCCCGTAGAGAAAAGGGATAAGGGTATCGTATTATTATATTATGCAATATTGATATAGAATAACTCAATGGCCAGTCATTTGTCTCTTGTCAGTTGAGCAATAGGCCTACCACAGAGTAAAGCTGATCACTGCTTTCTTTTTAATTGTCTTGTGTCGCCAACTTCCCTGCTACGAGCGTGTCGTCATCATCACTGCCATCCCATCAGCCATGCACTGCAATTGAGACCGAGAGCATTCGAGATCCAGTCTTTTTGAACCTTTTAAAAATAGTTTTGTTCCCGACTATAGAGTCCAAACTGTGTGAAGTTATTCCCAACTGGTTTCTGGAGATGGTCTCTGATATTCCCAGCCGGTGTATGTGTAGCAGAAGCCACTCCTTGTGCCAAACCACCAGCTGATAACTAGCGTATGTTATGAGTTGTATTTCCGATGTAATACATAGTGACTGGAAGCATTCTTTTGATAACTGCAGTTGTTGAAAGCCAGAACCTTATTTTTAAGTATATTTCATGCTTGTTCTCTACATTTATCACATCAGGATTTACCTAAACAGCTGTAAATGAGATAAGAGAGACTGCATTGTTTAGGTTAGGTGTGGTATGGTATGGTATCGCCCGGATAGTGCCAAAGTTCCACGGCGGAAAGATTAAAATTAAATAACAGGAAAGTTTGCCGCATTTATGGACATCTATAGGTGTGGCGGTAATGTGTTTTATTATCATAATGTTTAATTTCGTACGTTCATTGTCCCCCATTTTTTATTAACACATACCCTAGTATGTTTTTTTGGCATCTCCGAAAATTGTTGAAAGTAAGTGGGGACATAGAAAATCAATATTATTGTTATTTGTTATGTACGTTGGCGAGTAAAACAATTGTGACTGGATCATTTTTATCATGTTTTAAACTTATTTCTCTCCCAAAAAACCCTATATTGGCCCAAGTTACGAGATATTAAACTATCACTTTGTTAATGATCTCGCCTGCCTATATTAATAGGCCTAGCAACAACCATGAATATTTCTTAACTAAAGTAAACTCATTTCCTCATCTCATAACATACGCTAGTTATCAGCTGGTGGTTTGGCACGCTTTCAACAACACGGCTTTTTTTTAGACAGGCCCCCAGTGGCAGGGAGTTTCATGTAGCACTTTTACCACAAATCAACCTTCTTGCCATTCGTAAATCTCTGGCAATATGGTACCGGGAATTGAATTCAGGCTCCTGAGAACGGTAGCTAATTGTGCTAACCATTACGCTGGCGGACATTCTTAATAACAATACACAGACATATATACATGACTGACGTGTGCTTGCAATGCGCGGGTCGGACACAAAACTATTCACCTATTTGTGCAACGTCATCCGAGCTGCAGTAGGCCTACGCTACGGAGGCGGACATTTCTTAACTACCGCATGACTTTGACGCGGACGAAACTATTCACAAATTTGTATGATGTCATCAGAGCTGCATAAGGCTTGTAGCCGCTTTGAAGTGGAATTGTCATTCTTCTCTGACGAATTACATTGGGGGGTTCTTGTACGCGAGATGTATTTTCTTCATTTTCTTCGTCTCGAAAAGCCAAGGGGGGTCTAATACACAAGTACGGTACAATTTTGGGCTGCCTTTAATATTGTCCCTTATTTTCATTTCCAGCACCTTCCAATAGGACCAGCCCTTGGAATATCCAAGTGTTCCATTAGGGAAGTAATCAGGAGCTGGTTCACGAATGAACACCTTGAAAGGAGGAAAACAAAAACAGTCATCAAATATGGGATATATTTATTGAAGGACCATAAAGAAAACAACTGAAACATACACTACGGTACTTACGTGTAGTTGAAATCACAAGGGGAAGGCACTACCTGGGAAACTGATTTTGGGAGCAGTCTTTGTGTAGTGGTAGTTTATCCTCAAGGTGCTCTTATATTAAAATGTTAGGGCGCACTGGCCAGCCCATCTTGAGTTGTAGAATGCCCCAACTTATTTGTTGCAAAAAATATTAGTGTTTTCTACTTGCAACTCGTCGGGTGACTGCGGCTGCATCTTCTCTACCCTTTGATAGTGTATCTTCTATGTAAAAAGAATAAAACTAAAATGCAAATTGCATTGAAATCCCAAGCCTAGTAATTACCTAGCAACCAGTTGTTGCTGGCCCGGTTGGACCGGTGAAGTTCTTCATAAATACCTATGTTGGTGGTCTGATCAGACCTCCACGACAGCTAGCGAGTTGAAATGAGAACCAATTTCCTTCAATCTTTGGCAACAAATAATTAAATAAAAAACATATCTCTTGAAATTAGCAGACCTCAATTTCTACTGTACAGATAGGGGCAATTAATAACATACTAAAATATAAACAAAGGAAATAATGGGACGTTAAATTAAAATTCTGTTATAATATGACTATAATTTTTAGATTGTTCTACATAATACAGTTCCCAACATCTGTAATTTGAAACACTCACATACATGTGCAAATATTTGAAAAGATGAATAAAACAAGTTACCTAATCTGAAAATAGGTAATGAAGACCTTAATGGATAGTAGATATATGGCACATTAGGGCACACCTATTTCTAGAGTATTTTAACACAATAACATGAAAACTTACATTTTTTGCAGAAACCAATGCATCACCCATTAAATCTACCCAGCCAGTTTTTGTCGATACGTTGTAGAAGGAATAAGCGGCTTTCAATGATTTGTGGGTGGGGTGATGCATAACAGTTGATGGCAGAGTGTAATAACTCACAATATCTATTGAACAAAAAAATGAAAAAATCATCATTAAGGACACAGTTTTACAAAGAAGTAAAGAGGGGGTCTTAGTGATCAGAATGTTACCATTTAATATTCTCACAAGACAATTTCAATACACTTCTAACCTGAACGCTAGTCCCTGACAATACAGATGAATCAAATATATTAATTGGAATGAAGTTTAGTTATTATAGTATTCCGAAGGGTTGGCAACAGTGTTGAATAGTAATGGCTGTGTGTGATGGTAGTTTTAGGTTAAAAGTGCATTTATTTGCATTCATAATTACAGTTACTTGTTTTGAAGTTCATCAAACCTCATTTGTACGTAACCCATGTATGCGTAACTGGATGTTATACGTATACATTTTCGTTAAGTGCAGTTTATTTGTACAATAGTAAGTTGAAATGATGTCACCGACGTTTGCATTTCCTCTGATCAAAACACAGGCGAGTTAGGAACGCGATACATTAAGAGTCGGCAGCGGAACTTCAACTTCAGATGTCGGAGGGATGTGATGGTCCAGTGAAAGAGTGATCGCATGGCATTTAACCTCTTAGCATAAAAGCCCGAGTATACTCGGGAACGTAGCTCACTGATTGGTACCTAATTTAAAGGCCCGAATATACTTGTTTCTTGTTGTTTTTCAGTATTTCTGCCCGATATTTATAAAATTATTACTTCAAGTTCCTATTTTTGCCAAAAGATGTCTCTGACTCAACCGTAGTGGATGTCGATGACTCAGGCACCTCGTTTTCGAGGCTTTTCCATATTTATTGCTATCTAAGTGTACTTCTTCTGTTAGGTGAAAATGCAGAGTGAAGAAGAGTTTGACATTGAGTTTAATGAGACTGATAGCTTTGTGTGCATGATGCTAAAGGGAAGAAGGCACGAAGGTAATCCAGGTACGTGTAAGGAGTGCAATGTAGCATTGTGTTGATCCTTGTTTTAGGGCATTTCACACAGCCACAAACATATGAACAATGTCTCTTGTACAGTATTGAGTGTCATGTTATCTTACTTGCCATCTGTTTAGTGCTGTGTTATTTATTTTACATGTAAGTTAAAAGAAGAACCCATAAAAATAGGAGTATACTCGGGATTTTAAAACAGGAACATTTCAGTGGCTTATATTTCATTGTTACCGCTGTCACTGTTTTTAAATAAAGAGTCCATTTTAACAATTAAAAAATTAGGTAAAAAAGAATCACAATTTTGTAAATAACTGCTATATTAAGAGGTTAAAGAGACAATTGATTTGCATGCAACAGAGTTAAAATAATGCTGTAGATGCACTAATTTCCTGTTGTTGCCTAAACGGATGCAAATCAGAAATGCAATACATTAGAGTCAGCACAGTTGGCAGCAGGAATTTAGTTGCAGATATCGGAGGGGTGCAATGATCTAGCAAAGCTCATGGAAAGCAACTGCATGGAACAAAGCTGCTGCTGCTGCTGATGATGATGATTGTTGTTTAAAGGGGCCTAACATCTAGGTCATCGGCCCTAATGGTAAGAAATGAGACGAAATGTACTAACAATTTAAAAGTCGAAAATCATCCAATGACCAGAATTCAAAATGTGACGACGAAGAAGGAATGGATGGATAAAAATTTAAAACAATCAATGGATCCGACCCGCAATGCCCCACATTCCCAGAAACTAGCGTTAAACAACAGTATTACTGACCAAGGGACTGCTCTAAAGCACAATACTGAACTGTTAATTCTTGTACTCTAAAGGGGTCCAAAATCCAGGTCATCAGCCCCTCATAAAGGTAGTTATCGCTAGGAAAGTAGAACCATGGTATTTATCACATTGCGGTACTAATCAAAAGTAGCGTAGACTTGCGGTATTCCGCACATTATGGTACTACTCACAGGTAATGTAACGCGCACATGTAACACAGACCTATGGTGTTTCTCACATTGTGGCACTATTTTTTTTGCTAGTTGCTTTTCGTCGCACCAACACAGATAGGTCTTATGGCGACGATGGGATAGGAAAGGCCTAGGAGTTGGAAGGAAGCGACCGTGGCCTTAATTAAGGTACAGCCCCAGCATTTGCCTGGTGTGAAGTGGCACTATTTACAGGCAACGCAAACCTATGGTGTTCCTCACATAGTGGGTACTAATCATATGTAAGGCAGACCCATGGTGTCGCTCATATAGTGGAACTTATCACAGGTACTGTAAAATCCACCCTGATTCACACACTGTCGCTACTAATCACAAACCTATTGTGTACTTAACATAGTAGTACTATGCGCAAGTAAAAGCAACCCATGGTGTTCCCTGCATGAAGGTACTAATTACAAGTAGTCTCATGGTTCTAATTTGATCATCCCTTGCTCGCCCCTTTTAGTCGCCTCTCACAACAGGCAGGGGATACCATGGATGTATTCTTCGTCTGTGTCCCCCACCCACAGGGGGGTGGCACAAAGCTAAAGTAGAAAGATTACAAGAGACATGTTCGGGGCACAGGACACACTTCCATTTTGACAGTAAGCAGGTTACAAAAACGAAACACATTCAAATGATGCTTAAAGCGGATATTTGCCGTATTAAGTAATTAAAAAAAAACTGATTCTATCAGTAGAAATTTTATGTTGCTGTCGGCTGGCATGGAGAATGGAAAGAGAAAAGTTACACACTGAGGAGAAAGTAAAATTTATACAAGAAGTGGACAGTAATCAACATAAAACTAAAACTGGCATAGCTGGAGATTTAGGAATTGCTTTTACCTCATTTTGAAGTCATTAGTAAAAGAAAAGCTATTTTGGACAAATTTTTATTTTAAAAAAGTGAAAAATCAACAATGTGTGATTAATAATGTATCAAATGTGATATACCGTATAATCTCGAATACCACCCGCCACGGAATAAGACCCGCACCCTTATTTTGAAAGAACAAAATTTTAAAAAATGTGATGTCAAAATTATTTACGATTATTTAAGACTCCATGCCGTCAAAATCCACGAACACAGCAGCTGAACTTCCGGGTGCTGAATATGACCAGTTGGTGTCAGTGTGCGATTATCAACCACCATCCATTCTGTATAGAGCTGTTTCAAGGCTTCTTTAAATGGACGGTTCACACAGACATCCAGCGGCTGCAGCATAGACGTCATCCCGCCTGGAATGACTGCTAGGTTGGTTTTCCCATCCTTGATATGTTTCTTCACGGCATCTGTTGTGCGTCCGCGGTAACTGTCGAGAACAAGCAAGCTCTTTTGTCCCAATAATGCACCAGGGCGACGTTGCCAGACACACTTTACCCAGTCTTCCACAAGTGAACTGTCCATCCAGCCGGAGTTCTGAGATCTGACGATAACACCGGCGGGTAGATTTTTAGGAAGCGTCTTTTGCTTGAGAACAATGTACGTTGGCAATTTGGTTCCGTCGGCGAGAATACACAACATTACCGTACACCAATGTTTTTCATTACCACCTGTTCTAATGGTAACACTTTTCGCACCCTTAACATTCACAGTCCTGTCCACTGGCATTTCAAAGTAGACTGGCGTCTAATTTGCATTGCCAATTTGGGAAAGCAAATATGCATTTTCCTTCTGCAACCGAATTACGAGACGCTGAAACAACAATAACTTCTCATCTTAGGCACCAGGAAGACGCTGTGAAATTGAGGTTCGCCTTCGTACGCTCAACCCATTTCATTTATAAAAATTACAAACCCATCCTCGGCTTGCCTTAAACCCTTCCGTTGAAAGTTCCCTTGCGATCTCTAATGCCTTTAGCCGACACATTTCGGTTGACACACCATATCCCAATTCCCGCCATTCTGTCACATATTTATAGGTTTTTTTTTTTTTTTAATTTCTGGAAATTGTACACTCAGTCCACGAAAAGCTCTACGATCACCACTACATGTTAATAGCACATTTTTCTTCTTTCTCCAATCGCGAATACACGACTCGTCAATATCGCATATCCTATCGGTGGCACGATTTCTAATCATTTTAGCTTCGCAAACTACTTTCAGTTTCTCACTCGCAGTAAAAGATCGCAAATGCTTTGTGGAATTCATGTTAATACTCTGAGAACGTGCGTGAGACTGACGCCAAGTGTGAAAGTAGCGTATACTGAGAGCGGAGAGAGCATTGTTGCCAAGCCGCGCTGGCGGTGATGCCCGATTTATGCGCATTCGGAAAGATAAATTTCCCAAAATTTTGAATAAGACCTGCACCCAATTTTGGAAGTGATATTTTCGAAGAAACAGTGCGGGTGGTACTCGAGATTATACGGTATTAAAGGAAACGTATATAAACTACATTGTTAACTTACATGTCTGAAATAGCCTGTTTTTAATCTTATTCCTGAAAACAGATAAAATTATTTTAATAATTATGTGATACATCTAAACCCAATTTGTATTAATACTTAATCAAATGCATCTGCTCTCCACCTTGATATACGTATAACTCAGGTTCAACTGTAAGCGTTTAGGTTCATAAGCACTGTGTAACATTTCAAGACAATTTGACTTAATGAATTGTGCATGTAGTTTTATTAAGACAATTTCTACTTCAAGGAAGCTATTTTTAAACTTAACATGTTTGATACGACACATAACATTTGTTGGTTACTTCAAGTGTGTCCTTAGGCTTATCTGTTTGTAATGTGTGTTCAATCTAATTTCTTCTTAATTTATGTATTGTATGAGCTGAAGATGGTTCCAAGCGAATCCAAACTGGTACTTATTTATTAAATATGTATAAATTACCATTTGGAGTGTTGATTGGTGGAACATCCATCGAACAATTCCTATACAAATAGTAATATGCTGGTGTTCTAACAATGCCAAGTTCCAGAGCTGGAATGACCTGGCCACAGACAGCGGTGAACATTGGTCTGCTATTTTCCGTTAAGTGTGCAAACTTCACATTTCCACCAGCGCCTCATAGCAGGAATCGAAACCTGTGTGCCATGGACCAGTAATTATCAGAACATGTATGAACCAGAGCAATGACATGCTACCACCTATCAGAGACGAGTGGCAACAGAAGAGACAAAGCACATCACAACAAACAGTATTCAATTTAATGTTACTGTTAATCAATTTTAAGGTTCTTTTATATTGTAGCCCTTCACATTTAGTTTTCTTCTGACTCTGTGATATTAGGGCATCCAAAGTAAAGGGAGTCGTCCTTGCTTCTTAAAACAGCCGTTCCTTCACAATATTTTCCTCATTTTGATTGTCATCTTCACAATTTTCTTGGTCAATATGGGCTGTTGACCATGCAGCTTTTCACCTTAAGACAATCATGACAACCACCACCAATACCAGTTAACACGACTGAACAATATTTTCATGTTAGCGATGCTCGGCGTTGATATGGACTAAGCAACAAAGTTTTAATTCATAAATATCTCCATCATCATAGCCAGTACAATAACTGTACAACACATAAAGGATCGGAAATTGTACTTTCTGTAACTTTTGTCAAGTAGTATTTATCAACACCAACACTAATAACATAAGATATCTGAGAATAAATTTTACACCTTCCCCTAAACTATCATTTCACCCAGCATGAATAAAATTATTTATAGCTTAGATTGTAGAGCTTTATTCCTAGTCTTTATAGACTGATTTTCATTACATTCTGTTCAGTCATTTTCTCGCGATGCTCATACATACATAGACATACATTACAGAAAATTAGAATAGAATACTCCCATACCCTAGATGTTGGTCGCCTGGATCATTACAGTTAAGTTTAATAACTATTTACACCAAATCTCTTAATTGTAATTTTAAAAATTTAATTTATTTTTATTCCTAGAAATTAACAGTTTAGGACAACATGTATCTTACCCTTATTAAGTTGTATTAGTGCAAGTATTTATTTATGTCATAATTCTGAACCGAGTTACCCTCAACTTACAATAGATAGTATGAATGAACTGAATGACTGCATGAATGAATTGAATGCTCTTAGCCTACATTTACGGAACTCTAGCAGCTAGTGTGAGAACATTCCAAACAGAAAATTAAAAACTGCATTTCTTTCATATTTGTGGACATGTCTGATACAGAAGTACAATTTTTTAAAAAAATTCTGAGCAATGCACAAACAAATATCTGATTTTGTATATATATATTGTACCGGTTACGACCTGTACATAAGTATTTTTTGAGCATAAGTTACGTTTATTTACCACGCGTAATGTTCCGAGCGCGTCTGGTTTGTTTACCAGCAGCGAGGACCAGCTAGCGAGTGTGTGACGACTGTGAGCTGTGACGTAGCCACAGGAGCTAGCTAGACCGCCCGCTCGTCTCAACATGTGTTACCAGCCTTGACTGGTATTTTCTGGATTCCACGTAACTTGTTCTAGAGAGTTCGATTGAGAAAATTTTGAAATTTCTATAATAATTGTGCTAGCGAGTCGAGCGATATGTCATCTTGTTTGGGATCGCCTAAACGTCCCAATGCTCGAGTTTCAAGCAAATCCATCGAGGGATTCGGGAGATATTCAATCAAACCGTATTAAGACGTAGACATCCCGGATTGAATAAAAAGGGAACCTACTGTAGCCTATACACACAGTCTCAGCTGAGTAGTCAGCGGAGACACTCTTGCTGCTACTATCATCGTGGAACTCTGTCATTATACAAGTGTAGGAAGACGATTCTTCCAAGTTTTATAAAGTGGACTCATAAGACTTCGAGCGTTGTAGAAATTTTTCTAAGTCTTCGTAATTGAACTTAGAATATTTACAAGTGTTCATTAAATGGACTTGTATTATTTACGTGTCTCCGAAGCTGGAATTTTTCTGTGTTCACTGAATGGACTTGTATTATTTACGTGTCTTCGAAGTTGAAACTTTTCTAAGTGTTCACTGAATGGACTTGTATTATTTACGTGTCTTCGAAGTTGGAATTTTTCTAAGTGTTAATTGAATGGACTTGTATTATTTACGTGCCGTCGAGACTGAAACTTTTCTAAGTGTTTGGACTTGTATTATTTACGTGTCTTTGAAGCTGGAATTTTTCTAAGTGTTCACTAAATGGACTTGTATTATTTTCATGTGTTCGAGATCAGAATTTTTCTACGTGATCATTGAATGGACTTGTATTATTTACAAGTATTCGAGATTGGAAATTTTCTAAGTGTTCGTAAAATGGACTTGTGTTATTTACGTGGAATATTTGCGACTGTTGAGGATCCCATCCTTCTAATAGACAGTGATTGATTAACATTGCTAGTGATGAACTTTAACTTTCCAACGGCTTTGAACAAAGTTAGGATTTCACTTGCATTTACTCAAAGACTTGTACATTTGCCAGTGTTGGTTTAAAAGACTTATAAATTTCGTCAGTGAATTTATTTATGTGGAAGGACTTGTGTTTTCGTCAGTGGTCACTCAAAGACTTTATGAATTTCACCAGTGATTAACTTTAAATATATTCAAACTTCCAAGTGAATGGACTTGTGTTTTCATTCGAGTTTAGGCAAAGACTTGCACCTTCGCCAGTAACGAATTTTGAGTTTAACTATAATTTCACAAGAAGGGACTTGTGTTTTTTCGTTGCCAAAAGTTATACAGGGAAGGGGATCTTCCTAGTGATGAACTCTAAAATTATTAATACCACTCATATCATTTTAGGAGTGTTGGAAGTCTTGATGTACAATTATCAAGATCTCTGCTGATAAGTTGATCATCCAAGGTTTTCATGGACTCAGTGCTACTAGTGACCTTGGGAACATCAAGCCTCTCAGTCTCATTGGGCTGAGGTAGTACAACCCGGGCCTCAGAGTTCGAGACATCTCTACCTGCCGTCAATCCAGACGGTCCAGCTGCCTCTGTCTGGAGTATCTGGAGTCCCTGGAATCCCTGGAGTCTTCTGGAACGTGCTTCAACCAGCTTGGCTTGGTGAGCTGGAGAACCCAAGCCATACTATTGGAATACGAGGAAGACAGTCCATTTCTACTTAGAGGTGATGTGCAAACTCATGACTTATTTGAATAAACTCTTATACAATCAGAGTCAAAGTTTTTCTGTAGATAGGACCCTACCTCCTGTACCGAGCCCTAGCTACAATTAATCCAGTTTTTCGCCCTGAGAACTCTATTTCATGCTACTTTAAAATTTAATCTGAGAGTCGGGCTCTTTTACTGGTACAATATATATATATATATATATATATATATATAAAGCCAAAAATTGAAGATTTGTTTTTGCTAATGGTTTAACATCACATTAACACAAAGATTTTCAGCAACGCAAGGATGGAAAAGGCCTAGGATCAAGAAGATAGCATCCATGGCTTAAGCTACAACCCCAGCATTTGCCTGGTGTAAAAATGGGCAACCATGGAAAGCCATCTTCAGGGCTGCCGACAGTGGGGTTCGAACCAACCATCTCCCGAATGCAAGCTCATGCCTATGCGACCCTAACCACATGGCCTACTTGCTTGGTGAAGGTTTGTGATTGGATTAAGATTTTATACAGGACATAAATTCCTTATTTAAGTAATTTTCAATGCTTTGGACATACTTGTATGCTGGTCACACAGCGTAGGGGTAGCAAGCTTGCCTCTTACTCAGCGACCCCTCCCGGCCAGGTCAAGGATTCTTATGATCTGAGGGCTGGTTCGAGATCCACTCAGCGTACAAAAGAAAAATGGGGAAAATATATGATCTGGCGTTTCAACCCTACACTGCATGAATTTATTTGCACCCACAACTCTGACATGCAAAAAATTATTACAGGGAGATCAGATATGTAATAACACACTGACAACATACTGATGATGAAGATGATGATGATGATGATGATGAGGAGGATGCTTGTTGTTTAAAGGGGCCTAATATCTAGGTCATCAGCCCCTAATGGCACAAAATGAGACAAAATGTAAGGACAATTAAAAATCCATAATCTTGCACTGACCAAAATTCAAAACGTGAGGATGAAGAATGAATGGACGGATATGAAATTAAAACAATCAGTGGATCTGACCTGCAATGCCCCACAATCCCAGAAACTAGTGTTAAACAGTAGTATTACTAACCAATACTGAATCAATGATGTATGTAATCTAAACAGGTCCAAAATCCGGGTCATCGGCCCTTAATAATGGTACTTATCACTAGGAAAGTAGAACCATGGTATTTGTCATGTTGTGGTACTTATCAAAAGTAGCGTAGACTCATGGTATTCCACGCATTATGGTACTACTCACAGGTAATGTAATGCGCACATGTAACAGACCTATGGTGTTTCACACATTGTGTCGCTATTTACAGGCAACGCAAACCTATGGTGTTCTTCACATAAGTGGACTAACCACAGGGACTTGCACTATCCCATGTGTTCCTCACATAGTGGGTACTAATCACAGGCAAGGCAGAACCATGGTGTCACTCACCCACGATGTCGCTCATATAGTGGTAGAAATCGCAGGTACTGTAAGATGCATCCTGAGCACACACTGTCGCTACTAATCACAAACCTATTGTGTACCTAACATAATGGTGCTACACGCAAGTAAAAGCGACCCATGGTGTTCCCTGCGTGGTGGTACTAATTACAAGTAGTATCATAGTTCTAATTTGATCATCCCTTGATCGCCCTTCTCAGTCGCCTCTTACGACAGGCAGGGGATACCATGGGTGTATCCTTCATCTGTGCCCCCTACCCACAGGGGTTGTGTGTTTGGTCCGGGAGGGGTATTTTATTTCCCTCAAGTCCGCCGGCAAGCTGGTTAGGACCCCCCTATCCGCCACCTGGGATGTGCCATGTGGAAGTATTACCTCTCCCCCAGCTACACCAGCTTAGTAGGTTCATGGTGACAACAGATTTCTGATGTACTTGATCATACTGGTGAGCAAAAAGGGAAAAATTTAGAGGTGTGCAAAACTGCTTCATCATGCACTGAAGGCCACTTATGTACAAATGTTATCCCAGTAAAGTATATGAGAAGAAGTATTGTTTATTACTTGTAAGAGCGTAGAAAACAAAAATTGATTTTTAGATGATTAAAAGAGATTTAATACACTAATGGAATTGGAAAATAATAACTTGCTAAAATGGACAGGTCATGTCCACAGTTCAACTGATGTTATAGCCTTTGAAACAATCTGCATTCTTTTTCAAATACAGTGCTGCTTGGTCATGGTCATCCATCAATGGCTTCTAATTTCAGATGACCATCAGCCATAAGCATAGATTGCACAGATGCTAGGTAACAATGTTTGATCATCCATCCATACCTTACGTCACAGCCTGCACGGTAAGTAGGCAACAATGTCTGGCCATCCATCCATACCTTACATCACAGCCTGCACAGCTGCTACGGTTAGACTTATGTCAATCTAAGCATATTTTCAGATGGTCCCCAGCCACAAGACATTTATGTCAAAAGAAATTACAAATATATTTGTTAAATGTAAACAACTCCAGCTTGAGAAAATACAATACATATTACAACACAACACACATTATTATTATTATTATTATTATTATTATATTATTATATTATATTATTATTTAATTATTTATTTATTTATTTATTTATTTATTTATTTATTTGGACTTAAGTCCTGCAGCATTAATGAAATAATCATCAAATAGAACACTATCAGGAAGAACTTCAAGTCACTGCTGCTCATAACCTTCATACATGCATCTTTTTAACATTTTTTATTTTTTTATTTTTAGAATTGGCTTTACGTCACACCAACACAGATAGGTCTTGTGGCGACGATGGGATGGAAAAGGCCTAGGAATGGAGAGGAAGTGGCCGTGGCCTTAAGTAACGTACAGCCCCAGCATTTGACTGGTGTGAAAATGGGAAACCATGGAAAACCATCTTCAGGGCTGCCAACAGTGGGGCTAGAACCCACTTCTCCCGGATGCAAGCTCATAGCTGCACGCCCCTAACCGCACACATGCATCTTAAAATAAATGCCTTAACTGCATGATGTAGCAAATACGCTACATTCATATTTCAAGAATTCTTAGCAAAAAATATCGTAAATTGAACATTATTAGAAATTTTTGGCAAAAGATAAATATGCTGAGGATAGGGGCGTGTTAAAAAAAACACTCCCCTCCCCTACACCTGTCCAACTGCCTCAGGCAAAGATATCATGCCCATAGATGGAAAACATTATCGCTCCTAGCCTTCTGTAGCATCATTTCTGGAAGTACGGATGTCAAAGTTATTATGTACATAGTAAGGTTTGCCATTTTAGAATATTACTGAACTACAAGAAGAATATTATGTAGTGAAAACACTAAGAAGTGTAGGGTTAGCTAAAACTGTGCTGATCTGATTCAAAATTTCATGCAGAAAATTTGGTCATAATGTAGAAATAATAACTCCAAACATGATAAAAATCTAAATTGAAGTACGAAAATGTCACATGACGCAAGTACACGATCTCATCGGTCTGGCGTCATCGTCCATGTTGACTGTATTAACAGACGAAATAACATAGTGGGCTTTGAGAAACAGGATACAGGTCACACATTTCTCCTTTACGTTAGTGTCTGGTAAAGTTAAGTTCAATTTCTATACAGTGTGTAATAATTTGAAGGTTATTTTTTGGACTTACAAAGAATCCTGTGCAGACAGTGAAGCACAAAAGTTATTAATGATCTACAGTTCCAAAGTGCACAAATACATGGCATACCACTCCAAACAAATTATTATTATTATTTTTTCTACTTGTTTCACGTCGCACCGACACAGATATGTCTTATGGTGACGATGGGATAGGAAAGGTCTAGGAAGTGGAAGAAAGCAGCCATGGCCTTAATTAAGGTACAGCCCCAGCATTTGCCTGGTGTGAAAATTGGAAACCATGGAAAACCATCTTCAGGGATGCCGACAGTGGGGCTTGAACCCACTATCTCCAGATTACTGGATACTGGCCGCAATTAAGCGGCTGCAGCTATCGAGCTCGGTAACGAAGTATTTATCAATGTGCCAAAGCACAGTAAAACTAGGTAGAAATGCAGGTGATATATCAAAAAGTCCATTGTTTATTGCTGTGAGAATCATTTTAATGTAAGTTGAATTTGTTTGAACTTTTAATCACTTTTCCAAGTCTGCCGTTCTAAAGGTAACACTTTAAATTTGAATCATTAATTTTTTTATTTTAATGGCGTGTGGCCTCCGGAGAGGCCTGGTGCAGGTCTCTTGATTTGATGCCCATAGGTGACCTGCGCGTCATGAGGAGGATGAGATGATGAAGACGACACACATACACACACAATCCCCATGCCAGGGGAATTAACCAATTATGGCTAAAATTCCCGACCCTGCCGGGAATTGAACCCAGGACCCCTGTGACCAAAGGCCAGCAAGCTAACCATTTAGCCATGGATAGGACCGATTCTTTAATTAAATGTTTCAGTTACATATTGGAGTACGAATGAATAAAAAGTGCATAAGTTAATGCTGATTATTAAAGTATTCTCCAAACCTAACCTAAGTTTTCGGTGATCCATACCAAATTAATAAACAGAAGGGTTTATGAACCAAACTGATTGTTAAAGTTACACCAATTTATCTTGGCATGTGACAATTAATTACTTACATACATACATACATACATTCATTTTTATAGACCAGGGATGGCCACTAACCTTAATTTTGGGAGCTGCAAATTTAGGAGAAAATTTAGGAGACAAAATTGGGAGCACGTTTAGAAAATGGTTTATAAAATGAAGACATTTTCCATTTTATAACAAATGAAGGAACATTTATTTTCTACACTACACAGAGCATTTTTGTTCATGTACACATCAAGGAATGAGATTTTACTTTTGAGAAGTGCTTTTTCGTGTGTTTATTTTTGCTGTTAGTTTTTTGAAATCTGGCTGATAATTGGTAAGCACAGTTCACACAAGTTCACATAAATGTTCATCAGTTAGTTCAGATTGATATTTAGATTTAATAAATTTAAGCGTTGAGTACAGTGATTCACACACATAAGTAGTCCCAAGGATTGAGATAAGTCGTCGCTCAGCACTCTCTTTTGTTAGTGGGTATCGAGATGTGTATGTATTATTGAATAGGATGACATATTAAATTTCCTTTGTAAAGTTCGTGTACTGGCATGCATGGTCTTACTGTAATGTTCTTCAATACCGAATTCTCTTCTGCCATTTATTACTGTACCTCATATTGGACACTGCTGAATTTCCAATCTCTGAACTGATAGTCATTCTTACATGTACGGTACAGTTGTAATGTAAACCAGACTGTGATTTTGACATTCTTGGTTTTGTGAACTGAACCACTGTGTTCTTGGTGGTGAGTGCAGTGGTAGGTACCATGCTGAACTATGATTTAAAAACACTTGCATCATGTGTCCATTGCAATTTAAGAATCTCACATTTGTTCCATATTGACTTTACAAGAAAGAAAATATATATCTTAAAAACAGTAATCTGCCTTGATCAATACATTAAATCTTGAGGAAAAAAAAACATATTAAAGATACATGTTTTGGCCCTACTGGGCCTTCTTCAGCCTTGAAAAAGAAATATAAAGTTTACAGAAATACTATAGATAAATACTACAGTAGAAGTCCATAAGAAGGAATTGATCTTGAAATGATTTAACTTTTCATAATGTAAAAACACAAACATAACAAAAAAATCATATTAAAGAATATATAAAAGAAGACTTCTTCTTGGAGTCTTGATGAAATGAATCAACAGCATCAAAATTTTTGTGTTGTAGAAAGGTTTGGAAACTGATAATTAGAAAAAATGAAATGTATTATGTTGTAAACATGGAAAACAAAAGAAATGTAGCAAAAACATGAATGATAGAATTGCTGCCTGCTTTGCTCCCAAACGTACAACTGCTCAAGGGGTACTTGAGGCTAATCTGTCCACCATTGACCTAAACTATATTGTAATGCTGGTGAAAGTAAATAAAACAGCATGAATGAAAATGAAAACCTACAACCTGTTTTCCAGTCATTGACCGGGTCAGGGATGTAATGAATGAAACATATATATGCTGTTATTACAATGGGGTCGCTACTCCCAAGGTGATTTTATTAATGAGTGATAAATGCGATGAAATGATAATGGAGAGTGTTGCTGGAATGAAATATGACAGGGAAAACTGGAGTACCCGGAGAAAAACCTGTCCCACCTCCGCTTTGTCCAGCACAAATCTCACATGGTGTCACCGGGATTTGAACCACGGTATCCAGCGGTGAGAAGCCAACGTGTTGCCGTCTGAGTCACGGAGGCTACAAAACAGCATGAATATTCAAGCATTTTGTAACCCACATATGACAGTTTTAGTAACTCCTCTTCTACGAAGTGAAGAAGACAATCTTGAGACATTTGCTCTCCAATACTGTTCCAAATCTACAATATTTATGAACTGTAACCCTTTCAGTCAAGTCATTTAGACAGAGATGCAGACTTTCAAGAAAGGCAATTAGTAATACAGCCGTTAGGGCACGGGAGGGGGGCAACCGAAGATTTTTTTTCGAGATCTTACTGACTTACACATCATTGAAAAATAAGTGAACAACCAAAAATAACATACTCAAAGACTGGCATATAAACAGTTTATGATTCTTACCTGCTACAGGAGCAGGTGATCTGCAGTACCTATCTGAGTGGAGGTTGAAGGATCATTTCTTTTGTTTGGTACTGTGGTTGTCCCTTTAGTAGCTTGTAGTTCCTGTTTTGTAAAGGTACACTCACTGGTGACAGGCTTTTCCTTTTGATATTATGTGCAACTTCTGCACTAACAGAGCACTTAACAGTTTGGTGTTCATATTAGCATGGAATTCAGTCTTGTTCTTCCTCACCAAACTAAAAACTCTTTCCACTGGAGCATTGCTATGGGGTACTAGAAGAATAGCCAACATTAGTTTACTCAGTGAAGGGTACTTCCTCATACCGGAAGCATCAGTGATCTTCAATATTTTGAACCCAAGTCTGTCGGCCCTTTCATCCCTGTCAAAATGGAATCCATCAAATTGGAAACGACTAAACTCGGTTTCCAAAGAATCAGTTTCTTCCGATGACAGAATTTTAGGAAACCGGTCAATCATAAATTCTACTGATAAGAAACTCTTCGATTTCCTCTGGAAAACATCAGCAACTTCAGCATGCTCGAGAAACTTATCCCTAATTGGCCATTTGTTAACAATGTGCTCACATGTTTTTGTATAGAACAGTCTCACATCAGAATAAAAGTTTTTCAATGTAGTTTCATCTAGAGAAACTGCCCTTATGTAAGCCCTTGTGTTTGCCCCAATGACCAACTCGCTGTCACTTTTCTGCAACTTAGCAGAACTAAATTTCACATCAAGCAAATTAGTATTGGACTCTGGAACAGAGGATGGGTTACATCGCGCATTCCTATCTGCGAAATGCCACTGTAAAATTTGTCACAAATGGAACATGATAATTGCTTTTACTTAAATGAAGTGAAAAATCTGCGGTAAATTAAGAAATACAGTCGTTATTTGAGAAATATGAATACATACTTAAGGCCTGCAGACAGGACTCCTTTATGTCGTATTCCGCTGCTGGTGCCGTCTTTTGTTAATTTCTTGGGGTCCAGGGCTATCACCGAGGAATGGGAGTGCTATGTCTGTGGATTCTCATTATCTTTGTCCATAAGACTAGAGTGGCCAGTTCAAACAGCAAAATGGAGGTCAACAGCATTCACAATGTTATTTCGTTCTTCAATGAGGCAAATGACCATGTTATAGTGATGTGGGTGGAACTCTACGGAAGAACAACTAAGGACGCATTTAACAACTTGGTGCTGCACATTACAGAGAAATATCGCAGGTACCACAAAAATGATTTTTGTTGAAAGAAAAATAGCATGATCCCTGGACCAATAAATCACTAATCCACAGAATTCTTCTTATGTACATTGGCCATAGCTTTTTGTCGCCTATTAAATCTTGCATATCGCGATACAATTCAGGAAACGATGTCATTGACAACTGAAGCAATGAAACGAAAGCAAAGAACTTCAGTGAACACAGACATCACACACGAAAATGTTGAAAGTGTAAGACAAACAAAAGACATACGTGTGTTACTGTGAGCGTAGCACCAAGGGTACTTGTAAAGTAGTAAAGTAGGTGTGCATAATATTCTTCAAAAATAAAATATTTCTTAATTTGCTGCAAATTTTAGACTTCAACTGTGTAAAAGCAATTATTATGTTCCATTTGTGACAAATTTTACAGTGACATTTCGTAGACAGGAATGCGCGACGTAACCCAGAGGATGCTCTCACAAAACGAACAATAAGGTCACTGAAAAATTAATTTAACTTTGAGTGAAGTTTATGAATAAGCGGAGTCTCTTTTTGGAGGAATACATTCAAGGAGTTGAAAAGTGGAAGAACAAAGCTGAGAAACAAAAGGTAAAGATTAGTAGATGGATTTTCAAATTGCTCCTTAACTTTCAGAAATTTTAAGTTGGCCTTGTCAGAATCTGATTCACAGAAGAGCATTTTTAAAGGGTTCCACTGTTCTAAGACCCATGATACACACTGCAGAAGAGATAACCACCTGGGAGAAACATATTTCAAAATTTTGTGAGGCTTTTCACCAAAGACTTCCTGGGATACGGTACCTTTAAAGCATTCTGCCTCTTTGAACTAATCAGCAAATAGTAATAAACATCAATTAAAAACTGTTCAATATTAACATTTACAAGAGCACTGCACCCCTTTTGAGCAGCTAAGTGCACAAGATGACTAGCAAAGCCTTGCACACGAATATTAGGATTTTCTTTACAAATGAAGGAGCTCACACCTTTGGAAACACCAGTCATAGTACTTGCATTATCACATGCAAAACCTACACAGTTAACCCACAGAATTCCCCTCTTCTTCAGTTCATCATCTAAAATATTGAATATTCCTTTGCCTGTATTGTCGCTGGATTCTCGAATGTTAAGAATTGTCGTTTAAATTTGCGTAGATTCCTCATCGAAAAGCGTAACAACTAGTGGGTGGAGCTTTTTGTCATTCATATCGTTACTGCCGTCTGTTGCCAGGGCAAAGGTCTGGGACTTCATTAACTCTGTTACCTTTTTTTTATTTTACAATGCTTAGTAAAGCTAAAGGTTCCACCTATTCAATACGTTACGATAACGTATTGAATAGGTGGAACCTTTAGCTTTACTAAGCATTGTAAAATCTTGAGTCAATACGGACAAAAAATGAAGTTTTTAATACTAAATCTGTTACCTTTCCCCTCAACTGTAGAACCAAAGTTTTAACTAGTGCTCCCGTGTTTGTTCTTACACATCAGTACTTTGAAGCTATTTTCGAATCGGGAAACATTTTCTTGAACAAACGTCCCGCATGGTCACTGCAGGCTAAAGGCATGTTGTGTTCAACAACTCCATGTTTGTTACTGAGCTTTCATCTTCCGAGGATTTAGCAAAAATGGTTAAATTTTTGTTTGTGTCCCTCAGCTTAACTGTATCCGTATGAATTTTGCTAGCCACGTGTTTACGACAGTCGTCTAGCCCACCATGCGCAACTAAAAAATCGCGGCTACACACACTACAAAACACGTGTGAAGGAGATTTGAGGAACGAAGTAAATAGGGACATTCTTTCGAGTATTCCTCCCTGAATTTTTGAACTATTTTTGGTTTCTTACTAGCGTCACTGGTCACGGAAACTTCACCACATGTATTTTCCTGCACAAGAAATCGCTTCATTGTTTATTTCAAACTGTTCTCATTTCGTCACACGTGACTAGTATATAAATACTAGAAGAGCAATATTTGTAAATTTGGCAAACTAAATCACAATAAATACTTATTCAGCAGTCACGCACACGGTATTCACAATGAAACTGAGTTTGTCACCACTTTGACCCCAAAACAAAGACAAGAGAACTCTGATACCTGCATGGAAGTCTGATCACGTGACAAACAAAGACAACAACTCAGCAAGATATACCACTTCACAGACGGCTGTTTTTCCGATACTGGAAGCACACACTGCGTTCGGCACGTGAAACTCTAAATATTACTGAGAAATCCAAAAAGAATATTCTGAGACTTCACGCTGAAATGGCATTCCTTGTGCATCTTTTTGAACACTTCATACACATACATTTAAAAATCAACAAAAAAAATCGTAATTTGTGGTGTGTCATTCGTAAAGGCGTAATTATGATGGGTAATTCATAATTATTACGATTGAATCGTAATAGTTGGCATCTCTGTTTAGATGGTCAATTTTATTTATACAGATTTTAGATCCCCATTTACCTCATTTCTAGGACAATGACTAAAATATATGAATGCTCCTCTTCTATTTTGAATTACCATAAAATTTATCACATCTGAGGATCTTACCAGTCAGTTCGGATCCACTGTCAACCACAAAACTGTCCACAATGCCAGACTGAGGCAAAAACCAATGACGGAAATCCTCTTCCGAAAATACAGGAGCCAGATCAAACCGTGTCAAATACTAGAGGGAAGAAGATATAAAAATTATTCAATCTACAAGAAAAATAAGTATACATAACTTACAGTAGTGAGTCATATAAGAAAGATCTTTCTACACTGCTGCCCATTAAAATTACAACACGACAGAGGAGGCGAGCTGTCAAAACTGGATTTATTAGACAGAATATCCAGGTTACAGGTCAAGTTGAAATATTTAAGAACACACAAAAATATTTCAACTTGATTTCAAGTCAATACGGATGTTATAATGTAGCTATTAAAGCTCGTTACTTGTAATGCAGGTTACAGGTTACATGATTATTCTGGCTGCTCAGTACGAAATACTGAATACAGTAGAGTCTCGCTCATCCGACCTTCGCTTATCCGACATTCCGTGTTATCCGACACTGGTAGACTTAATTTGAACTTTTGGTGGAGACTAAATTCAGGCACACCCGCTGTGGAGGGTGCGACCTTGGGACAAGCACTGGCCTGACCGCTGGCGGTAGGGCAGGTTTTTTTTTTTTTCTCAAGGACAGGTGCAGTGAGTCTTCAGTCATTGTTCATTGTAGTATTGGTTGGGTGCGGATGTTGTAGTTTTCATATCCTCTGTGAGTATAGCGAGTAAATGGAAGAAAGTGATTGTTTCTATGGAAGACAAGTTGAGTGCATTAAAGAGACTGGACAAAGAGGAAATTCTTCAAAATGTGGCTTCAGATTATGGACGTTGGATGTGTTACAGTGGGAGACTGGAAAAAAACAGAGGGAAGAAATTTAAAAGTGCTTCTCTACCAGAGCAGAGAAAAAATGAAAAATGTGAGTACGAAAAAGTAAGTGAAGCACTATTTCTTTGGTTATCTCAACACCGGGAGAAGGAGCTGCCAATATCTGGCCCCATTCTGCAGGAAAAGGCTGTATATTTCCAGAAGGAGTTTAATGAAGGGGACCCTAATTTTCCTGCCAGTGCTGGGTGGCTTGATTGGTGGAAAAAAGTTTCTTTTCGTAAGACATCTGGAATGTTTTCGTTCAATACTGCATGTACTGTACAATTGAATTGATAATTCAATAAACAGAGCACCGTAAAACATGTCATTGTTTTAGTACTAGAGTATAGCCTTCCTGTTTGTTTCAGTTAATTTTCAAAGTTATTCCGTATTATCCGACATTTTCGGTGATCCGACGTACTCCAGGTCCCGTTTAGGTCGGATAATCGAGGCTCTACTGTATGTGGAAACTAGTACTGTGCAGTGCCACCACAAGTGGTAAAAACTGCTGCTACATGAAGCACCACTGAGAGGAAGAGACATTAGATGTCAATCAAGGGTATCTTGCCGATGAGACTGCAGATGTTCAGTGGCAGGACAGTCGTCTGACCCTAGACCACATGCTTTTGACAGGCGAGAGATATAGTGAACATGCAAACCAAGGAAGCAATGCGACATGGTCATCGTGCAGAGAATGACGACGTGTAGCAGAAATGAGATGTATCGTAGAAGATGATAGCATGCCTGCCATTCGACTCTCCAGGCCCAATGTTCCATGTATTACTGCAGCTTCAGGCACATGTGGTGAGCAGTCAATGGCAGCCACAGTAATGGACAAGAAGCCCCACTGATTCAGATGGCTATAAACTGCAGTGCGGACACAGATAGTTATGCCATACACCCAAAATCTTGAGCACAGATGTTTGTACGCTCTGTAAATGCCACATGCACCCGATTTCTGTCTTTGCGCTTGTTGGTACGATGGGACCATTGGCTTCCTGCACGTCAATCAGCCCAACCCTCCTCGGCCCACTGATCTCATATCCACTTCACTGTGGTTACATTTATTCCAATGAAAGAACCAATTTCAGAGAGAGATTGTGCACAATCCCAACAGGCCACGATTCTGCTGCAGTCAACGGCAGAAAACTGTTTGTATGGGTGTCCTGTATTTTGATGCGGCATGCGAACTCCATCTGCGAACACAAATGGTGGGGAAACACATCACGACCTCCCAAGGCCCTCCAATCTCCAATTGTGTACCGCTTATCAGTGTCGTCAATAGTGCACGTGCTGCGCAATTTGGCCGAACAACTTATCACATCTTTGTCCTACCCTGCTCTACGCATTTTCATCAACGTGAGGTCCATCAAATGCACCCTTCTTGGTGTTGGAATTTTAACGGCCAGCAGTGTATATGACCTAACTAGTTACTTGCTTGTTCCTTTCTGTTCCTTTGCATTACTTGACAGTACTCGTACATACATATATACATCATTATAGACCATTATGGCTTTCAGCATTCAGTCTGTAAACCTTTGTAAATTTATTAACCGCTGCCACAATCCTCTATTTTTAACTAGTTCTGTGGCCTTGATTAGTTCTATACCTCTTATCTTTAAATCATTAGAAACTGAGTCTATTCATCGTCTTGGTCTCCCTCTAATTCTCTTACCCTCCGTAACAGTGTCCATTATTCTCCTAGGTAACCTATCCTCCTCCATTCACTTCACATGACCCCACCACCGAAGTCGGTTTATGTGTATAGCTTCATCCATTGAATTCATTCCTAAGCCTTTATCTCCCAATTCAGAACATCATCCTACCATTTTTCCCACCTGTTTGTACCAGCAATTATTCTCCTTACTTTCAAGCCTGTTACTTCTAACTGATGAATAAGATATCCTGATTCAACCCAGCTTTCACTCCCATAAAGTAAAGTTGGTCTGAAAACAGACTGATGTAAAGATACAGTAGTTTTGTCCAAGGGCTGACTTCCTTCTTACAAAATACAGTTGATCACAACTGCGAGCACACTGCATTAGCTTTACTGTGCCCTGACACTAATGAGGATGAAATTAAGGCCTTCTATTTTACCCTCTGCATTCTGATGTCCCAGATTCGTAAGCCTCGCATCCAATTATATTGGAGCAAAGACAAATGTATTGTGACCCCAATTACACAATGAATACTGTGAAGGGCCTCAATATATACCTAAATGTTTCGAGATTTACCACACAAAATCTTCATTCTAACATCACTGTTGTTGAGTAAAATTATTCAGAATAACTCACCGAAAACTGTGCATGAAAATTCTGGTTGCTCTTCCATTTATGGCATTTATTGCAGAGCGATTCACAGTAGTTCTGACCGTGTTCTTACTTGTGTTGAGGATGATTTAAATATGATTTTAAGCGAGCGTGTGGGACCATTAAACCTGAAGCGAATGGGTCAATGAAATGTAACTTAAAAGTTTTTCAGTCTAACACAAGTTCAATGTAATTATTACACTATAACATACCTGTAAAAAACACATTAAACAAGGAATAAAAATACACACTATTAAACAAAGAATGACATGTTTAACTTGTGTGTTCAACAGACTGAAAAGCTTTTAAGTTACATTTAACTAAGTTGACACTGGAAAGTATGGCTTCCTTCTTAAATTATTTTAATAATCTACCCTTAATCCCATAGTCCCCCAGTACAGCGAACATCTTTCCCTCGGTACTCTGTCACATGCTCTCTCTAGATCTATGAAACAAACATAATTGTCTATTCCTCTCGTAGCATTTTTCAATTACCTGGCGCATACTGAAAATCTGGTCCTGATTACTCCTCTGTGGTCTGAAACCACACTGGTTTTCACCCAACTTCTTCTCAACCACCGAATGCACCCTTTCTTCCAAGATGCCAGTGAACACTTTGTCTGGTATAATGATCAATGAGATACCTAAATAGTTGTCGCAATCCTTCCTGTTCCCTTGATTAGAGATAGGTGCATTTACTGCTTTCCTCCAATCAGAAGGTATCTTACTAATACTCCATGGTAATCTTATTACTTTATGAAGCCATTTCACCCCTGCCTTCCCACTATATTTCACCAATTCACGTCTAATTTTATCTATTCCTGCTACTTTATGAAAATGGAGTTTATTTACCAACCTTCCACTTCATCAAGCGTAATTTCACAAACATCGTCCTCCTCTCCATGACCTTGGTTGTCTGACATCACCAGGAAGATTTCCTTTTATGCTGAGAAGATTTTCAAAATATTCCTTTCACCTGTCTGGTGATTCCCTGGGACCTATTATGAGTTCACCTGAATAACTCTAAACACTACTTATTTCCCTTTTCTCTGCCTTCCTTTCTTAATTACCGTCCAGAAAGGCTTCCCTTCTGATTGATCTAGCCTTTCCAGGTTACTACCAAAATCTTCCCACGACTTCCTTTTTGGATTGAACAACTTTTTGTTTTGCTCTGTTTCTTTCATCCGTATACAATTCCCTATCTGCATCAGTCCTTGTTTAGAGCCATTTCTGATACGCCTTCTTTTTAAGTTTATAAGCTGCTCTCACTTCATCATTCAGCCAAGATGTTCGCTTTTCCCCATTTTTATGCACAGTTGTTCCTAGACATTCCCTTGCTGTTTCTACTGCACCATCCCTGTATGGCACTATGGCAGCTATTTTCTTTCTATATCCTGAACCTGCTTACTGTCCATTTTTTGGAACTTTTCACTAATCATATCCACGTACTTATGTATAATGACCTCGTCCTGAACATTTTCTATCCCTATTCAACTGCAGACAGATTTCACTTTCTGTACCCTAGGCCTAGAGATACTTAGTTCACTACAGATCAGACAGTGGTCTGCATCATCAAAAAATGCCTGGAACACCAGCACAATTCCTAACAGATTTCCTGAATTCAAAGTTGTTTAAGAAACAGCCTTATGGACCTGGTACCCCTATCCTCCCATGTGTAGAGGAAAACAGCCTTATGCTTGAAGAATGTATTCCTAACTGCTAATCCCATACTAGCACAGAAGCCCAGCAAACGCTTCCCATTCCTATTGACTTCCGTATCTTCCCCAAATTTACCTATCACCCTTTCGTATCCTTCCATTCTATTTCCAATTCCTGCACTGAATTTGCCCATCAGCACTATCCAATCCTTTCTCAGTGCCACTGAATGCTTCATAATACCTGTCAACTTCATTCTCACCTGCACCATCACATGGTGAATACTCTGAGACTATTCTCGTCCTAATTCCTCTAACTGCCAAATCTACCCATATCATTCACTCATTTACATGCCAAATAGAAGCTATGTTGTGTGCAATAGTATTCCTGGTGAACGGTCCTATCCCACACACTGCCCTTCACTTTTTATCACCCGTCAAGTACAATTTATGATCTCCTATCTTTTCCTCATCTCCTCTTACCTGAATATCATTTACTCCTACCACATCCAGATACATCCTCTTTGCTGACTCAGCCAGTTCTACATTCTTCCTTCCATAAGCCCCAGTAATATTGATAGCTTCCCATTGAATTCCATTTCTTTCGCCAAGTTGTTTCCAAGGAGTCCTTCGCCTGTCAAACGGGAGTGGGACTCTGTTACTCCCATAGGTCCGAGGCTTGCTTTAAACATTCTGAACATGCTTGGTGAAAATTTTGTGAAGCAGTATGCTACCCTTACTTGCACACAGTCGAAGTGAGAATATCTCCTCTAACCGGTTAGGGACCACGGTGGATAGTAGAGTCCTAGTTGCCTGAGCACAAGGAGGGCCATGACTCAGAATATGTCCGAGATGCCCACTCCCATTCCATAGCAATTGGTATCCTGACTCTCAGGACCACTTACTAAGCCACTCAGCCATTACCCATGGTTCAGGAATAGGACGTGATTACAATAACCCACACCATGAAAATGCTGAGAATTACTTACTTCTTCTAAAAGTCTGTGAGCACGTGATAGATCAGCTGTAGTCATTTTCCTAAAGCCTGGAGTTTTTGTGGTCTCTGGAAGCTTGTAGAGTTTCAGCGTGCGCTGCATAGTCATATTACGGCTCAAATGTGAGAATTTAACTTCAATCAATTTCTTTGGATTGAGGGAGCGGTGCCAGTACCTGAATAAAAGTCAATTGGAAAACATATTATGTAAATCCCTCTTGCACATATACAGTAAACATTAGTAAAAAAAAAATAGTAGGCTATATCATAATTATGAAATAAATTTACATTCTGATATGAACTTTACCATTCACTCAGTACATTAGTATTACAAAGTAGCAACAACTTCTTAATTATTTCCATAGTACATGCACAAGATACAACATTCAAGAATCACTAGAAATTAACTGTTGACAGTCCTGTTCTTGTTATGAACAAATATCATGATCTGCCTTTCCAGTGCAAAGACCATTTTTGATGAATTTATTTTATAGATTATGGAGCTCCATTCTTTCAATAGAGCATTCTATGGATTAAGACTAGAGGTTCGTTATACCTCATGGACAAGGATAATCTGTAATATATTAACCCTAGTAGATGAACCACGGAAGTACAAAAATGTAAAAAATGGAGCGGCAGGAGTACAGGTAACTGAAGTAGAAGTAGACAGAAAGTACAAGGCAGATATGGAGGAATCTCTGAATGAAATGTGCGAAGGTGTTGGAGAATGCATGGTAAAAAAAAAAAACAGGTGTTGCATGCAAGCAAAACAAAACTTGGAGAAAGGAAATGTAAGTGAATGAATATTTATAGCTCAGATAGAAAACCACTTTTAGGGGTAGAAGCTGATAATGTAATGATGCTGGTGAGACAAGATATCCAATTTTGAGGTCAAAATTTAACAATGAACTGGGAGATCTAAATAACAAGGCATCTCGAATTGATTGTATATCCTCAGAATTTCCAGCTGACTTGGAAAAAGTAGGCACAATAAAGTTTATTTCATTCAGTATGCAACATACAAATACATGGGGTAGGAGAAGTATCATCCGATTTTGAAGAGAAAGCAGGCATTGATAAGTATGACACCTACCATACAATTAGTTTAGTATCTTACATGAACAACAATTATAGTAGAATGAAAAGAAAAGTTGAATTCATGTGGTTTCTAAACTGTTGGGAGTCAAAAATTTTCACTTGGAGAATGTGTACAGCAAGACCAGCACCGTGCTTCACAGAAATTGAGCGTGTTGTGATGAGAGAAACAATTTCAGTGCAGCATGATTACACATTATGTAGTAAATAATGATATTAGGTAATGCACCAGTAGTCATTATATTAAGGTTGGTTTCACGTTTAAAATGTGCATGTACCATCTGCCATGTTTTTAAAAATTTCTGACTGGGTTGTGTAAAAACTCAAACTATCAAAATGATTATTCACCATTGTTGAAGGAGAACTGAACCATTTCTCATACAAAATTTTTCACTTTATAAAGTGTAAATTTGTTGTTGAAGGAGAACTGAACCATTTCTCATACAAAATTTCTCACTTTATAAAGTGTAAATTTGTGATAGTATTCGTCATGCCAATCTTGATTTTGCCAGTATTTGTCATCTTAGTGAATCAAAAGTACTTCTACCTGCTCTGTGCCCTGCTGATTCAATTCTATCTGCAATCATTTTATGAAGATTTCATTGGAGTTTATGGGTGTTTGAGTCTAGATGTACTAAGAAGAGGGTCAGGAAACATTGTGAGTCTACTTCAGTAACGGTAATGTTGAGCGTGTTGTGATGAAAGAAACAATTTCAGTGCAGCATGATTACACATTATGTAGTAAATAATGATATTAGGTAATAACAAGCTTTCAAGTTTAATTATCTTGAAGTTTAGATGAATAAATACAATACATTTCTGTGCGTTGCCTGGACCTTTGCATGTATGATAAAGTAAGAACATCCTTTTGCAATTAACCCTAAAATAATTTGATTACATGGCAAGATTACCTCAAGCTCTTACTCCACTTTCCAACTTCCAATAAATATTTCAATTCTGAATTGTTTACCATATCTACGTTGCATCTCAAAATCTATCTTCGTGAGTGACGTCAATTTTGCAGATTTCTGACTTTGATCAAAATCAGTGCAAGTTATATAGATGATCGATGTGTTTCCAACTTATAAATATTTATTTTCAAAATTTATTTTGTGATAAATTACACAAAATATTCCTGGAAAAGAAAATCATGAGTAAGTACTTCCACCTGCTCCGTGTCCTGCTGATTCACTTCTATCTGCAATCAATTTATGAACAGTATATCATTCTCCTTGGACAGGAGCACCGTTTTCATTTTTGTCCTGAGCTCACATACCCATAACTTCCACTTCATCTCCCTCTGTACCTTGGATTATACAGGCATATCAGTATTCTGATGTCCCTCGCTTTCCTCCAGTGAATGTCACAAGAGCAAAAGAGCCAGGTCGTAAATTTTCAAGTTCGACTTCATCTTCTTCATGCGGTTCACTTCATTCATCAAATGATTCTGAAGGTGACAAAGATTCATGGACAATAGTTTTCCTTTTTTATCTTTTCTTTCTTCTTCTTCTTCTTCTCCTTCTCCTCCTTGCTTTTGGCAACTTTTCTTTTCCTTCTCCATTTTCAATCTCACTTACTCTGCTGCCCTTTTTCTCCTTTTTCTTCTGCATTTCTATTTTCGATGCTTCTTTGCGCAAAAAAGAATCTTACCAGGCTTTTGAGCTAGCAATACAGAGAATTTTTTCTTGTGGCACTAGGGCTTCTCAGAAGGCCAAAACAATGCTCGCTTGAAAGGTGAAGGGATTAACTTCCTTCAGAGGTTATGGAAGATTTAATTGGTATGAGTGTTTGGGTCTAGATGTACTAAGAAGATGGTCAGGAAAGATTGTGGGTCTATCTTCAGTAGCGGGTATAGTTTTTTCAGAATGATCAGTTGAAAAACAAGAAACAGGATCCAGTGAAACTGTGGGCAAATCATCTACAC
The DNA here is from genome assembly GCF_040414725.1 of Anabrus simplex. Lineage (NCBI taxonomy): Eukaryota > Metazoa > Arthropoda > Insecta > Orthoptera > Tettigoniidae > Anabrus > Anabrus simplex. Next base: position 772,286,920 of record NC_090266.1, read on the forward strand.
AAGAAGTTGAAGGAATGGGTGTTTGGTCAGTCATATGTTGTACCTGTTGAGATTATGACACCTCAGGATGGTTGGTGGAGCTGTCTGTAGCTGGTTTCAAAGGTTTTGTGTATTTTCAAAATATAAAAAGTGACGTGTTCCTCATATCACCGTGCCAAACAACTCCTGATGCCTCAAAAATCCCCAGTTTGTCTTTCCCTAGGAATTCCTTAAGAACTCTACAGATTTCAGGTCTTTGAGTTGTACAGATAGGCACAGGAATACCTTCACCAGGAGACTTGAGGACAAACTTCTGTATATATTCTGCTGGCGGATTCCAAGGGAAAATTACACACATTTCCTGAATGAATGCTGTAAATTATCTACTGCAACAGTTTTCTGTATTGTAGTTTTCAGTACGCAAGTGAAGCCTTTGTTCTTCAAAGTTGGTTGGGTCTTCTTTGCTAGCGACTCTTTCAATACAACATTTTTGGACAGCTGTTTCCGCCCAGTCTTCAATGGCTTAAAAACTACAACATCCATTGGTTGGATGTTGCGAGTGGTGTTACGGAAGAGAGCCACGAGAACAATGCCTGTTCTTCACAAAACTTACTGGTGTGTAATGTAAGATGTGAGGAATGACCATCAATGAATAAAATTACTGATAGAGGGATGTTCTTCCCCACCAACCATGGATGAAATACCTTGCAACAAAATTCATAGAAGACTTTCCGTCATCCATCCATTTGGCGATTTCCCAACACCCCGTTCTGTGGGCATGTTGGCTACAATGTCTTGAGGTACGCATTCGTTCTTGAAATAAGTGGTGGAGACAAGTCTCTAGCAGCATTTCCAGTCAGTAAAACAGTTCAACATTCTTTCTCATCTGAGTTCACCTGCTGATAAATGCTTTTATCTCCTTTCCTGAAAAGGACTTTGTTTCCTTTGGGATTTAGGAAAAAAGGTTGTTTCATCTCTGTTGAATCTTTGCTGTGAATCAAGAACAACATTTCTCAGACTATATTTCTCAAAGAATTCAAGGATTTCCTTAAACCAGTTACCAATATTCTCTTGGAAACTGCAGCATGACCAGATGTTACATTTTGTGGTGTTTTTAATGTTAGACCAGAATTCCTCTTCAAGAAGGACGAGCACCATTTTCTTCCTGGCTGTCCATCTTTTCGGCTCTTTTGTTAGCTGCTGAACATTAAATTGCAGGTTGCCCATTGTAATGTGGAATCCTGCTTTACAAAGGGAAAGAGCCCATTCTACCAATTTGCTCTCCTCTGCTGTGAGTCAAGACTCAGGCCCCTTTTTTTGCCTTGGAGTTTTTCCCTTGACTTTGTCTGAGAGTTCTTTCGAACATCATGTCTCTCTGCAGCCTGTTTAATGGACATGACATCTTTAACAACCTGCATTGCCTTTTCCATCTGGCGAGGTTCATATTTCAAAATCTGCCTTTTGAACATTACACTGTACAGTTATCAAAATATCTTCCTAAGAATGAAATAAATTAAAATGACATTTCCAGAACTGCTGAAAGACCAAACATGAAAAAGAGAGAGAAAATGTGAGTGTAATTAATGCTAATTTATAAGCACATTTGACACTTGTAATTTCTCACAAATTAATAATGTGTCTATTAACTTAAAGGCATTATTATTATTATTATTATTATTATTATTATTATTATTATTATTATTATTATTATTCTGACATCATATAGTAAGAGAAAATGTCTACATTTACTGAAATATCTTTGTGAAAATGAGATAATTTAAATAAAATTATTTCCAGAATTAATGTGGGACCAGAATTGATGAGTAATTTATATTACAAGTGAATTTATCTACAATAATTTATCATAAATACTTAGTAATGTATTTAATTTGATGAATAGCACTATTTGTCACAAATGTGGTCAGTAATCGTCACTCATTCGCCCTGGCAGTCGGCACCTGTGACGACTACTGGACCTGATGATTTTATGATGATTCTATGAACACCGATATTTCAGAACTATATTTTATGCCCTTAGCACTCCTCTGCTATGGAATTTATAAGGAAATGATGTGTACTAGTATTCGTCATAAGTGCCAATCAACGGTGAAATGCAGCTTTTATGGATCCAATGTTTGTCACCTTTTTTGTTGACTCTTTCACAAATGTAAAATTCAAGTTCTTACATCTAATGATAAAAACCACTGTTCAATCATACTGAAATAACCAGGGGGTAAAAAAGACGATTTCTATAAAAAAAATTAGCCACTTACCTATTTATCGCCAACAAGCAAAAACAGCTAGCACACGCGAGTAACTGAATAACACAGGGTATTTCCCACTATGCACAACATGTATGGATATCAATTAATACTGTGATCACACTCTGATCTTCACTACATGACACATTAGCGAGCGTATCAATACGCTGACCACAACTTTTAATACATTCTTTGAAATAGCCAAGTGACGACTACAGGTGCAGTGACGAAAACAGCGCATTTACGTTAATAAGCATTCTCATTCTTCTATCAAGCCCTGGACCTCTCAGAGCAAAGGAGTCTTACTTTCTCCAACAGACCATGGACTTCTTGGAAATAATTCAGCAATAAAATGAAATTCAAAACAATACCATTAACATCAGCAAGGCTTATGAAAGAAAGAGATTCTCACAAAATGTAAATAAGAGTTCTACCTCCTACAGTATTTTTAAAAAACTTTATGAACCTGATTATTTGAAAACAAATCATTCCTACATTAAAACTTAGTTTTTACTATGGTACCTGCAGGTTGCAACGGGCTTGGGCAGCACTACTCCAGCAGTGTACACGGCCTGGAAGATACCAGTAAGATTAACTCGACGGGTAATCTCTCTGATGAGCACTGGAGCCACTCTCTTTGAACGTAACTTTTTGTGGACGCATAAGAAGTTAATCTCCACCATTCGTTTGGTTCTAGGAAAAACAAAAACAAACGTCAGTATATGCACGTAGCTTATTACTGCTAAGGTCTTAAATAAAAAATTAGACTCAAATCTGAGTCAAAGATATAGTTCAAGTAAAAATTATCATTTCCATTAGATGACGATGATGATGATAATAATAATAATAATAATAATAATAATAATAATAATAAACAACAAAATAGCAACAGTTACTGTGTGCAAGTATTTTGATGCAATACCATTTAGGCTACCTGTGTATCAATTTCAATGTTCTATTTTACTCTACCACATGATGGAGAAACTGATTTCTATTGGGTCTCTAAGGCTAAACTTAAATTTTATTAGGAAGACACCAAATGTGTCACTAGAGATCTTTTATATGCCAACATCATGAGACACTGAGTGCCTGAGAGAATATTTCCACAACCCAAAAATCCGACAACCCCTGCCAGGTTTCAACGAGTGATCTTGGGTTTCGGAGGCTGACATTTTATACCATTGATCCATAGAGGGGGCTATCAACAAATAAGACAATTGCTTAGGTGCCTGTAAATTTAGCAACTCTTTCACTTTCCATACCAATCAATTCGCTTCATCCCAAATATTTTGAGACCTTGTCAAAAATATCAGTAAGTCAATGTGTCTCACGATGGATGAGTTGGTTTAAGAGACATTAACAATGAGGCCATCACTGCCCTAGCCCTACTGCGCAAGGGTGAATAAAAAATCGATACACATGTATATTTACAAAATTATAAAACAAATAATATTATTATAATCATCATATGGCCTCAGCTACTGTGTACAGTCAAATGATGTAATCTGGACTGAACAGAATACATTTCTGCATACTACTGGAGTAAGAAATACTATTCCGAAAGAATAGGTTAACTGAGATATTTCATAATACTATATTAGTAATGTTTCAGAGTGAAGTTATTTGGCTATCTGATTTTGAATGTTGACTGACTGAAGAGCAGAATACTGTATTTTGAATAATGATTACACATATACTAAAACTGTCCCATGTGCACTAGTTTCTTAACACTGCAGGTGTCCTCTAAATACCCTATTCACATACCATTTAAAAGGCAATGTCGGATTATTAATTATGCTTGCTAAAAACCAGCGTCCTGTTGATCATATGACTGTATGATTCCAATGAGGATGTACTTTTATTACAAAAGGAACATAGAGGCAGTATAATTTAAGAGTTTCTACTTCTGCCCTCAGGCCATGGGAATCCCCAAGCGAGTGCCACATGGCGTGTGTCAAGCTTGACGTGATAAGAAGTCTCGAGAGCTGACGCAGTTGTCCGCTAGTGTGTTGTGAGGTTATCATCACAATGGTTAAATACACTACAGCGCAGAGAAGATTTTTGGAAAAGTGTTATTTGCACAAGAACAAGAAACCCATTAAAATGTGCCTTCGAAAGTTCCGTAGACAGTTTCCCAGTTCTACAGTGCCATCAAAATATTACATGCAACAACTCATTCAGAAGTGGCATAGTACCGGTTCCATAAATAATAAGAACAAACAGCAAAGGAGAACAGCTCTCAAGACAGAAGAGTTAGAAGATACACAGGCAAGACTGCAAGTTAGCCATATAAGTCACTTTGGAGAGTAGCTCAGGAAACTAGTATTTCACATTCGTCAGCATGCAAAAAAAAAAATTACATTTATGATCTTAACGGACTCATTCAGTGGTAAGTTCAGTTTCATTTATGAGTTTATTTGTTTGTTTGTTTGTTTGTTTATTTGTCCTGAGCATGTATGTAACTGGTGAGATCAGTTTCGTTCACTCGGTACTCCACTATGAAGTCTTAAATTATATTCCCTGTAAAAGCACAGGGCATTCGTAAAGTCACCAGGCTCAAAATGTGAAAAATCGCAGGTCACATACCTGACCGAATAAGTTGGCAAGCTTGCTTATGAGATGTTACCAGACATGGTAGAACCACTTGTAGTGAACAGTGCAACTGTTGCCTTATGTGGAGTGAGACGTACAAGGTCGAGCGGGTGACAATGCGTTTTACACGCGCAGTATAGGTTGCTTTAATTGAAGGCTTATTTTGCGTGCAAAAGTTATGAGAGATGTGTAGAAAAGTGAAGACATCAATTCCTTGATGAACCCTACACACACCCACACACATCATCATTATAGACCATAATGCCTTTCAGCATTCAGTCTGCAAGCCCCTGTGAATGTACTAGATATCGCCACAATCCTCTATCTTTAAATCGTTAGAAGCTGAGTCTAACCATCGTTGTCTTGGTCTCCCTCGACTCTCTTACCCTCCATAACAGAATCCATTATTCTCCTAGGTAACCTATCCTCTTCCATTCGCCTCACATGACCCCACCACCAAAGCCGGTAACAATGATGATGAACCCTTACCAGGTAAATCATCTTTGTAGGATCTTCTACGCAGGTTCTGTGACACGGGCTCCGTGGATGATAGAGGACAATGTACGAGACCTAAATTAATTACAGACACTTTCCTTCACAATGTTCAGCAGCACATTGAGAAATCTCTGTGGAAATCTGCAAGACATTTGTCACATCAATTGGGTCCACACATAAAGCACTGAAAGTGGCAAAGCTACACTCATATTGAGTCAAAGCAGTTCAGGAACTAAAGCCGCCTGATTTAGAGAAACATAGCTATTACTGCCAGTGGATCTGCACTTTAACACGAAAGGTAGCCATTCAAACCAATACTCTCTTAACAGATGTAGGATGGTTGCATGTATGTGGCTATATTAACTCCCAGAACATCAGGCATAAGGCAACAGTTGCACTGTTCACTACAAGTGGTTCTACCATGTCTGGTAACATCTCATAAGCAAGCTTGCCAACTTATTCGGTCAGATATGTGAACATATGTCTTGCACAAAGTACCGCTTCATTCTGAAGAGCGAGAATAATAATAATGTTATTTGCTTTACGTCCCACTAACTACAATTTTAAGGTCTTTGGAGATGCCGAGGTGCCGGAATTTAGTCCTGCAGGAGTTATTTTACGTGCCAGTAAATCTACAGACACGGGGCTGAAGAGAGAGGAAAAAACCCAACCCCCCCCCAAAAAAACACACACACACACACACACAGAGTTTGGTGCGCAATATCGCGCGAAAAGATCACTGAACCTCTGTTTTTTGACATAAGAGTTGATGGTGCAGTACACGGGGACACTGTGCAACAATTCGTGGCTTTATTTGAAGAGGGTGAGTGGTATTCTTGGTTCCAGCACAATGGCAAAACTTGTCACACTGCTGACGTGAATTGGTGATTTTTCAAAATTTTATATTTGTGATCCAGTAATCTCAAGAAATCTGTGGCCTCCTCATTAGCCTGATTTAACCTTTCGAGACTTTTTTCTGTGCGGTATTTAAAAGAGAGTATACAGAGATATTTCGCATTCCTTACATGAATTCAAAGAAACAATTTCAAAAGGTATTGGAGAAATGACACGGCAACTTTGAGAAAAGTGTCACAAAACATGTCTAAGCGTATATATTTCTGCCTGCAGAGAAAGATTGGTCACTTTCAACACCTCTTATGAACTAGAACTGTGGAAACGCAATGTGTGTGAAATGAGTTAGTGTTACATCTGAACATTTATTACTCTCAACACTTCCAAAATATTTCCACCAGAGTTAAAAAAAAAAATGTTTTTCTACACTTGGAGGTATGTGGAACAATTGAGCACAATCTCTGCATTTTTTTTTTGTGTAATAAAACTTCAGAAAAGATCAGATATATTAAGTCCGGTGACTTTACGAACAACCTGTTTATCAATAACTAGTACAAAATAGATTTTCAGATTTTTTTATGCAAGACGTTAAAAGCATGCAAATGAGGAACAAATTTCTGGCAAAATGTCACTGGCATACAGTACAGTAACTAGCAAATATTACTTAGCATAAAGATAAATTATGTTTTCGCAAATAAAATTTTTTGAAAATTTAGTTAACAGTTCATGTTTTTTTAACATCTTTAAGAATTGAACACAAATTTATTCTGTCTATTGTGCCTGCAAAAATGTTTTTGTGGTCAATGACAGGAAAATTAAAACAAGCAGTGATGATGATGATCATTCTTGTTTAAAGGGGCCTTACATCTAGGTCATCAGCCCCTAATAGTAAGAAATGTAATGCAATTTAAAAGTCCAAAACTCATCCACTGACCAGATTTTAAAATATGATGATGAGGAATGAATGGACGAATATGAATTTAAAATAATCAGTGGATCCAACTCACAATACTGAAAGTTTAAAATAATTCCAAAATTAATCCAATGACTAGAATTTAAGAAAAGAGATGATGAATAATGATAATGAAATGAAAACAATCAGTGGATTCGACCCACAATACCCCACCTTCCCAGAAACTATCTTAAAACAACAGCACATACTGACCAAGGGGCTGCTTCCAAAGCACAATCCTGAATTGATGATGCTTGTTATCTAATGGGGTCCAAAATCCAGATCAATGGTCATAACGGATCCTTATTGCTAGGAAAGCAAGAACCACGGTATTTCCCATGTAGTAGTACTAATCATGAGTAATGTAGACTTTAGGTGTTCCACCCATTGTGGTTCTACTCAGAGGTAATGTAATAGGGTATGCACAGGTAATGCAGACCTATGGTGTTTCTCACATTACGACGCCACTCACAGGTAATGCACACCCACAGTGTTCCTCACATCGGTATACTAATCATAGGAACTCGTACTATCCAGTGGTGTTCCTCACATAGTGGGTACTAATCACAGGCAACACAGACCCACAGTGTCGCTCATATAGTGGTAACTAATCACAGGTAATGCCCAGACACGTGGTGTTTCTTACAACGGTACTAATCACAGGCTAAGTAAGCCCATGGTGTGCCGCATATAGTCGTACTAATCACCTACGACGCCACTCACAGGTAATGCACACCCACAGTGTTCCTCACATCGGTGTACTAATCATAGGAACTCTTACTATCCAGTGGTGTTCCTCACATAGTGGGTACTAATCACAGGCAACACAGACCCACAGTGTCGCTCATATAGTGGTAACTAATCACAGGTAATGCCCAGACACGTGGTGTTTCTTACAACGGTACTAATCACAGGCTAAGTAAGCCCATGGTGTGCCGCATATAGTCGTACTAATCACCATGTACTGTAAAACCCATACTGATTCACCCTCAGATGCTACTTATCACAAACCTATTGTGTACCTAACATATTGGTACTAGTTCAAAAATAATAAAGGTGCTCACTAATCCACCTATTCAATACTTTATTCCCACTTAAAGTGGTTACATAAACACAACAACACTTATTTGGGACATGTTTTGCCCTTAATTTAGGGCATCTTCAGCCTAAAATAATCTTCAAAAGTACATGCAATAATACAAATAGAAGCTAAAAGATTAGCTAGTTACTAAAATTTGGTACATACAATGTGAATATTCATACATTAATAAAAACATGTTAATGGAACAATGTCAATGATCATACTAAAACTATCTTTGTCAGAGACTAAAACTTCCTCCATTAAAAATACGTAGTTCTAATTAAACTGGTTCAAATAAAAATGTTTGTGGATTCACCAATGTGATAATGCGTATATTGCCAACAAAATGAGAGCGTAAACATAAGCACAAAAACATATGTCATGTACACAATATGTTCAAGGCCGCTATTAAAGTCGTAAGCATGAAGGTATTAAAACATTCAAAGGTAGATATACGTAAAGATAAAACTGAAACAACATCAGTTGAATTATCGTAGAAAAAGTGGCCCTTTGTACAGGTAGGAAATATTGTCAGAGAACTTTGTCGAGAAATGCCGGTAGATTCTGGAATAATGTTCACTGTAAGAGAAGGAAAGGAAGTCTTAAAATGGTGAACACAAGGAGAGAACTCTTTTTACGTTGCTTAAAATAGATGAGGACTTACGTGTTTGTTGTAAGTTGTTACTTGTTATCTACCATTGCATTAGTAACCGCCCTTCTATTGGCTCTGAGTCTTGTACTGTAACTGTGCTGCAGAGGCGGTAGCGAACTCGGAGGGGAAGGAATGGGGGAGTGTGGAAGGGAGGAGTGGATGGGTGGAGTTAACTGTGACAATGCTGACGAAGGGGCGGAGTTATCAACTTTGCTGGAAGTAGGCCTATAATCCGTAGGTATGGGTGGAGTATTATGTAGAGTATGAAGAATTAAAAATATTACGTATCCTAACTTTATTTGAACTAACCGTCTTTAATAATTTAGGCGTTAATTCATGTAACATGCTTTTACTGTCTGTGATGTCATTAAGATTCTGATCCTTATTATACGTCTGGTTTAAATAGATATATAAACTTTCTAGTTTGTTCAACATTCTTCATTTTACTATATTTCTAATTATCGCTAGATCTTTCTCTATGGATTCAAATCGGTGACCAGTCTCTCTCATATGCAGACTCATCGCTGAGTATTTTCTATGTTTTTCCGCGTTAACATGTTCCATGTATCTTGTCATAAAGCTTCTCCCAGTTTGTCCAACACATGAAAAATTACACTGTATACATTTGAGTCTGTATACTCCCGATCCCAAATAATGATTTGTCATAATTAACTTTTTTATGATTAAAGAATATGAATTGGTTAGTATTAGTAGTTCTAAAAGCTATATTAAAATTATGTTTTTTGAATACATTAGTAATCTGGTGTATAGCTGGACTGTTAAGACTTGGGCAGATCAGATTTCAAGTAATTAAAGGGAAAAAAAACAAACTAGTGTTGGCAAGGATTGTACTGAAAGTTCTACAGGCCATTCCATGACAAAATCGGCTGTGGCCAATATCGTCAGGAAGTTCAAGTCTGAGGCTATTGATGTGGCTCTTATACAAGAGCCATGGGTAGTTAAGGGCAGAGTAGCAGGACTGGCGGAATCTGGAGGTAAGCTAATGTACGATACTACATCGAATATGCCTAGAACATGTTTACTTGTGAGCAGAAAACTAAAATGCCTTCTGTTGCAGGAACATTGTTCAAAGGACTTAGTGGCAGCCAAGATAAAACTTGGAAATTGGGAAGGTCCCAGAGAAATAACCATAGGCTCCGTATATCTCCCATATGACTCAACTAATCTGCCCCCATAAGAAGAAGTTGAGAACCTAATTTGTAATGCAAAGAGGAAAGGCAAACACCTAGTCCTTGGAGCAGATGCAAATTCACACTACACGGCATGCGGCAGTATGAGCAATGCAAGAGGTCAGTCTTTACTAGAGTTTATTATTGGAACTGAGTTGACAATACTAAACCTAGGAAAGAAACGTACATTTCTAAATAAAAATCGTAGGGAGGTAATAGACATTACACTAAGCACTACGCATATTGCAAACTTTATTGAAGACTGGAAGGTACTGGACGAACCATTGTTGGCAGACCACCAGCACATCCAATTTGCAATAGATGCGAGACTATGTGGGACTGAGATGTACAGAGACCCAAAAAGAACTAACTGGGATATATACAGAGAAGTTCTAGGGAAGACTGAACAAAAAATTCCAACTAATGTGAGAGGACAGAAAGAATTGGATGAGGCAGTGGAACTATTAGAAGAGGCCATTATAGACTCATTCCATGACAACTCTCCTCTCAAAGAAAAGAAGAACACCAAAAAAGTAAGGTGGTGGAACAACAAACTAGCCAAAATGAAAAGAGGTTAGGATATTGTATAGAATATGATCTAGAAATGGTATGTGGGACGTATATCATAGGAAACTCACGGAGTATAACCTAGAGATATGGAAAGCAAAAAAAAAAAAAAAAAATCTTGGAGACTGTTCCGCGAGAAAGTGGAAACACACACTGAAACAGCAAGGCTCCAGAAGGTTGTTAAAGAAACCCATATAAATCAGGTGCAGACATTGGAGAAACCAGATGGGTCGTTTACTCGGGCGGGGAAGGACACGCTGGAGATGCTAATAGTGTGTCACTTTCCTGAGGCTGAGGAGATGACAGAAGAAGAAACGGTTGGAAAGGAGACCGGAGCTCGAAGAGCAGACTGGAACTGTGCCAACAGAATAATAAAACACAACCATGTAAAATGGGCTATTGACACGTCTCACCCTATAAAGGCACTGGGGCCAGATGAGATAATTCCGATACTCCTACAAGAAGGACAGGAGATACTCGTCAATGCCTTGATGGACCTCTTCAGAGCTAGTCTACCTTTAGGGTACGTGCCGAAATCATGGTCTGATGCTAAAGCAGTATTCATACCCTAAACCTGGAAGGACAAACTATGCCCAAGCCAAAGCATACAGAACATTACGTTTATCCTCCTCCATGCTGAAAGCAATGGAGAAAATTCTGGATAAATACATCAAAAGAACGGTGCAACTGAACTCAACATTACATGAAAATCAGTTTGCATATAGACCTGGCAGATCCACTGAAGTAGGTAAACTAGAGGAAAGCCTAGAATATAAAGAAATTGCACTGGCGGCATTTCTACATATAGGAGCCTTCAGCAATACAACCTATCACTCTACAATCAAAGCATTAGAAAAGAGCAAGGTGAGTAAAACTCTCGTCAAATGGATTAAATCCATATTAAACGGAAGGAAGATAAAAGTAACTCTGAAGAAACGCTGATGGTTAGGGCCACCCAAGGCTGTGCTCAGGGAGAAGTGTTTTCGCCTCTGCTGTGGAACCTCGTGGGGAACAAAATCATAGCTATGCTCAATGAACAGGGTTTCTATACACAAGGATACGCAAATGACCTAGAGATTGTGGTACGAGGTAAGATGATGAGTGCTATCCAAGACCTCATGGAAAGATCACTCAACCTTGTGGAGAACTGGTGTCGGGAAGAACAACTATCAGTCAACCTGAACAAGGTAACTCTGGTCCCTTTTACAAGAAGGAGAAAATAAGAGGGAAAGAGATCACTGAACCTCTTTGGCGAAGATATATATATGGAAGAACAGGCACTGCACTTAGGTGTAGTGATAGATAAAAATCTAACCTGGAACCCACATATAGAAAGGAACATGACCCGGGTCAAGAACTTGCTGTGTGCATATAAAAGAGCCGTTGAGGAGACATGGGGCCTAAGACAATCAATGGTAATGTGGATATAAACAATGGTCATTAGACTGTTGATGACCTACGCTGCAATCATCTGGTGGCAGAAAGTAAGTCAAGGAAAAGTCAGCAGTAGATTGGATAGCCTACAGAGAATGGCATGCATAGCCATAAATGGGGCTATGAGAACTAAGCCAACAGAAGCGTTGAATACTTAACTAGACCTCCCATCACTATGCAATTTCATTGAAGGACAGGCTAGAACGAGTTCATACGAAGGTTATTACATGTATTGATTAGGTGGTCTAATAAATAACTTACTGTTATTATTTCAATCAATACGAAGGTTATGCCGAAAGTTTTCAGCAGCGCGTATACCGTAATTCTGAGGACAATGGGATTATTTTCATTTGAATGAGCAGTGTTTTTTAACCTTGGAACATGTGCTCGCAACCCCTCCTAGTGGTAGTTCCTCCACAGTGAGGGAAGAAAGCACAGGCAGTGCTGAGTCAGACACGGTGCAAGATGGATCTGTCGCGCCGCAATTTTCGAGCCATGAATTTTTATGACTATAAAAAGAAATTAAGTGCCGAAGAATGCCATTCTTCTTTGCTGCGCGTTTTTGGTGAGGCTGCCCCTTCTAGAGCCACAGTTGTAAATTGGTTTCGTGACTTTTCAAAGGGTCGGCAATCAACTGAAGATGAACCTCGTCCCGGTCGCCCAGCAACAGCTGTGACTCAAGAAAACATTGATGCTGTGAGGGAAATGATCAAAGCAGATACACATCTTACATTCTGTGACATTGAAGGGACCTTAAATATTGGGTCAAGAGCAGCGCAGACCATCGTTCACGATTATTTAGACCTTACCAAGAGATGTGCCCGTTGGGTGCCACATTCCCTGACAGAAAGCCAAAAGGAGGAGAGTGGACTGGTGTCATTTCGTGCTAGAAAAATTCAATGGAGGGCAGTCCGAAGACACCTACAATATCGTCACAGGTGATGAAACATGGGTCTACCATTTTGACCCTGAAACAAAGAGACAGTCTTCTGTGTGGTACTTTCCAGGGGAGGAACCACCCACAAAAGTTCGACGATGCCGGAGCTCCGGAAAGCAGATGGTGGCAACTTTTTTTTCTTCTTTTTTTTTACGAAAATGGGGCATCTCACCTCTGTGACCTTGGACACACGTCGTACAGTCAATTAGAGTTGGGCAGACCGGAACATTCACTTGTTCCGCAACATTAGGAGCTTAGGCGGAGAGTTTCGGTACAGAGTGCCGAGACACGGGACACAGGATGCAGGACTGTAACTGCGTCCTAGAGAGAACTTCGAGAGGCAACAGGACATGCTCCGCTTCAGCTGGAATGTGCCTGAACCGAACGTGCTGTGCCAAGGCCGCACTACATAGATTAGTTGGCCTTGGCTGTGTCTGCCTGTCGATACCGGCTTGTGCCGCCCTGTGCTAGGGTGTCAACATTTTTCCATCCAGTTATATCTTTAATTCCAAAGTGATGACCCATATTTTTCTTTGGCTTGAAAGTTTCCTTAAAGTCCAAATTAATTTTTAACATCAATCCCTGAGAAAGTGTTGAGGGAAATTTTCGAGATATTGAAGAAAGTAAATGGAAGTTGAGAGGGAAGGAATTTGAAGTGCAGAGAGCATAACAGCATGAAAGTACATCAATGTTTTCATCCAGTTATAGTTTTAATTCCAAAGCAACGACCCATATTTTTCTTGGGCTTAAAAGTTTCCTTAAAGTCCAAATTAATTTTTAACATCAATCCCCGAGAAAGTGTTGAGGGAAATTTTTGAGAAATTGAAGAAAGTAAATGGAAGTTGAGAGGGAAGGAATTCGAAGTGCACAAAAGTACAACAATGTATTCATCCAGTTATATTTTCAATTTCAAAGCGACGACCCATATTTTTCTTGGGCTTAAAAGTTTCCTTAAAGTCCAAATTAATTTTTAACGCCAAACCCCGAGAAAGTGTTGAGGGAAATTTTCGAGATATCAATTACTCACTAATTACTCACAATACAGGCCAATACATTCAACTGGTGAAAATATTCTTGAACTGGTTACTTTTAAACACCTGCACTGCCACTGAAACCGTGTTATGTGTATTTTATATTTTTTATATTTTTTAACCTAAAAGCAGCCTTTAAACGTGATTATTGGGCTTGAATTTCAGTGTTCCGACTGTTCGTTCACGTTCCCTGCAGCTTTATGCTGGACCATGGCCATAACTACACACAGGCACACACCACACAGCACGTTCCGTACAGGCACATTCCCAGTTCGCACTGGCGAGGAGCATGTAATGTTGCCTCTCGAAGTTCTCTCTACACTGCGCAGTTACAGCCCCGCGCCCCGTGCGCCCGTTGCACAGTTCAGCTAGTAGGCGAAGGGCAGTGCATAGGGGCGCTTCTGACGGGACAGCGAGTCAGTGTCTCCGGCTCGCTTGAGAATGTTTCGGAACAATTGACACTCGGTGTTCTGGAACAGTGGAACATAACTGTGCACCGGCACATTGTGCCGAAAGAGGGACATAGTGCCCAACCCTACAGTCAATGCTGAATGGTATGTGAATGACTGTCTTCCCAAAGTCCTCACCACTTGGAGGTCACAGGACCCAAAGTCCAAGAGTGGGTACCTTCTGCTGCATCATGACAATGCATCTGCACACAGGGCTGCCAGAACAATGGACTTTTTGGAATGGGAAAAAGTGCGAGTGTTACCTCATCCCCCCTATTCACCTGACCTGGCCCCATGCGACTTCTTTCTGTTCCCTAAGACTAAGGAAAAAATACATGGGCAGCGGTTTTCATCAGATGAAGAGGCCATTGCAGCGTACGAGAGTGCACTAAGTGACATCCCGAAAGAAGCTTGGACTGAAAAGTTTTCTAAGTGGTTTCAGAGAATGGAAAGGTGGAGAGTATTTTGAAAAGTTGTAATTGTTGTTTTGCTAATAAATTTTTTTTCTCACACTCTGCTAAAAACTTTTGGCATAGCCCTCGTATATATTGGCACAGAGTGCTGGAATGCACAAAGACCCAATCTTGGACACTGTAAAATTAACAGAGTAATAACAGAGGGTGTTCTGCACATACCTTCTGATCATATGATACCAAAGTACAACTTTGAACAACAGTTTGAGACCCAGATAAAAAAAAGAAGACTGGGATATCAACAAATGGAATACTGAAGAAGAAGATATAGTGTGGTGGACTGATGGCTCAAAGACTGGGGATGGCACAGGAGGAGGGATCAACGGGGGAAGACCTGAGAGATCAATCCACACGAGCCTGGGCAAACACCCTACAGTCTTTCAAGCGTAAGTGATAGCTATCACAACATGTCTTGAAGAAAATCTGAAAATGAACTATAGGAATAAGAAAATTTTCATTTTAACGGACAGCCAAGCGGCCATTAAGGCAATAGCGGCAGTCCGGATAATATCCAGAATTGTCTGGTATTGCCACTCACTTCTCCTGAAGCTCTCAAAGTACAACATTGTCAAAAAAATATGGGTACCAAGGCATGCAGATATAGAAAGAAATGAAAAGGCAGATAAAATGGCCAGGAAAGGGGCAGAAACACATTTTGTAGGCCCAGAACCTGTATGCGAGATTTCCTATGGACAAGCCTGATCCTACATAGGAAAATTAGTACAAAAGCAACAGATGGAAAACTGGAAAAATACTCCAAGATGCAGGCTTGCAAAGGAACTGATAAAAGGACCAAACAAGAGGCATACTAAAGAAACTCAGCAGAGAAAATATAAGATGGGTAGTAGGACTGTTGACAGGACACTGCCATATGAAAAAACACCTACATAGAATTGGAGTAATAAGAGACAATATATGTAGGAAATGAAATGAAGCAGAGGAATCAGCTGAACACATACTTTTCGAATGTGAGGCGCTAGGTAGAATCAGACTCTCCACTCTAGACTACCAGGTGAAGAGAGAGGAAATATCCAAGAGGACCCAATAAGAACAACCTGCACCTTTGTGAAGGGAGCAGGTATATCTAGGTGGAAATGAAGGAAAAACATGGTAACAAAAGATCTTAGAGGTCAACGCTAATTAGGAACTAATATTTAGAGGCCCCATGAAGAAAAGGAGAAGAAGAAGATAGAGTACTGCCAGTACAAGGATTAAACCTTGATTTTATGACTGATTGTATTGAATAGGTGGAAGAAAAATAAATTTTATACTATTTTATAAAAATTACTTTTAATACGGATTTCACATTGATTCTTATAACTTGTAACATACCACTTAGTCGAGCAGCTCGTCTTCTTTCTCCCAAGTCTTCCCAGCCCAAACTTTGCAACATTTTTGTAACGCTACTCTTTCGTCGGAAATCACCCAGAACAAATCACGCTGCTTTTCTTTGGATTTTTTCCAGTTCCTGAATAGAGTAATCCTGGTGAGGGTCCCATACAATGGAACCATACTCTAGTTGGGGACTTACCACAGACTTATATGCCCTCTCCTTTACATCCTTACTACAACCCCTAAACACCCTCATAACCATGTGCAGAGATCTGTACCCTTTATTTACAATCCCATTTATGTGATTACCGCAATGAAGATCTTTCCTTATATTAACACCTAGATACTTACAATAAAGGAACTTTCACCCCATCAATGCAGTAATAAAAACTGAGAGGACTTTTCCTATTTTTGTAACTCGCAACCTGACTTTTAGCCCCGTTTATCATCATAGCATTGCCTCCATCTCAAAACATTATCGAGATCATTTTGGAGTTGCTCATAATCCTGTAATTTATTTATTATTCTATACAGAATAACATCATCTGCAAAAGCCTTATCGCTGATTACATTTCTTTACTCATATCATTTGTATATATATATAAAAAATATAAAGGTCCAATAATACTGCCTTGAGGACTTCCCCTCTTAATTATTACAGGGTCAGATAAAGGTTCACCTACTCTAATTCTCTGAGATCTGTTTTCTAGAAATATAGCAACCCATTCAGTCACTCTTTTGTCTAGTCCAATTGCACTCATAGAGTTAAGTAATTTGATATATACTTACCAAATATTGTAATAGGAGTTGAATCATAGCCGAGAAACGATATAATGGATGCCCGAATTTTCTCAAGGAACTGGAGTGTGTATCGTAGAGATAAGATAGGAATGGTGGGATGGGGAGTATTCATTCTGGTGAAGGAAGAATTTGTAAGCTACGAAAAAGTCAAAGATGACAAACATAAAATTCTAGGTGTAAGGCTCATTTCTTAAGATAATAGGCAACTTGATGTCTTTGGAGTGAACAGACTGGGAAAGGGTAGCGCTGATGCTTATTCAGAATTATTTGATAAGATAATCAGCTATGTGGGAAACGACATGGAAAGGAATGTGATTGTAGCGGGAGTTTTGCCAGTAGTCTCCCATGATCCACCCTATCAAATGCTTTAGACAGGTCAATCGCAATACAGTCCATTTGGCCTCCTGAATTCAAGATATCTACTATATCTTGCTGGAATCCTACAAGTTGAGCTTCAGTGGAATAACCTTTCCTAAACCTGAGTTGACGATGCAGTGGTGTCATCCATCATCCCAAGATGTTCAAGAACCAACCGTTGGCGGGAAAGGTGACGCTCACCCTGTTCTTCAATTACCTGCGCCCACTGCGGATTGATTTCAAAGAACTTGGTGCCTCCATCACTGGGGAACGGTACTGTGCAACACTGGAGAAACTACGGCAGGCAATTACGGCAAAACGCCTGGGAAAACTGTGCCATGGGGTCCTGCTGTTTCATGATAACACCTGTCTCCACACCGCAAAGGTCATCATGCAGAAGGTATACCAACTCAAGTGGGAGACACTTGAGCACCTGCCCTATAATCCTGATCTCTCCCCATCACGCCTTTGTTCCAGTCTAAAAGGCTTTGAATTGTTTACGATTTCTGTCGGACGTGGATGTGCAGCAGGTGGTTATGGACTTCTTCCTGCAGCAGGACACTGTGTTTTACCACACGGGGATCTTCAAACTGGTGCGTCGGTGGGATGAGTGCCTTAATGCTCACGGTGGTTTTGCCCAATTGTCATCCAAAGTCACGACTGTACGCCCATTGAGCAGAAAATCTTTGATCACCCCTTACAGTAAAAATTTTAAAACAAGTAGGTAAGCAACCATGTTGTTTGCATCAGACATCATCACAAAGTTGCTCTAGGGAGCCGGTGTTACTTGCTCCGCTCGGAACGGCTGTCAGTTACATGACAAGAGAGCAGTGGACAGGTGGGTTGCATACCGTGGCGGTACTGTACTTGCCGCTTGGAAATGTTACCATATGAACAACAGCTTTTATAATAATAATAATAATAATAATAATAATAATAATAATAATAATAATAATAATAATAATAATAATAATAATATTATTTTGGAGCATGGACCATGTGAGACGAACAGGACACAGATTACAGAGTATAACAGGACAAGAAAATTATTCATTGACAAAGGAAATATACGGCAGTGTACAACATTTCCTGAATAAATACATTTTCATGATTAACTGAAGCTTTGGGACACATATTTACCGAAAAAAATACAATTATTTATGTGATTTGTACATATTCTTTGCACTCTCATTAAACATACATTTCAATATTTGTATGGCAATTATGACTATGTTGTTTGCATCAGACATCATCACAAAGTTGCTCTAGGGAGCCGGTGTTACTTGCTCCGCTCGGAACGGCTGTCAGTTACATGACAAGAGAGCAGTGGACAGGTGGGTTGCATACCGTGGCGGTACTGTACTTGCCGCTTGGAAATGTTACCATATGAACAACAGCTTTTATAATAATAATAATAATAATAATAATAATAATAATAATAATAATAATAATAATAATAATATTTTGGAGCATGGACCATGTGAGACGAACAGGACACAGATTACAGAGTATAACAGGACAAGAAAATTATTCATTGACAAAGGAAATATACGGCAGTGTACAACATTTCCTGAATAAATACATTTTCATGATTAACTGAAGCTTTGGGACACATATTTACCGAAAAAAATACAATTATTTATGTGATTTGTACATATTCTTTGCACTCTCATTAAACATACATTTCAATATTTGTATGGCAATTATGACTATGACAACAAATTAAACACGCGAACTGAAACATATCACTGGTGTACTCCTCTTTCACGAGAACTTTGCGCTCGTTTAGATAGTATTGTATGAATGTTTGGTATTATCGTTTGCATACTGGCAAGTCGCAAAACACATTTCAAATTTTCATTGGTGAGCCTACTACTGTGTCTAGATTTACAAATCTTCATCAATGAAAACACCTGTTCACATAAATATGTTGATCCGAATATACTGACAATACGAGCATTAAATACGTACAATCTAGGAAATCTCTCCTGTGGAAAACAAACATAAAGTTCGTCAAATTGTTTGTGTTTGCAAGCCTATCTTTCATTTGAGTATCGCACTGTAAGTCAGTCAACTCTAGCTGCAGTTCTGGTCTAACAGTTCGCACATCCACTGAGAAGAGCAAGCATAGTGAACACCTGCAGATCCTTCTCTAATGCCTGAATATCATGAAACCTACTCTCAAAATCATCGTATAGTGACATTAAAACCTCTTTATATTCTACTAATGTTTTTTAAATGTGATTCAATATTTTATTACATATCAAACATTTTGCTGTATTATTTTCTTGAACTATTAAATACTCTTCTTCCCACAAAGGTTTGAAACTTGTTGGCGTCGGTGGCCTACGCTGTGCTGAACTCTCTTCCATAGTAAATGCAACATTAACGGACTAGATTTGAACGTCGTGTGGTGCGAGGATAAAGACGGAAACACACTACTGTCACCTCACACGAGTTCACGCACATTGTGTCGCAATCTAACCTGTCCAGAAGATGTGCTATACCTTTGCGCCACTGGCCTGCAGTACGTAATACGTCCTGCACTTCCCCTAATTGCTCGCTAAGCTGCTCTTGTTCCTCGAGAGCAGGGGGCAAACTGGCTCCAAAGGCATTTCGCTCTCGATTGACGACACCCGTATTACATGATTGTTGATATAATGATCGTAGCCACAAGATCCCCGTTTTACGCAGAGTCAAATTACAGGGTTACGAGTTTCATTTCAAAAATCTCAAATGCATCAGCCGAGATTTGAATCACAAGAACCCTACATGTAAAGCCAGAGACAATGCCCTTTGGCAATCAAGCCCAGCTAGAATTTCCTAGGGTTAATTATTTTAAAGATATATTTTTCTATTTTGTTTAATATTTTATAAACTCATAGCTGCACTTCCGAGACACAGGGTTGTATACGTGGGTTAATATTGGGTCTCTGATGTAGTAGGTAATTAGGTGACATGGAAATCTGGTTACTTCTATTCTTGTAACAGGAATAGTTGGTTGATTTTGGATTTTCCAAGCATACTGTTTCTGAAAACAGAATATTAAATGAATGAATTTAAAATTATTTCAGGTGATTACTCATATTGTGGATAATTCTTACAACACCTGAAAATCATCAATACGGAATGATTTCAGTATCTTGAACTACCTGAATATTCAAACAATAAGGCACAAAGGAAAGATCAATTTAAGAAATTACTACTTGTACTTTTCTTTCCTGGCCCTGTTTCCAATAATTTTAGGTCAGCATTAGCTGGATATCATCATCATCATCATCATTTCTTCGCTCCAGCAAGCCAGGTGCGGTTGTGTACGAGCCTCCTCCAGTTTGTTCTATCCATCCACAGATGCTGCTCATATATGCGACACCAGTTCGCATCTCTAATTTCAAGGTCCTTCATTATCTGTTTTTCCCAAACATCACGAGGTCTTCCTCTTGGTCTCTTCCCAGGAACATTGTGGTCAAAGTATGTTCGAGGAGTCCTGTGAGGGTTCATTCTTTTCATGTGACCATACTATTCCAATCTCTTCACTTCTAGAGTCTCCAGCAAGCTTCTTTCCAATCCAAGCTGTTGTCGGATATCCACATTCCTTATTTTATCCATTTTTGTTTTTTGTAGACAAGAACGGAGAAACTTCATTTCTGTTGCCTGAAGGCGACTCTTTGTTGGTCCAGTAAGTGTTGCTGCTTCCAGGCCATACATCAGTATAGGTACTAGATATATTTTGTACAAGCTGATCTTGGAAACTAACGGAAATGTTTCATCCCAATGTATTTGTTTTTTTGCTAGTTGCTTTACGTCGCACCGACACAGATAGGTCTTATGGCGATGATGGGACAGGAAAGGGCTAGGAGTGGGAAAGAAACGGCCGTGGCCTTAATTAAGGTACAGCCCCAGCATTTGCCTGGTGTGAAAATGGGAAACCATGGAAAACCATTTTCAGGGCTGCCGACAGTGGGGTTCTAACCTACTCCCCGAATACTGGATACTGGCCGCACCAAAGTATTTGATGTACAGTGTGATAGAATTTGGAAGCTTTCTGTATTCTGTTACTAATCTCTTGATGTATGGTATTGTCTGATGACAGAACACTACCTAAATACTGGAAGTTGTCTACAATATCCATCTCCTTATCTCCAATTCTAGTTGTCTACAATATCCATCTCCTCATCTCCAATTCTTAGATGAACAGTTGGAGAGTTTCTACTCACCACCAAGCCAACTGTCTTTGTTTTGCTGATTTTGAGACCAAAGGTTGTAAAAGCTTCATGCCAGAGATCTAGTCTAGTTTGTACTTCCGCTTCTGTCTCACCCCATACCATTACATCATCAGCAAAAACCAGAGCATTAGTTGTTGGATCCTTTCTCTTAACCGCTTTTAAAACTTCATCCATTATGATTATGAAGAGAAGTGGTGAAAGACAACTTCCTTGCTGGACTCCACTCTTCGTTTCAAACCAACCTGACCTTCCATCCTGGACCTGGACACAACACTTGGTTTCATTTCATTGTACTCGTGCTATGTCGTCGTCTGGCACTTTCTTATGTCTCAAACATTCCCATATATGCCTGCGTGGTCCATGGTCATATGCTTTCTCGGTGTCCAGAAAAACAGTTATAAGTGTTTTACCTTTCTCCCAATACTTCTCATAAGGCATTCTGGTGGCAAAAATGAGGTCTATAGTTGATCTATGAGGTCTAAATCCATGTTGTTCCTCCTCAAGTGTAGGTTCAACATATTTTCTAATCCTGCTCTCAAGGATGGATTCGTAGATTTTGAGGCCATGTGGTACATTTCTTTCTATCACCTTTTTTCAACAATGGGATGATGACTCCTTGCTTTCAGTCATTGGGTATTACATTCTCTTTCCAGATTCTATTTAGTACCCTGTACATCCACTGTTGTCCTACCTCTCATAGTGCTTTGATCATCTCAACACTTAATTCATCTGATCCAGTTGATGTGTTGTTTTTCAGCTTAGATATTGCAGTCTCTACTTCCGACCATGTCAGATTAGTGGTATTTGTGCTGCCAAAATCATAAGGTTCATTGTCTAATTGGGTGACATTTTCATAACAGTTCAGCAAAGTTTCAAAATGCCTTTGGAACTCCTGTAATATTTTGGTCTTATCCCTAGTCACCTCACCATTAGGAAGCTCTACAGATCGGACAGATTCATTTTGAGTTCTTCTATTCTTAACAATACTGTATAACAGTTTTTTATTTCCACCCTGCATTATTTTGGTAGCCAGATCTTCCTTGCATTTCTGCTTTTCAGCTACAACCAACTGTTTGACGTGTAATTTTTTCTTTCTGTAAAGTGACAGCTTCTCCTCTATTTCATATTGATCTCCCCGCGTTCTTGCTTGATATAAGGATCTTCTTGCACGGTTTCTGCCATTGATAGCCTTTTTAATATTATCATTCCACCAGCCAGTTTCTTTAGGTTTTCTTATTTGACTCTGTCGTCCACATACTTTTTCTGCTGTACCAACCACAACCTTCTTTTAGTATCCCATTCTTCATCTACCAATTTCAGTTCTTCTCTTGGCAACAACCTGAGGACACCTTCCCTGAATTCTTCCTTTACACTTGGCTCGGTTAGTCGCCAAGTTTTTATTTTTGGGACTCTCTTGTTACAGACTTTGGGAGGTCTTTTCCCTGCAGTAACTGCAACCAACAGTCTATGGTCTCCACCAAGGTCTTCACTTGGAATGACCTTAACATCATTGACATTTTTCCATACATTTTGATCTATCAGAATATAATCTATTACTGTACCTATTTTATCATCCCAGCTATATCATGTGATTTTATGGGAGTCTCTTTTCTTGAACCAAGTGTTAGCTGAATATATTAACCTAATTTTATAACCTGATGCCCTTCCCAATATTAATCAATCAAGCAATCATGTGCATTTAGGGCTGTCACCCAGGTGGCAGATTCCCTACGAACTGTTTACCTAGCTTTTTCTTAAACTTTTTCAAAGAACTTGGAATCAACCCTATGTGGGGGGATATATATACTATTGCATGTCTCTGCAGTAGTTGGTAATGCAGGGTGTTCTGTGTCCATGGAAAGGTGAAAAGATAACCACAGGGTTATGATCTTTCAGTTCAAAAATCTCAAATACACTGGCCAAGATTCGAATTACAGTTGCCCAGATGAAAAGTCTGAGACAATGCTCCTTCGCTATCAAGCCCAACTATAATTTCCTAGGGTTAATTATTTTAAAGATCTATTTTTCCATTTTGTTTAATGTTTAATAAACTCATAGTTGCATATTCTGAGAGACAGGAGTGCATACATGAGTTATTTTTGGGTCTCTTAATTCTCAATCTCAGTCCCCAAGTCAAAGGAAACCACATGTGTCTAAACTCCTCAAAGCCAAGGCAGGATTCAAACCAAGGAGCCTCTGACCCAAAATCTGCCATTCATCCAAATTAACCCCATAAAATTTGAAATTTTGAACAGATATTCAATTCATCCTGCTGTGTAAGGGAAGTTAGAGGCCTTTTCCTACAGGTAAAGACACACTGATTTATAATAGTTAATGTATTTATTAGAGGCATACCTCACAATTTTGATATGAATAAAATTGAAAATACCCATCTATGAATTACGATTAAAATATTTTCAAAACTGTTCAGGCTGCCAATACAGCATCAATGCTTATGTTCACTACTGTTTGCAGATGATCAAGTACTTCTTGCTCTGGATAGGGATGATGCCATGTATCAAATGAGAAAGTGGATGCATAGACACACTGGGGTTAACATTCATATGGAAAAAGGAGAATATCTCCTTGTTGTCCAGCTCCAGGCTAAATATTTAGCATGCTGGCCTTTGGTCCAAGGGGTCCTGGGTTTGATTCCTGGCCAGGTCAGGGATTTTAGCCTTAATTGGTTAATTCCGATGATTTCAGGGCTGGGTGTTCCTTCAGTCAAAAGTTTTCCAAATGTTACAATTTTAACATGATGATAAGAGGTGGTGATTTTTTGTAATAGACAGACAGATGAAAATATAACCAAACGTAATACCGAATTTCTTTTTCAGAAGTCCGGAGGCAGTTCGAAAGAAAGATAAAGCCCTTGAGTACAATAAAAGAAAGCAACGGAGATGTGATAATAGAGCAGGATAAGATAGCTATAATATGGAAAGAATATGTAGAAGGCCTGTATGAAGGACAAACAGATGACAGTGAAAGTGAGATAGAACAAGATGATCTGGGACCATGTATACTTAGAGAGGAATTTGATAAAGCTTTGAATGAGCTATAACAAAGGAAAGCTTCTGGAGTAGACTCAATTCCAGGTGAAGTACTAAAAGCTCTAGGGGACAAGGCAAAAACTTCTTTATATCAACTAGTAAATGATATTTATACTAGCAGAGAAATAAGATTTTGAGAAAACTGTATTGATACCTATTCCAAATAGTAATCATGCAAAGAGATATCAAAATTATAGAATGTTAAGCCTGGTAACACATGCCTCCAAAATTATTACAAGAATTGTTTATCATCGCATGAAGAAAATAGAAGACAATCTCTCAGAGGATCAATTCAGGTTTAGAAGAAACAGAGGAACAAGAGAAGCAATTCTGAGCCTTAGAATAATTATTGAACAAGCCCTAAGAATCAATAAGAACATACTAATTGCCTTCATTGATATAGAAAAAGCGTTTGATAATGTTAACTGGAATATTATGTTTAAAGCCCTTAGAAGTCTGAAAGTGGACTACAGAGATCGGAAAATCATCTATCACCTGTACAAGAACCAGACAGCGCTTATACGAAATGAGCAAATCAACGCGAAAATAAGAAAAGGAGTAAGGCAAGGATGTGGTCTGTCACCTTTATTATTCAATGTGATTTAGAAGAAGCAATGAAAGAGTTTTCGGCCACCTCAACCCATGGAATAAAAATACATGGCCAACTATACCAAACAATACGTTTTGCAGATGATATTGCCCTCATAGCTGAAAGTGAGAAAGAGATAGAGACCTCACTAAAGAAACTGAATGATCTACTAATACTAAAATGTAACATGAATGTTAACAAAACAAAAACCAAGATAATCAAATGTACTCCGGATGGTAAATAGGATGTTAATGTTTGGTTGGAAGGAAAAAAATTGGCTCAAGTAAATCAGTTCAGTTATTTGGGAAGCATCACTGCATCTGATGAGAGGTGTGAAAAGGACACCCGTTCTCGAATAGCCCAGGCTAAAGAAGCTTTCAATAAGAAAAGAAGCCTGTTGACCTCCAAGGCAATATCCCTACCAGTAAGAAAGCATTTCATTAAGAGCTTCATTTGGAGCATTGCGACCTATGGCTCTGAAACCTGGACTCTATTAAAGGCCGATAAGAAAAGAATAGATGCATTCGAAATGTGGTGCAAGCGTCGAATGTTATGAATACCCTGGACTCACAGGCTAACAAATGAAGTTCTCAAGAGAGCTGAAGAAACCATCAGTCTAGAGAAAAAGATCACGAAAATAAGATGTAGTTGGATAGGTCATTTACTCCGGAAGGAAAGACTAGAAGAGGACGACCAAGAACAGGGTTCCTCGATGGTATTAAAGGGCGACGTACATATCAACTAATCAAGCAGCTGGCTCAGGATAGAAGGTCGTTGGACGAGGACAGTCATGCTACCCACCAACCATCAGAGGAGAATGAGAGAATATCACAACAAAATACAGTAGAAGTCTGCTATAACGAGTCCGGCATATAGCGAGAACTCCACTGTAAAAACAGTTTTTTCTGTCCCTTGAAAATTATATTTCCGTTATCGATTTTTGTGCACTCCAGAGATTATATTGAATGTGATAGATTATCTTCGGTATAGTTTTCTCCCTACGTACACGAGCAAGCTCTCTCGCCGTCGACAATCAAACTCTGAAGGCGATGTCGGAGTCGATTAGTAACACTCGTCGACTGATGTTCTGAAAACATAATTCCAATTGAAAGAGAACGATCCCTGAATTTTAACGCTATGTACTGAAATTAACCCCTCAGCACGGTGGATTTAAATGCTCGGTCGTCTCTGTGTTGCGGGAAAAGTTCTGAGCGCAGTGCTTAAACTTTCTCAGATTCGTGCAAGGCTTTATTCAAAGCAACAAAACTTTGGTACTATTTTATGGATTTCAATAATACTGGTACTTATTTTTTATGTAGGACATGATCGGATAAATTTTGAAACGTTTGGAGAGTCTCTGATATGTATCAACTGCCTCACTGTTGTTGAAATGCATAACATTACTAATTGATTCAAATCTATCCATTGAAATAACAGATCCAAAAATTGGAGCAGCCAGAATGGAGTTTTTAGAAAAATAGTTTCGTAGGCTTTTGTATTATAAAAGAGCAATGACAACGTATACCTCGTCCTTTGTGATTGGTTTCCAATTCCGCATTCTGGAATGAAGTGGTAATAAGCCTCTAGATTGGATTCTTTGCTCAGCATATAAATTTGTTTCACAAACTATTAGTTCCACTAACTCATCCGTGTAAAGAACATCTTGAAAATCTTCACACCATCACATTCTCCAACTGCTTCATTCTGAGGTCCTGGGTTCCCTATAAACTGTTCTATTTGACCCACGCAATTAGACACGTTTTCCCATTGAAATGTATTAGCCATAACATGCATATTACCATTCTGCGAA
Source organism: Anabrus simplex (assembly GCF_040414725.1). Taxonomy (NCBI): domain Eukaryota; kingdom Metazoa; phylum Arthropoda; class Insecta; order Orthoptera; family Tettigoniidae; genus Anabrus; species Anabrus simplex. The sequence goes on from NC_090266.1 coordinate 772,314,030, forward strand.
CTACCACTCGTATCCAATTCTGAACTGAGGACTTCACGTACAGCAATATCCTCCACATCATTCAAATCACCATCTGAATCCAACATACTTTTGTCAGAACCATTCAACTGTTTTACAACATCCTCTATTTCAATGCTCGATAACCCGCACTTGCTTGTAAAAGCCATCTCCACTCGCAACCAACGGAATGCACGACACTGTGATAAGGAAAAAGGACAGGAAAAAACAGTCTCAAAAGAGCCTTGAATAGACAAAATTTATGATTATGTTGACAGCCAGGTTTTTCTTCAAGAGTAAATGAAGATATAATGCAAGAAGTGTGCATAGTAGTTACAAGATGGCAGACAAAAACAGTGCTTGCCGCTGGTGGCAGAGAAACATTCCTTGAAATATCACTTGAAGTTCAGTGACCAAACACTATCAAAATAGGGATGAAGGTATATCGTACGAAAACTCAAACATTCCACTTCAAGGAGAAATGAATTAAAACACAAACAGCTTTGATTGCAACCTCTAGACCGCAGTACAGTATACACATGTACCATGCGAGCAGAACTCGTCACTCCACCGCGCGCGATGTTCGCTGCATGACAAGCAGCGCTTGGCACTCCATGCTGACAGGTTAAGTAAGAATGTGATACACCTCACAATATGGCACAGAGTGGATGGCTGATTTCAGAGGTTAGTTTATTCAGTAAAACCTTGTTAGGATGTTTCTGGAGAGGACAAGGAAAGATAATGTGTCCAGCGAGAAAATGTACTATTGAATACACAAATAAAAACAGTCCAATAGCTATAATTACGTAAACACTTAATATGTTTCCCACCCCCCCTCAACACGCATGCATTTTACGTCATGTACATACGGGTACAGTGAATGATAAGCTATCAACCATTTCCAAAGATGAGATGAGAGTATTAAAAGGAGTGAAAAAGACTAGAAAAATGGGCATTACTAAATAACAACAGTGTATTAAAAGGTGCAAAAAAAAAAAACCCAAACAAACAAAAAAAACATTTGCACTGGGGCCCATAAAAGTATTAGTACATTATTGCAGTTGACACACACTTTCTAAAACAAATGTCAGCTGAAGCCTTATATTTTGGACCAGTGGGTTATTAAACAATTTTTTTTCTGGTCAAACTCTTCGGGCAGGAATTATTTGGAGGTTACATTTGGCCAAATGCGAGAAAATGACTGTCATCTTCAATGCGAAAACACTTCGATCGACTTTGAGCCGAAACTTGAAAGGGCAAGTTTCAACATATGCACCACCGTTGAAAGATACGGATGCCTGTCAACTTCTGGATTTTAATTTTATCTTCATTAGTCAGCGATTTCACAACTTTTTCAGTATCCATAACCATAACACAAGACAAATATGCACCACAGTAGTCAACTTCCTATTCCGCAATAAATATAACGTCTGAATGTAATGTGAAATACAAGCACAAACAGGCTTACTGAGTTATTCTGCAACTTTCTTGAGGCTGTAAAGTTCAGGAAATCAAGGCCATTTCCCGTTTTCGCGCAACTTTCCCCGATCTGCTTCCTGTGGTGACGGCTCTAATCTGTGTTGGAAATCATGTTCCTTTCACGACGGATGACAAAGAACATTTTCATGGCTAGAAAAATGTGACCATACTAAGGGGTGGTAGTGAAAATTTGTGACATAGTAAGCGACATATTTTTATATAGATTTAATATGATGTGAATCGGGACTCTAAATTTATGACGTGCTAATAGTCATAATGAGGAATACACTAATAAGGTTTCACTGTATTTTCTTGCGTCTGCTTATATTCCAGAAAAGCTATTTCCACGTAAATTTATTTATTTTTTTGCTAGCGGCTTTACGTCGCACCGACACAGATAGGTCTTATGGCGACGATGGGATAGGAAAGGCCTAGGAGTTGGAAGGAAGCGGCCGTGGCCTTAATTAAGGTACAGCCCCAGCATTTGCCTGGTGTGAAAATGGGAAACCACGGAAAACCATCTTCAGGGCACGTAAATTTATAACGAAAAGGTTATCATTACTCAACTGGCGCTTGAAATATGTTTCCATGATACATATGAGGTTAAATTAGGTTAAGTAATGCTGTCTGAATAAGAAAACAAACATTTGTGCCAGAATCCACTGGAGTGATACTAATGTAATTTTTCAAAATGAACTTTAGCATACGCGTTCATGTTGTCTCAGAATTAAAAAAAATTAAAAAAACTAACAAGTAAACAGTAGTATGAAAATATATGAAAATGTAAGTTTTTAACTAACTGATTGAAGTTGCATACCGATTTTAAGGAGTGTGAGGTTTTTACCTGACTTTTACGAAAAATTGGATGTAATGACAATCCGTTATAGCAAGTAAATTGTTCGCCGTTATGAATTCTTGCTATAACGGACTTCTACTTTTCCTACAAGCAAGGCTTGTACTTTTGTATTTTCCTCACTCATGACCTGTAAACCACATTGTAATGCATTTTGAAAATGTGATAAAATGCAAAATTGATACTAAAATGTGATATAATTGTGAAACTGACAATTTTTTAACTTCTCATGAAACTATTAAAGAATATCGAGAAGAACAGAGTGAAGTGAGGTGCCTGAGAATGAAGTACAGTACACCAGGCCCTTCAGAAATAAAAAAAATGGTCCTGGAGGTATAGTAATGGAATTACTGACATACGGAGGACCTAAAGTAGTAGCTATATTAACAACTATCTTTAATAAAGTGGTTGAACGGGATGAATTACCCTAGAAATGGAAGATAATCATCATACATTACCACTATATATAAGAAAGGGAATAAGAGAGATCTGACTAATTACAGAGGAATAAGTTCATGGCTTGATAATAAGATATCAGAAATGTTTGAAACAACTAAAGGACTAAAACAAGGGTGTTTTATGTCACCAACTTTGTTAAAGTTGTATTTGAAAGTTGTTCTTGGCTCTTGGAATAGGCAGTGCAGAAATTCTGGTGTGCCAATACAGTATCAATGCTTACATTCACTACTTTTTGCAGATGATCAAGTACAGTAGAAGTCCGTTATAGCGAGAATTCATAACGTCGAAAAATTTACTCGCTATAGCAGATTGTCGTTATATCCGATTTTGTATAAAAGTCTGAAAACCGCCCAGACATATAAAAATCGGTACGAAACGGCAATCATTTTGTTCAAAACTTGCGTTTCCGCAGATGATATCCACACTACGGCTTACTTGTTTGTTATTTTTCGAAATCTGATACTACGTGAAATTGTATGTTTAATGACATTCTGAAAAAAATATAGTACCGTATTTCTCCGAATCCAAGATGAACCCCACTTTTTCCTTCAAAAAATTTAAATCAGGCTCAAAAAGTACTTTGTAAAATCATATGAATGCCTTTGTTGTACAGTAGGCCTTCGCATTTTTACACTATTTTTAGACGCCGAACATTGACTTTCATCATGCCGTATTTTTCTTGCGGCTGCACAATTATTCTTTATTTCCTCGGGTTTAAGGGCCATTGACTTAATATTGCCATTACCGAAGATAACCCGTTGAAAATTTGCCGGCTTTACCTATTCCACGCGTCTCTACATTACGACGATCCATCAGGAAATTATTCTTGCTGTCTATAAAACTGTTACTTTTATTCAGCGTCAGATATAACCGGCTACCGCTACACGCATGTCTCGCTTGCCAGGTTCAGCCAAATTCATCGGCTAGCGATGTATAGGCCTAATCGCGGACGTTGAAAGCCATTCCGCCCTTGCGTTTTTCGTGCATATACCTCCCTATTTCATCTTCTTTAAAGCGTCCTTGTTGCGGACCACTGAATGTATTTTTTGTACAGTACGCATTTTTTTAGCACTTTGTCTTCACGCTAATGCCAAATAATGGCTTTAGTTAGGCCTATGCCGTATTTTCTTGCGGCTGCACAATTATTCTACATTTCCGAGTGTTTAATAACCATTAACTTAAAATTGGCATCATAACATCGACTAGAACCCGTTGAAAATTTGCCGGCAATACCTTTTCCACGTATCTTTACAATACGACTATCCATCACGAAAATATTCCTGCTGTCTATAAGACTTAATTTTACTAAGCGTCAAGTACAATAGACGCGTTATAACTCTGCCACTGAGTAGCCATGGCCTTTCTAAGAATTTGAAGGCTCGCAGGTTTTGATGTCATTCTGCAGATTTGAGAAACGTTTCTGTAGAGGCTAATAGAACGCCATACTCTCTTCACTATTTCCTGAGATCCAGTGACGTTACACACAGGCAATGTACAACGGGTTGTCGCGGCTAGCGATATAGGCTATAGTAAAGAGGCGATCGTTTATTGTCAACGAGTTTTGTGCGCATGTGAAAAGAAGTAGCGTGGTTAACGCGGTAGTTGCCAGTGGTATCCATTAACTTACTGTTAGGCCGCGAATGCAAGACAACCCTTGAGTTTTCGCACGAGATTCTGAGGAAAAAAAGTCTTGGATACGGAGAAATACGGAATCAGTCCAGAGGGTTCTGTGTCGAACACTTCAGTTCTCTTCTTCAAACGGCGTCACCTAACCTAACCGTATATGTAACATGAAAACATATTTCAAACGCATGTAGAAAAATGATAACCTCCTCGCGAAAAATTTACATTTAAATAGCCGTAACTAGACGCGAGAAGATATGAAATATCCTCTGAAATCAGTGATGTACTCTGCCATATCTTGAGGTTTATCACATTCTTACTTAATTTTCGCATATAAAATTTTTTTTTTGCTACGGTAGTTGTTTTACTTCGCATCGACACAGATAGGTCTTATGGTGATGATGGGACAGGAAAGGGCTAGGAGTGGGAAGGAAGCGGCCGTGCCTTAATTAAGGTACAGCACCAACATTTACCTGGTATGAAAATGGGAAACCACGGAAAACCATCTTCAGGGCTGCCAACAGTGGGGTTCGAACCACATTAAAATTAAGATATCGTTTAATTCAGTATTTTTAACGAGTTAACAACTGCTATCGGCCAAGTTATTTATGCATTTATTACGAAACAATTTATCCTCTTTCATTTCAAATTTTCTTTAGAGAACAGCAGTCGACGAGTATTACTAGTTAAGTATATAAATTTCATTATTCGTCCGTATTGAACCAAGATTACAATTTATTAAAATTTGTATCCACCTTATTCAATACCAAAAATGTTGTTAAGATGAAATTACAACATGTATATATATTTTATCAGGACTAGTTTCGACGCTTTATATTGCGTCATCATCAGCTGATATACACTGGAAACATTGGCAACATTATCTACGTCACACACATTATAGAAACTATGATAAAGATTTAAAAGTATCAAACAGTATCAATGTCATTTAAGAAGATTGTTTAACATTATGCAGCGACATTATGTTCACTACATGGCAATAGCCTGAGGACTTTATTGAATGGTTTTAATATGGTTCTACAAAAACATTAAAAAAAAAAAAGTCAAACAGAGTGTATGTTTTTAAGATCGTGATTTTATTATTAGTTTTGTTTAATTTTAATGATTATTTAAACCAAATTGCATCAGATTTTAGCAATCCAAAGTTTAATAATTGCAAGTCTTGGACAATATGGACTCTGAAATAGTATAATTATAATATGGTTTTTAAATCTTTATCATAGTTTTTATAACGTGTGTGACGTAGATAATGTTGCCAATGTCTCCAGTGTATATCAGCTGATGATGACGCAATATAAAGCGTCGAAACTAGTCCTGATAAAATAAATATACATGTTGTAATTTCATCTTAACAACATTTTTGGTACTGAATAAGGTGGATACGAATTTTAATAAATTGAGTATTACTAATCAACTCCAACATCGCCTTTGAATGTTGACGAGAGAGCTCGCAACCGCATAAAGTGAGTACCAAAGAAGGTTGATCGTATTTTTTTGCAAAAGTTTCAGTTTTCTTATTCCAACAGCGTCACCTATCCTAATTTAACCGTAATATACGTGTGATGAAAACACACTTCAAGCGCCAGTAGAGAAATGACAACCTTCTCGCTATACATTTTCATATTAGCCTTTCTGAAATTTTACCACATGCGAGAAAATATAAACTAACCTCCGAAAGCAAAATTAGGCACTCTGCCATATCTCGAGGTGTATCCCATTCTTACTTAATTGCAGTATCTAGCCTCAAAATTAAGAGCGGTCGTTTAGTCCGCCTTAATTTTTAACGAGTTAAAAACTGTTTATTTACGCATTTATTACGAAAATATGTTTCTCTTTCATTTTGAATTTTCTTTACGGAACAGCAGTCGATGGGTATTACTAACCGACTCCGACATCGCCTACGAATGTCGACGAGAGAACTCGAAGTACACATAGCGAGGAAACGATGCCGAAGGTAATCAATCGCATGCAATATCATCGCTGGGATGCACAAATATCGGTAACGGAAAAAATCGCGCGCGCTTAATCGCTCGTAATTACGGATGCGTCAGCGATAGGGCTCTCGCTGTAACCGAAGGACGATACACAGTTTAATATCGGAATTTTGAAGGGACCGAAAAAATCGTCGCTATATCGGAGTTCTCGTTATATGCTGTACTCGCTATAGCGGACTTCTACTGTACTTCTAACTCTGGATAGGGACGATGCCATGAATCAATTGAGAAAGTGGATGCAAACGGGCACTGGGGATTAACAGTCATATGGAAAAAGCAGAATATCTCCTTGTTGTCCAGCTCTATGGATAAATTCTAAGTGTGGTGGCCTTTGGTCCAGGGGATCCTGGGTTCGATTCCCGGCCAGGTCGGGGATTTTAACAGTCATTGGTTAATTCCGATGGTTTGGGAGCTGGGTGTGTGTCGCCTTCACCATTAGAATTCATTATAGGTAGCTCCCCACTCTCACAGACATGCAGGTCGCCTATCAAGCATCAACTTGAGAGATATACACCAGGCCCCTCCTGCTGCTGCTGTTATCATTATTATTATTATTATTATTATTATTATTATTAGGAGAGCTGGGAAAGAAATGTGCAAAGAAGCGTGCCTTCAGTGAACTGATGAAGCGATGGCAACTCAGATGGGAAAGCGACCCTCGGGGTAAATGGACCAAGCGACTGATACCACGTTTGGATATCTGGGTTGAAAGGGTTCACGGTGAAGTAAACTATTACCTCACGCAGCTTCTAACAGGACATGGATATTTTCGGAAATTACTGCATAGAGTGGGCAGAGCAAGTGATGCAGCATACGTATACTGTGACATCGATGACATATTTCACACCTTCTTTGTGTGTGGCCCCTGGATGATACAGAGAATGTGTGTGGAAACTGAACTAGAAGAACTGACAGCAGATAATATTATTTCTGCAATGCTACGAAACCACAAATCTTGGGATTGTGTGGCAGTGTATGCGGAGGAAGACCTTCGTCAGAAGAAGAAGGATTTGGAAGCATATGAACGTTCGTGAAGGAGAAATGAAGAAAGAAGAAGTCTGAAAGACAAAGTAAACACGATATCACCCTGAAGTGATGCGAGAACGGTTCCGGGGTGATGATACACATCGTGGGAAAAGGTTGTGTGGTCTTTAGTGGGTAAGAATCCCACACACTTGTGGAGTGCGGACCCTTCACAAGTGTCTTTTTGAAGATTTTTCACAGTCCCTCGTAAAAAAAAAAAAAAAATATATATATATCCTTGTTTTAAGTAAGCAAGGTGACGATTGAGTTCAGTCGGGTGAGAAATGTGGATGTTTTCAAGTACTTGGGGTTCACTAATGGACAAGACTGCCAATGTGATATGGATATATCCCAAAGGATAAGTCAAGCAAGGGTAGCTATTACATTTTTAAATGGGATCATCTTGGAGTGGGCACACATTCAGACAAACAAAGAAAGTGGTGCTGTGTGCTGTAGTTGAAAGCATTCTGACATATGGCTCGAAGTGTTGGGACACTGAACGAGAGACAAAGGGGTAAGATTGAGGCTGTGGAAATGTATGTGTTGCGGCAGAACATGGGTGCTACCCACTCGGGTCGGCTGAGGAATGAATGTGTAAGAATAGGGGCAGATGCGGAAGAAGGGGTAAAAGGTAAGTTTCATGTTCGAGCATTGAGATGGTATGGTCATGTCTTGACAGCTAAAGGAACAGCGATGGCCAAACTGGTTTCCACCAGGGAGAAGATGCCACAGGAGACCAAGGGCAGCCTGAAGGGGAACAATAGATAAAACCATAGAAAGGGATGGCCTATATGAAGAAGACTATCAGGATAGGAATATGTGGCAACTGAGAACAGACAAGGTCTAATGACCTACAGTAGATGTTACGCTCTTTTAACCAACACGAAAGTATATCGCAACAGGCAACTGCTGAAAAGTGGAAACACCTACAAAAGTAAGTATGTATTTTTAAAATTCTTCTGGAAACAAACTGAGAAGTTTGATTGCCTGCAAATGCTGTTAGTTGTTAGCCTCAGATACCTGGAGTTTGCCCAAGCAGTTCTTATGTATTTGGGGTCCTTCCAAGACTGTAGATACTGAAAGGTATTTTAATAATTACATCATCCTCCATTTCCCTCATCCAGGTTTATTCTAATACTATTCTTGATTGTTTTCAACCACCTTAGGCTGGTTCTCCCTCTTTCCCTCCCTCCTGAGTCTCGCCATCCTTCCCTCGTCCATCCTCTGAACATCTCCAAACCACCTAAGCTTTTTCCACACAGATTTCCTTCCTGACATCCTCATTTCTTAGTATGTCCTTTCTTGTCTTTCCTATCATGCATCTTAAAAATTTAATTTCACTAGCCTAAATTTTATTCTCCTGTAATTTTTGCCAGTGCTGGGCAGTAGTACATCTTATACATCACCTTTTTACACATCATTGGTACTTCCTTCCTCCACACTAGGTTTCTCACACTCACATTTCCCTTTTGAATAATTTTACTGATCTCCATGTCCATCCCTGCATTCTGAATCATTTTGCTTCCAAAATACTTGAAGCTCTTTGCAATTTCACGGTTTTGCCCCTTTATAATTCCTTTCCCCTGACTTTCTCTAGTGAACACGAATGTCTTACTCTTTTCCATGCTGATTTTCATTCCATAATTTTCAATAATCTCATTCAATATGTCAAGTTGCCTGTCACCATATTTTATCTGTCTTCTTTACAATTTTGTCCATAACCATTGTGAATAACAGTAGTGAAAACACACTTCCTTGCACAGTCCAATTTAATTCCAAAACCACTCCGTTCTCCCCATGTGTGTCTGGAAACTGCTGAAACAATTTTTAAACATGGCTTGCACATATTCTATCATTTGTTTCTGAAATCCTTTCTGTTGCATTACTTTCCATACCTTTGCTCTGAGTGCATTATTGTCTTTTCTAAATTAAGGAATGTCATCATATTATCTCTTTCATATTTCTGACGTTTTACTATTAAATGCCTCATACTGAAGATGAGGTCTAGTGTTGATCTTCCATTTTGAAAGGCACATTGCTCTTCTTGTAATTATCCTTCCCCTTTCTTTTCATTCTCTTTTCTAGTCATCAGTTTCATTTCCCCTTGTCCAGCTCCTGCCAGGTTGAGGTGTTGATGGCAGTTCTCCACCACTGCCTCTCCTTCCACCACTCCTCTTCATTGCAAGTTATAAATCTCATTCCGTATTGACGGTTATCACTTTTTTTACAATAAAAAGTATTTATAAAATCCTCCTTATCAATGCAAATCAATGTCACATCTTCCTTTTATTTGATTTGTATTGATAAGGGGGATTTTATATATACTCCTCTTCAGTAATTGTATTCCAGTCCAGTCTTCTTATACTGTTCTTGACAAAGTCCATCGATCTTGCTCTGGGTGCATTATTGTAAGTCTTTCCTAAATTAAGGAATGTCACATCTTTTTATTTTAGCCTCTAACTCTTGTTTTGGTATACTTCCCTCCTCCATACTCATAACATGTCAAAACCATCTCGATTTATTCTTCTCCATCCTACCACTCAGTTTTCTCTCTTCTTCCCCCCCCCACCACAGTCCTCAGGAACTTCATCTCACTGGCCTGAATTTTGCTCTCATTTCTTGCTGTCAAAGTTCAAGTGTCTGATGGGTACGTTAATATAGGGGTATAGTACATCTTGTACATTATCTCTTTACATTTCATAGGAACCTCACGGATCCACACCAAGTTCCTTACATTCTGGTAGAATGTACTTCCCACCTGTACCCTTCTGCTAATCTCCTTATCCAACTTGCAATCTTGCATTATTTCACTTCCCAAATGTTTGAAGTACTCAACAACCTCAAAAGGTTTTGTCCCTTGATACTAACAAATACTTTTCCTTCTCTTTCTCCTCCTGTCATCACCACTGTTTTGCTCTTCTCCACACCAATTTTCATAACATATTTCTCAATATTGTCATTTAAAGCCTCTAGTTGGATTTGCACTTCTGTACTGTTCACTCCCCAGATCACTATGTCATCTGTAAACAATATTTTCATATCCCCTCCATATATTGCCTTTGTTTCCCCTTTTCTAGTATCCCTTCAAATGTTTTTTGCTGCCTGAGATATGAGTCTGATTGTAGTAAATACCATTTAATTTTAAATAAAAGGTGACAGAACAATGGCAAATCAAATTTTTTGTTAAGTTCAACAATTTCCTTCAGCAGTGTAACTGATTCATGAAAATGCTTCAAGGTCATTATGTATATTTTCTCAATCCTCTTTGATTTTGCATCAATATAAAATTTGTCTTCTTTCTGTTTTGCTTTTGCCTGTTTCAATTTTAATTAACACTTTCATTACATTTTATGCATTTTTATTTTAATATTAGCTCTATGCAAATGCAATTTTAATTTCACAACAATATTATCAAACAATGCCTTTGCTGGCGAGATGTAGTGTTTACAGTGCACTATGTCTTCCGGTACGGGCTAGAATAAATTTGTTACTTTCATTGCCCTGTCTCAGTCTCATCCTTGGCTTTGACAATATGAAAGTGACTGAGGTATGAGTGATGCTAGTAATACCATTCCTTATGCAGCCAGTCCCTGTTATGAATGGTGTGAAAATATCGCTCATAGGGTCAGTTGGTGCACGCATTTCAGTGGGCTTGGCAGACTGATATGTAATAGCAACTTCTGGCTCAGTGAGGAAAGCAACGGGAAACTACCTCATTCCTCACTTCCCTAGTATGCCTCTTCAGTGACGCCTAGGCTGTTTATGGCAGCTGTTGGCGGAGCTGTGGAGGATCAAACCAGCCTTCGGGCTGAATACCCACCATACATACATTATCAAACAACATTATCAATCAAGCACCACTGACCTGCATTTAAACCTGTTGCCCAGGGAGCAGATTCCCTACCAGCTGTTTACCTAGTCTTTTCTTAAATAATTTCAAAGGATCTGGAAATTTACCCAACATCTCCCTTGGTAAATTATTCCAATCTCTAAATCACCTTCCTATAACTGAATATTTGCCCCAATGTTACCACTTGAATTCCAACATTATCTTCATATTATGACATTTTCTACTTGTAAAAACTCCATTCATGGTTATTCATCTACTAATGTCATTTCACACCATCTCTCCACTGATTAAAAATGTATAAACGCTACAAAATGCTAAATATACAAATCAAAATACTACATTATTTCAAAATGCTAAGGGATCACCACCCCTACAATGATTAATTCTGTCCTGGAAGATGGAGAGGGTTGCTTCCTGATATAGCGGGTACCCTTTCTTTTAATAATTTGTAATGCTACATTAGTATCAGTAAGGTTTTTTTCTTGGTAGTAGTGTTTATTGTTTTAAGAGGAAGTACACAGAGGCAACTATCTTATGATATAGATGTTGATTCCCAAAGGGAATCTGAAATATTTGTCCTGAATGAGTAAATTTATAATACCAATATAAATGGTCCGTTATTGGACATAATAAATTTTCCAGCTAACTCATTCCTGGTTGCCAGAGTTTCACCCTCATGTGCTAGGTTGGGCTCATCAGTTGGTACCTAGCACACCTACCAAGACGCTGGCTAGTGCAAGCCAAACACACCAACCAGGCATCAATTTTTGGTTATGAGACAAAGTCTCTCATAGTGCATTGGCACTGCCGGTGGCTCCAAGTAGCCTACGCAGTGGCCTCCACGGTATGCACTAGCCAGTGTCTTGGTAGGTGTGCTAGGTACCAACTGATGAGCCCAACCTAGCACATGAGGGCGAAACGCTGGCAACCAGAAATGGGTTAGCTGGAAAATTTATAATGTCCAATAACGGACCATTTATATTGGTATTATAAATTTACTCATTCGGGACAAATATTTCAGATTCCCTTTGGGAATCAACATCATATCTTCTGATAGCCAAGCAGGCATCAATTTTTGGTAGAGAGACAAAGTCTCTCATAGTTAGGGACCTGAAAAATTAGCATCTATTTGTTTCAAAATTAGCACCTATTTTTCCAAAATTAGTATCTATTTACAAAGTTAAAATAATCGCATGGTATTATTCATTTTAACGATTGCAAGTTTATGAAGTGCAAGTATTGTCCTTGGTTCACACACAATACAAATTCATTGTTCAAACGAAAGCATTGTCAGTACTTCGGCATAGCGTTTTTTTCAAATTGCACCGTCTGTCTGTAACCACTGTGTTGTAATGAGACAACACGCGCTCGCTATCTACATTGTTCATTGGGATCCACAACAACTCAAGACAGTATTTAGCAAATATGCTGAACTCTGTCTGAACTGCAGTTAATGCAAGTATGACATCACATTTTTCACTTTCTTTCATCTGGGTTTGAATTGCATGTTTCAGAGAACAGTAACCAGACCAGATATCGTTTCGTGAGAGATCTGTTACTCTAAACAATTTCTCAAGCTCATCTAATTTATCAGTGTTATTCAAAATTATATTTTTTGGATAAAAACTTGAGAAATTGACACAAAATGCTTATGGCTGGGGTCTTCAGCTTTCACTGTGAAAAATGAGCCACTTTGACAAATGTGTCTCTACATGCAGCCTGCTGTAGAGGAGTGACCTTAATCAAAACATCATTAGTTGCCGTAGAAAAATTCCCCTCACAAATTAAGGTAAAACTGTTGTCAAGGTTATGCAGTTTGGGGTAAAGGAGATGAGAGGTAGGATACAGAGACCCTTCAAGTTCAGTAAGGAGGTCAACCAATCCAGCTACATGATCTGTGACAAAAAACCATGTGGGTGTGAAGCCTATTCACTTCACGGTCACTCAGATCAGCCAGGTACTTAATACCACAGTTGTTGATGTCTTTCATGTCAGACATCTTGAAAAATTTAACAACATCAGTAAAGTAAGCCCTCAGATAGAAGACAGCCTGAAACCAGATATTCCATCGGGTTATGACAGGTGCAGGAAAAAGCTTTGCTTCCTTTGAAGCACCATACTTCAATGTTAAGAATTGTAAATAATTATATTTTCGCTTTCTTGTGTTCAAAAATGCAGACTTTACCATCGCAACCAAATAATTTAAATCTGTCATCACTGTGACCCAACTATTTCCAACCAGGCTGATCTTATGTGACCAGCACTGTACATGCATTAAATGATCCCCTATGACCACACTTAATGTTTCATAACACCGGGTCATGTACGGGGCACTGTCACTAACAAACACCTTAACTGCATCATATGATACACTATAACTGCGCAGAGCTTTTAAACAGCACGAGAGCAGTTTGTAGTATTTCCTGATCAAGATAGTTCACAGAAACAACGTGCAGCTCTCTTTTCGATCCGGCTGGGACTTGGAATAGGATGATAAACACACAACGGCCCATTCTATATGTAGTTTCATCACAGAGTATGTTGATGTTCTTCCCCACTAGAGCCTCTGTTGCTTTTCTGGGGGTCAGACGCAACTTCTAGAAAGGAAGAAAGACCTCAAATTATAACAAAATAATTTAAAATTACTGGATCAGTTGGGTACGGGTAAGATAGTTCGATATGAAAAATCGCACTCAAATTCGGTATCTTTCAATTTTGCGCGTGGTTTTGATGACGTAATACCTAAACCGTACCAGATCAATGAAATCAAAACTTACCCGATAAATATACTTCATGTAGAGTTCTCACACATGGCAGCTCTTCATTTCAAAACTCAGTAATCCAGGCTCTTTAGGTCTTTGCTTTCCAGCTTTTCCAGAGGTATATTTGCTTTGGCAAATACTTCAACTGTGCATTTCGAGAAGTTATCTCTGGAAATTTTTCGTCTTTTACAACTATCTAACTGTGTAAGCACAGAAGATTGCATTCTTTGAAACGTACTAGCAGCAGGGATTGAACTTTCTTTATCGCGTCGCTTACCTATGTGTTTTTCAGATTTAACATGTTTCACAATGCTATCCTTTCTTTCCCACCCAACTCGGCAATTACAATACGTGCAAAATACTGTCGCTGAATCTGTGGCATATAAACCATCCTTTGAATTTTGCTGAGCCCTTTCGTGCGCAGTTTTTGTCGTGCGCCCCATAACCTAAACAATCGTTCGACTTTCTACTCTTCACTAGTTTCAATTTTGAACAACAGGAATACAACGCTGCATCTATCTCGTTATTTCTGTGACACTCTATTTACATTTCAATAATAATCGATACAGATCTTATTCCCCTTGCTATTCCCATTGTAAATATCGATTAAAGTCAGCAAGCAGCAATCGATCGGCTACTTTTCTCCATCGATCGGAATGGTCGAAAGATTTATGAATCACATTTTGAGTATTCCTGACGATTTTGCCAAAATATGTTTTCGCTAGTAAAATAGCAAATTTTTGCAGAATTTGCACCAAAATCGCATATTCATACTAATTTTGCATTTTGGGTTACAATTTGCATTTTGTCGCACTTCTATTTATGCGTAAAAATTATTTTATTCAACATTAGAATTACCGTAGGATTGGATTCAGTACAAGATTCAAAAATTCGCATTTATCGCAAATGCGATTTTTTCAGGTCCCTACTCATAGTGCATTGGCACTGCCGGTGGCTCCAAGTAGCCTACGCAATGGCCTCCACGGTATGCACCAGCCAGCATCTTTGTAGGTGTGCTAGATACCAACTGATGAGCCCAACCTAGCACATGAGGGTGAAATGCTTGCAACCAGGAATGAGTTAGCTGGAAAATTTATAATGTCCAATAACGAACCATTTATATTGGCAACTATCTTCTCCAAGCTTTTCCCTGAAACCTGCCAATATCTAAGTCACCAAGACCATAATTTAAGGATGTTTTAAAATGTAACCCTAAATGTCCTTCACAGCTTCATTAATTTCAATGACAATCATAACACAAAATTAAAATAATAAAACCAAAGCTGTTAATACGCAAATTTCAAATTAGGATATTTCATTCTGTAAATTTTCTACTACCTTCCCTAAATACATTTGAGTCTAAATTAATTCATTTTGGTTAAATACATTAAAAATAAACATCTCTTTTCTTATAGCAATATCAATGCAAAATAGTCTTATCCATGTAATATCACATTCAAGACCATGTGTTACACTTGGTCTTCATCAAATCATTTCAGTCTGCAAAATCCATATTTATTCAAGCGTAGTGAGAAGTTCTGATAATTTTTCATTATCATACTGTTCTATGAAATATGACAAGTTGATAAATATATTGCTACAGAATTATAAATAATAAATCCAAACCCAGTACCTAGCACCTGGTACAAGTTAAAAAAAATTAAATACCAATGCAGCAAAATCATAGCATCAAGCATATGAATGAAACACTTACAGGTTGTAAACCCTAAGCGTAGCTGGTATAGCACTGATGAACCCTACAAGCCGGCCACTCTTGATTACGCGGACACCACAATGCCAATCTCGTCTCCAACCAGGAGGCTGTAGAGCCCTGTCAAGAACATAATTACAAATATATAAATGCTAAGTGCCAATTACATAACAGGAAAAATATCTTTTTTTACAGAAACAATGCTTTTATGGGGAATTTTAATACTCTTTGTGGATTGCTGAAACACACCATCAGTTTTGTAACAATTACTTTGAAGTGAATCAAGAACGACAAAAATGAAGTTGGGTTCAATTCTTATTACTTCTACACAGTAAGTCACATAGTGTCCAAAAAATGTTTCAATAGCCTTGTTAGTTTTAAAGAGCATAGAAGCACCTTGTAGCAAAGAGGGTACTACAGTTCCTCAGAAAGGGAAACTTGCTGAATGTAAATCAATACAGTTTCCTCCCAGGATGCTCCTTCACCACTATTCCCACAAATTTCATCGATAAGTGGCAACACTCTAGATCACTCCAATGTCATACAAGTTGACTGAGTCTCCCTAGACTGAAGCAAAGCTTTTGAATCAAGTCCCTCATGATTAACTTTTGTTAAAACTAAGAAGTTATGTCATTTGAAGTCCGGTATTGGAATGGCTGAAGTTATTTCGGGAAGGACAAGTTTCTTGTGTATGGTAGGGGCACTATCACCAAAGGTAGTGGTGACTTTGGGTGAAATTCAGGGCAGTGTTAATGGACCTTTAATCTTCACTATGGAGTACATATTCATGCTTGACCTTCCAGGTAGTAACTTCATCATCCAGTACGCCGATGACACTTTAATGTACAGGCCTATTAAAAGTCATACCGACATTCGAGCACTTCAGGATGTCTTGCTATCACACGAAATATGGTGTTTAGTTAAGAAAATGAAATGTAAATTATGATCATTATGATTATCCGTGAGACTAAAGATAGTGTGGCGATTTGGGAATGTTGTGTATGACGAACTAGTTCCTATTATGCTGTCACCCGTAATGTATATTGTGGAAATAAAGATACACTATCACAGTAATTATACAACAGCAATCTATTTTATACAATCTAAAGTAAATCACCCATATCCATTTACATTGGCCACCTCAAAAAGATCCTAGAAGAATATGAAATTTTATCATCATTCTAAATAACAGTCATAGAAACTAGTTACTCTTCAAAGTGAGTCAGAAAAGAACATAATAAATAGAGAAGCATAAAATCTCACTAGCAGAAATATGTTTGATAACATATTTGAAGAATATACTTCTGCTAGAATTATAAAACACACTATGCAGGCACAATATGAAGTTAAAAAAAAACTTATAAACTTTCTTTAGTTTATCCAAGATACTTCTAGGTTTGCTGGAGCCACTTGGTTCATTTTAGATTTTGATCAAAACCGTGTTATCTGAAGAGTGAATTCTATGGAAAATACAAAAATTGACTCAGATCTCCATTTGGTATTGGATGAGGCTTGGTTTCATCTTCCTAATTCTCAATCCAAAGATTGGTTGGCAGCTAAAAGCTCTGATCTCTGCTATATCTACATATTTTCTTCCTGGTGGTTTAACTTTGCACTAACACATCAAAAGTTTCTGGCAACGCAAGGATAGGGAAGATGGCCTTAAGGTACAGTCCCAGCATTTGCCTGGTGTGAAAATGGGAATCCGTAAAAAACTATCTTCAGGGCTGACAATGGTGGGATTCAAACCTACCATCTCCTAATAGCAAGCTCACAGCTACGCGACCCTAACAGTCTCTTCATTTCTTTGTATGTGGATGTTCACACATCATCTATAATATGCAACGTATACACTAGTGTCCAAAAGTTAAGCATAATCACTAAACAAGGCCATACCACCTGATAGGAATGTCAGACGGATTGCTGAACAAATGGAACCTGACTCACACACCATATGACACAACTTGTCAAAAAAAACAGTGTCAGAAAGGTTCTGATAGCTAAGCCAAATACTTTAATACACCAATACCGGACAGCTCTATCTCAACAGCATTGAGTGGAGTGCGGACAGCAACGGTGGTGACATCTAGCGTGTTGGTGTGAACTGCTTACTTGTGTATGCTACAGTTGAGAGGAATGCATCTACACTCATTGGAAATATTTTTGTTAAAATAATTGAACAGTCATAATAATTAACAATGAAATTTTAAAATATGAAATGGCTCAATCATAAACCACCAAACGAGCATTATGTTAGTCATGTCTTTCGCTATGTCTTAAAAATAAAAACCAGAATTTGTTTGAGGAGACACTCAGTCTATGGGAGGAATATTTAACAACTACTCTCTCTTCTTTCTAGCCTTTTCCCAATTAGTCCACCTCGCACAGCACTAGCCTAGTTTTGCGGCCGGATGCCTTTCCTAACACCAATCATATGTAGAGGGATAGATATTCACTACTGCGTGTTTCTGTGGTTGCTTCTCGTGTGACGTGTTGTAGGCCTACATATTTGAAGATGCGTATGAATATGAATACAAACCCGTAGCACCAGATGTACAGAAATTAAGAGACACGATTAAAATCTCTGACTCAGTCGGGAATCTTACCAGGCCCCTCTGAACCAAAGGCTGTACGCTGACCATTCCATGGTGGTGATTATTGTTTTAAAACGAAGTACAACTGGCCAATCATCCTCTATTAACACTAATCAAAATGGAAATGGAAGAGGTCCAACACTCCGAAGAATGAAGGTATCATCAAAAGAACGAGATGGGCCACGAAACGTTAACTATTCAGCCAAAGCGCCAGAGGGGGCAGATAACATAACATCGATGACTTATTAAGATTTCCGGAAAGAGAAGCTGTAATTAGACCAAAATTCCTGTTCCTTATTATTTTGACTTCTCCTCCTTCGGTACGGCTGATCTTCCCGAACTCTACAGGGGAACTCACCTCATGCTGCTATCTCGCTTTTGCTGCTTTTTGAATTTTCTGTTTTACCCGCAAAGACAGAAATACATATATATATGCTATTGGAGTTACGCGTGTAGCCTCCGTGGCTCAGGCGGCAGCCCGCCGGCCTCTCATCGCTGGGTTCCGTGGTTCAAATCCCGGTCGCTCCATGTGAGATTTGTACTGGACAAAGCGGAGGCGGGACAGAATTTTGTCCAGTTACTCCGGTTTATCCTGTCATCTTTCATTCCAGCAACACTCTCCATTTCATCTGTCAGTTATTAATCATTAACCCCAGAGGAGTGCGACAGGCCTCGGCAACCGGCACAATTCCTATCCTCGCCGCAAGATGGGGGCTTCATTCATTCCATTCCTGACTCGGTCAATGACTGGAAAACAGGTTGTAGGTTTTCATTTTCATTGGGGTTAGATGAATGAACTATGTTCCTGACAAGGAAGAAGTGTTCAGAATTTCCTGAAGTCTCTTTCAGAAATTTATGCATGAATACATACGTATTAAATTGGTTGGATTGGTGCTCTAGCCTATGCCAATAATACACTGA
Organism: Anabrus simplex; assembly: GCF_040414725.1. Lineage (NCBI taxonomy): Eukaryota > Metazoa > Arthropoda > Insecta > Orthoptera > Tettigoniidae > Anabrus > Anabrus simplex. Next base: position 772,333,317 of record NC_090266.1, read on the forward strand.
AATAATTTTCTTACGCTGGGCTGAGTGCGTCAGATGGCTGAGGCGCCGGCCTTCTGATCCGAATGTGGCAGGTTCGATCCTGGCTCAGTCCGATGGTATTTGGAGGTGCTCAAATACGTCAACCGCGTGTAGGTAGATTTACTGGTATGTCAAAGAACACCTGTGGGACTAAATTCCTGCACCTCGGCGTCTCTGAAAGCTGTAAATGTAGTTAGTGGGACGTAAGGAATTATTATTATTATTATTATTATTATTATTATTATTATTATTATTATTATTATCATCATCTTACAGCAAAAGAAATGCTGATCGGATTCAAAACTCATAACCTTCAATTTTCAATTTCAAGACTACCAGGATAACCATTACGCTACACGCCCACAAGTTTTCAATTGTGAAATTTTTGGTACTATTTAACAATGTGAACCCTGAAGTTTGAGTGTACTCGAGTTTCATATTTGTTAATGTTATTAGTTTTATGTCCCACTAACGTTTCAGTAGAGTATTTGATTGATTTCTTAATATAAGGGGCATGGAATGTAAGAATGTAACCCCGCAAAGTCATTACATTTTAAAAATACTTGCGGGTCCTTATCAGTTCCGATGCCATTATGTTCCTGGGTAATTTGTTCAGCGCATAATACTTTTCTTAGAATATAACTGCAATGTAAGATTATTTAGTGACAAACACTTATACATCATAAACAACACGCCAGTGCTTCAAGAATCATACAGATGGCAATATGTTATTGAAGAGTCGGTCACATCAAGCCATGTAGGTAGCAGCACTACTGACATTCTCGCTGAAAACAGCAAGCTGTCCGGTATTGGTGTATTAAAGTATTTGGCTAAGCTACATCTTTGACAACAACTAACAAAACTTGGCAATGTCTTCCACAACAAAATATGCTGTTAATACAGTGTATGGTTACCCCTGTGATGTTTGGGACAACACTGCAGGTATTAAATTATTGAACTATATAATTAATTGATAAGATGTATATATTTAATCACTGGTAGGTCATTTTTAAATTAATATGCATATATATAGGGTTTTAATCATCCATTTCACATCATATTTCATTTCTTTGTATCGCGGCTATAACGCACTCTGAACGAACAACTTATTGTGTAAAGTATTTCAACATCATTCATATTAATAGTTTGCAGTAAATTTTCCGATAGCCGTAGTGAGGTGACCAGAGTCAGCAGGCTAATTTCAGCCCATTACTAGGAAATGTACGTCATCAAGGTTACGAGAGACCTTACCCTCTCCACCTTTTGAGGAGACAGTTGAAGCCATGTTTAACACCTACTTTTCGAAGTTCGCTACCTGACGCTTTATTTCCACGGGAAAGTTCAGCCTATGTGAATGGACGTAATGAAGCAAGATGATGGATTCACAGCAATACATAGGAGAAGGACGAGACCTCGAATCTTACTGGACCATATGATATGATTGATGGAGGGAGATTTTGAAGGCTATATACTCAAACGACAAGAGCTGGAGAGGACATTCAGACTCATATTGACATTCGCATTCAGATTCACACTCGTACTCGTACTCTTGGAAGGCACTCTTACGACGATTCTATGTCTGCACATCGGAGAAGATTTTAACTTAGTTCACTTCGCATCTGAGTAGTGTACTACTCAAAAGTTACTCTCATTGGGACCTGTTATCTCAATGACGAGAGGTAAAGTCAACGGGAGACCAGTTTTGACTAGTATAGGACAGGAGAGCTTTGGTTATGAATTTAGTTATGCTACTGTTCCGTAATACAGAAGAATACAAGTGTATTCTCTCCATGAACATAACCCACGGTGGTTTTGCTTTTAAAATTAGGACTCATTACGACTTTACGTAAGGAGTACAGTAGGAAGTGTTAAAGGCAGGAAAGTCATAGTACAGCTAGTATACCATGCACAAAAGCAGAAGTAGGACTGGAATCCACAAGAGATGACGCTGCCTGTACAAGAGATCCATCAATCATCAGCTTCTACATAACAGTCTACAAATGGTGAGCTAATGGCATAAATTACTGCAAGTCTTCGCGCAACAGTTGATTTTCTTACAGTTTATTTAATTCAAATTTTTTTCCTTTTTTTTTTCTTCGTAAGTTCAGATTTCGTTAATACGCCATTACGTCACGTTTTTCATCCTAATAAATAGCTGTTTTAATTCATATTTTCTGAAATTATTATTAATGATCCTTAATTTCCAAGTTAGTGTACTTAATAGTTAAGTGTTCCGTCACCCCACCCCTGGGAGTTTGAGTCTCATTACGTATTATTATTAATAATTACCAACTATCGTTTTCAAGTCATAAGCTTGAAGGCTGGCGCCCATGGGATATTGTTTATGGAGAAACAATGATATATTACTTATCTGTACTAACATTAAGGTGACCTGACAACTTCACAATTTTGTCAAACATCTGTGGGCCGAGTGCGTATGTCACACCCCTAACAGCCACACCTGCTTTGCAACGACGTGGCATGCTCTCTATCAGATGGTCCAAGAGCTCTTGTGGCAGTCGATCCCATTCCTCCGAAAGGGCAATGTGAAGGTCTAGGAGGGTCCTTGGTGGAGGCTGACGGGATGCAATTCGCCTCCCCAATTCATCCCGGGCATGTTCTGTAGGATTCAGATTCGCAGACCTCGCTGGCCAGTCCATGCGATGAATGTCTTCGCCAGCCAGAAATTCATCCACCAGAGCAGCGCGGTGCGGTCGGGCATTATCGTCCATTAAGAGGAAGCCTGGACCAACCGCACCTCTGAAGAGTCGAACATGTGGTCTCAGTACCTCATCCCTGTATCTCTGAGCGTTAACAGTGTTCCTTGGACCACCCATGAAGATGTGCAGGTCCGTACGGCCATTCAACATGACGCCGCCACCACCATACTGGTCCCGTTCCACGATGTTCCTGTGGTTGTATTGGCTACCCGGTTCTCTCCAGATTAATGTGTGACGGGAATTGTTCCGCAAACTGAAGGTGGATTCATCTGTGAAGAGCACATGCTTCCATTCATTCATGGTCCAGTTTCGATGTTGACGGCTCCACAGTAAACGGGCCCGTCTCTGTGCTGGAGTGAGCGGGGCATACACCGCTGGACGCCGGGAAAACAGCACTGCTGTTCTGAGCCTCCAGTACACAGTTTGCTGGGAAACGGCAACCCCAGAGACAGCTGCAAGCTCCGCTGACAATTGCCTTGCAGGCGCACTCCAATTTAGTCGGGCGGTTAAGGCCAGATATCGGTCCTGACGTGGGGTGGTTACCCTTGGTCGACCTGGTACTGGCCTAAGACTAACATCTCCTGTGTCTCGAAATAGTCTCCAAAGCCTGGAAATGACACTTTGTGACACATTCAAGTATACAGTGACTTCGGTCTGTGTCTGGCCTGCTTCCTGGTGGCCGAGTACTCTACCCTGCAAAACGAGGTCCAAATGGCATCGTCGTGCCATTGTGTTATCATGTTCACCACGAGGCTACACTCCGCACACTGTAACAGGGCAAACACGACTGAGGGAATATGGGGCGCAAGCACTGGCTGCGTTTACCTTGCAGTTACGCCGCTAGTCACAGCAGGGAACACTCCTTTCCTATACAGAGCAAACACGTAAGGTTGGTAGGTGCATATGTCGTGCGATCTGCGGTCTATTTCCTGTTGCCCTGCTTACTCGTAACTTACACTTAACTTTTGGACACTAGTGTACTAAAGTCTTCCTTACCACCTCTAATCTGTGACCTACACTAAACTCTTCCTATTTTGCCCTCTGACATTCCAGCAATATCATTTACTTATAAATAGGGCCGGATATTGCCGACCTTAAAATTATCAAAAAATTATTTCTAAAATGTAACTAACATTCTCTTAAAGATGACCTCAATTTTAAAAAGTTAGCTAATAAAAATTATCAATTTATTTCATAATAATTATCTTAGACAAATAATAAATATATTATTAGAATACATAACTGTATTGTAAAACAAACATTCTTAGCAGAATTAGTGTATTACCTACTGTTCATTCATATCCTAAAGGCAATCAATCCAATCCCCCCCACTCTCTCTCTCTCTCTCTCTCTCTCTCGGGGCCAATGACCTAGATGTTAGGCCCCTTCAAACAACAAGCATATATATATATATATATATATCTCTCTCTCTCTCCCTCCTGTTATGCCTTTCAGTGTTCATTCCGCAAGTCTACAAGCTTCTGTGAATATACTACAAGCCGAAACAATCTCCAACTTGTAACTAGCTACATGGCATTGTTTATTTCTATACCTCTTATCTTTAAATCGTTAGATACTGAGTCTAAACAACATTTTTATCTCCCTCTACTTCTCTTACCCTCCATGACAAGAGCCCATTATTCTCCTATATAACCTGTCTTCTTCCAGTCACCTCACATGACCCCACACCGAAGGCAGTTACTGCGTACAGCTTCATCAATTAAGTTCATTCCTAACTTAGCCTTTATCCCCTCATTCCAAGTACCCACCTGCTTATACCAGGAATCATTCTCGCTATGTTCATATCTGTTCCTTTTTACTTATGAATAAGATATCCTGAGTCCACCCAGCTTCCACTCCCATAAAGTACAGTTGGTCTCAAAACAGACTGGTGAAAATTTGTTTTGTCTGGGAGCTAACTTCCTTCTTTCAGAATACTGTTGATTGCAACTGTGAGCTTACTGCATTAGCTCTGCTGCACCTTGATTCAATCTCACTTATACTACCATTTGGGGAGAATACACATCCCAAATACTTGAAATGATCTACCTCTTCCAGCTTTGTATTCCCAACCTGACATTCAATTCTTTTAGGTATGCCCCTACTAACATCACTTCAGTCTAGGAAAGGCTAAATTTTTTCATATCAAACTCACTGCACGTATTTCCATGTTCCACGATATTAGACTGCAGACTTTCAGCACAGTCTGTCTGGCGCTATGGCTAAATGTTTAGTACACTGGCCTTTGATTTGGTCCATGGGCTCCAGGGCTCGATTTCCGACAGAGTCTGGAATTTTAACCTTAATTGGCTAATTCCGATGGTTCGGGGGCTGGGTGTGAGTGACATTTTCAACATCAGAATTCATCCAGCAAGAGACCTATTCTCACTAACGCACAGGTCACCTACAGGCGGCAATTCAGAAGACCTGCACCAGGCCTCTCCGGAAGCTATACGCCATTATTTTTTTTGCTAGTTGTTTTACGTCGCACCGACACAGATAGGTCTTATGGCGACAATGGGACAGGGAAGGGCTAGGAGTGGGAAGGAAGCGGCCGTGGCCTTAAGGTACAGCCCCAGCATTTGCCTGGTGTGAAAATGGGAAACCACGGAAAACCATTTTCAGGGCTGCCGACAGTGGGGTTCGAACCTACTATCTCCCAAATACTGGATACTGGCCGCACTTAAGCGACTGCAGCTATCAAGCTCGGTATACGCCATTATATTAGCACAGTCTGCCATTAAGACCAAGTCATCTGCATAAGACAAACTGCTTACTACATTTCCAAACTGAACCCCTCCCTGCCACTTCATACCTTTCAGTAGATGATCCATGTAAACTACAAACAAAAAAGGTGAAAGATTACAGCTTTGTCTACCCCCCTGTAAGGACTTTGAACCAAAAACTAATTCTACTACCAATTCTCACAGCAGCCCAATTGTCAACATAAATACCTTTGATTGCTTTTAACTATCTGCCAGTTTCTGGCTGGTTACCCAGCTATGGTAATGAGTACAGCCAGCATCTCAATACCGAGTGTTGGGCGGCAGTAAATAATGCAATCTTCTAACATGACCAACGACTTCTGGGAAGGGTGGGGGTGAGCTTACTAAGGTGGGGTGATTTAGCCCCAGGCTAGGAGTAGCTTCAAAAGGCGTTTGGACTTGATGTTGGGAGCAGCCTGATCACCTGCTGGCAGTAGCTCTAAAATGCCTTTGGAAGTTATGACCCCATCATAATAACAGCCTAAAATGAAAATGGCACTTTTAAGTCAGCCCTGGAAAAGGCTGGGGTTTTCCCAGAAGCAATGCGCAATCCTTATGCTGGGGAAGCATTGAGAAATGGATGATGAGTAGAGATATACTCAAGGACAGAGAATGGAGTGAAAGGATTTCATCCAAGTGTATGCACCCCACACTGTATGCAAAGATAACAATACAGACAAATTTCTGGAGACACTGGAGAGAGAAACAATGGATTGGGAAGTGACCGTCATGGGAGACTTTAATGCAATGGTGGAATGCCACAGAAAAGGAATGGAAGTAGTAATTGGACCTTCTAGATATGGAAAGAGGAATGAACAGGGAGAAAAGTTGGTGGATTTTTGGGTCTGAAATGGGTTAAGTGAGGGCAAAACGTAGTTTAGGAAGAACAGAAGAATGATTAAAAGATATGGATGAGGAAAGGGAAGGAGAAAAACAGTAATTAATTTCTTCTTGGTGGAAAGAGCAAATTGTGGGCAGCTGTTAGATGTAATAACTTTGCCAGAAGAAGCCTTTGATGAAGATCACAGAGTAAAAAAAAAGACCACCACCAGAACTGAAGCAGAGTGCAGAAGTGGAATGGGACATGTATGTTCAAGAAGGCACCAGTAAGATATGCGGAGAATGCTTGTGGCAGAGTGATGGAATGAGAGGGTCAAGGAAGAAATAAGAAAGCATGGCAATTATGGAATATGGATAAAACAGAAGTAGTACAATAAAGTATCAGGAAGTGAAAAGAAGGTGCAAGAAAGCAGTGAGTAAAGAAAGGCTGGGAAGGATTTACACGAGAGTTGGAAGACTATGTGTACAGCGATAAAGGATGCTTGATGGACTTGTAAGAACGAAGAAAAAAGAAAGTCTACACAAAGCATGTGAAGGGGAGGGGGGGAAGGAGAGAGATAACATGAGACGAGATGATAGAGATAGTGTATGAGACAGAATTCAAGAGTGAAATCACAATGGAAGAGGTGGAAACTACTGTCAAACAAACAAAAGTGAGAAAAGCAGCAGGATTGTGTGTGTAAATGATGACCACAGCAGGACCTGTTGGTCTACAAAAGCTGTATAGCCTTTCTAGATGTATTTGGGAAGAAAAACTGGTACTAAAAGACTGGAGTAGAGAAGTAATAATACCTATATTTAAGGAGGAGGAAAAGAAGATAGGTGATAGTAAGGAATCACACTTGTATCTCAGGTAGCAAAAATATTTGAAAGGGTACTAGAAAAGAGAATGACAAGAAAGGTCAATTAAAAGGGCAATATGGCTTTAGAAATAGAAAGTGAACACTAGACCCCGTCTTCAGTATGAGGCTGTTAAAAGAAATACATTGGGAAAACGGAAGTGATACAGTGATAACAAGGTGGCAGATGTTGATGATCCAAAAATACTGCTGAAAATGATTAATAAAAGGTCCTTAAATTTACAGAAAAATGCTATAAAATAAGTACAAATTACTTTCAGATATTTGACCAAACTGATTTCTGGTGACTGTGTAACAATGTTTTTAAAAGTGACATATCCCTGTTCTATTCACTGCACAGCTCTTGCTTTAAAAAAAAATAATTAATTTACTTAGAAGTGTATATATATATATATTTAAATGTATCATATCATGGTCCAATTACATTGGTTTAACACTGTGGAACATTTTGAATTTAGCGCTAAGGAACCAGCTTAGGAACGCTGGGTGACTGTGTAGATATACGTGTCGAACCTGTAGCAAGCAGGGTGCAGCGCTTTTGCCTCATATGAACCAAGGCAGGATGCCGTAATTTTATTGGTGTAAACCCCGTCGATGGCTTGGGTACACGAGGAGAAGAGAGTCGGCAAACAGCATGCAAGAGACAGAGCGAGAGATTTGAAAGTGAGGAACTACCGAACAAAGCCCGGGTGTTCTCTAACTCGAAATATCCAGGTCTGGAATCATTTAAATTGAATCCCGAATGTAAGTAGCAGAGCCATATCCCACAGATCCAAGAAGAGGACAATTCCTTTTGATATTTTCGAAGTAGATTGAGCCATTAAAATAATGTAACTGTGCCTGTTTTATTATTCAAGTAATGAACTTCATTCCTGTTCTGTATTGACATTAAATATCTAAGATAAAATTCTAAAAGAATTTAATTGTATCAAGTCCACCTATTCAATACAGGTTTGCCATTTAATAAATGGTCTGTCTGAAAAGCTACATAGAACATGTTTCGACCTAGCCTAGAGGTCATCAGCTATTTTGTTCATTTCAACTTGTTTGAAATATCCACTGCGAGGTAGCTGGCCGAACACAAAGCGAGCCTGTTTTATCTCTGAGATGTACTATGGGGCAAGTCCCTCTACTTGGACTATAAAAGAAGCAAGTGTCAGTGGAACTGCCTCCAGTGCTTCAGTGCCTGCAGTAGCTAAGTGGCATTTTGAGGAGTGCGTACTTTCCGTGAGAACATGATCAGCAAAGCCTATTGTATCAGTGATCGAAGAGACTTAGTAAAAATTTATTTACGCTCATCCAAGTCATTTGCTCACTTAATAATTGTTAAATATGAGTTCGCGCTGTGTAATAATTCTGCGTGTGGCTAATGACGGCTAACCACCGTGAAGGACTTGGTCGAACCAGGAAATATCCCTTAATTTGGTAACTATCGTTTGACCGGACTAATGTCTTGATAGGGGATATTGTCAATTGTAACATTACCAGGGTTACGACAGTGCATTCGTGCACAAACAAAGGGCTGAAGAGAATTGGGATTGACAACTGTTACCAGGTTACAGGGATACATTCGCAGTACGTGACTGAAGGCAGCACTTCATGGGACCAGAAGGACCAAACCAGCCAACTCCTAGATCCGTCAACAGCAACACTCATGAGCTAACTTAAACCAATGGAGCGGTTCTGAGGGTACCGCTAACAGCAGAGATGGAGATGAAGATAAGCTGAACTGTTTATAAGCATAAATGTAGTGATCAGATTCACATGTGGCCCTTTCGTTAAATGTAAATAGTAATTGTAATGTAAGCCAGAGTCGGTTGTAATCGTGCAAGCGAACGGGAAGGTTGTTAAGTGAGCGAGTGCTGACATGGTGATTTCAACAGAACAATACCGGATGACGATAGGTCGTTGGCGGGGTAGAGGCAGGCCCACGAGGCATAATACGGAATATAGTGCCGGACAGCAGGTGGGACTGACTTCAATTCCGATGGCAGCATCAGTAAAGACAGTGCTGTTGGTCATTGGAGGGGTCGAGATGAACCCTGGACCTGGTCCTGCTGGTATGGTTGGATGGAAAGAGATGGAGAAGATAAGGGAAAGGGTCAAGCAGAACAAATAAGAGAGCTCCTACGAGAGCAAGCCAGTAAACTAAGCGAAATAATGAAAGAGGAGCTAGTAAAAGTAACAGAAATGGTGGTGCAAAATAATAAGGAATATCAAGTTTGAGGAATAAGGTGAAAAGAATGGTAGAAGAGATAAGAACTGGGGTGGCAAGAGAAAAAGCTCCAGCAGGCAACTCGGAAGAAAAATATTTTTATATATGTTACCCGAGGACGCTAAAGAAGATCTAGTATTTAAAGTGCTTGAGCTAATAAATGAGAGGTTGAAGATCAACTGCAGAGAAGCTGACATAGACAAGATTCAGCGAATGGGGAAGGCGAAAGGCAAGAGACCAGTGAAAGTGAGGCTCGTATCAACCCTATTGGTGAAGAAGATTTTGGATAATACACGCTGATTGAAAGGTGGAAAGTTATGGATTAAACAGGAGCTGGGGAAAGAAGCCTTTAGGAACCAGAAAACGCTCCAGTTCCATCTGCGAAAGGCTAGGCGTGCACGACTAATTGCCTGCATAACGGGCAACAAATTATTGGTGGGTGATGGGAAGTGGACTAGAGCATGGTCAGTGGAGCAGTTAAAGAATATGTACAACACAGAGTATGATGGCCAATGAGGAAGATGAACACATGAGGCAACTGAGATCAGCAGAATGGGGAGCAGTGCGCAGCAACCAGGAAGTGAATTGAAGAGAACAAAGAGAGGAAGAAGCTGACGCAGAGACAACCTGCAGGGAGTGCAGCCAGGGTGACTTACAGCAGCTGGGTGCTAACTCTGCAAGAGACACAACACCCAAACGCAGGCGTGTGAATCTGAAGGACTTCTGGCAGAGAAACGGTAATTTAAATGAGGGTGGCTTTGATAGGGAATGTGTTAATGCACTAGATGAGAACTCTGATGGACTGGGTGTAACAAGGATTACGAGGTCCAAAACTGTCAGCCAGAGTGAGGTGCAGGGGAGGAAGAAATAACTAGAGATGACAGTAAGGTGCATCAATATGGAAAGTTTTAGAAGTATAAAAATGTATGCTGAGTGCAATGCGGTAATGTTAAATATGCTAAAAGAGTGGATGGTGTTCCTCTGTGAGCATAAAAACGACACTAAGTCAAGAGGAACTGGCTAGGAAGTCGCGTGGACCGACTGGGGAAGGAAGGGGAGAGGGACGAGTGTGTTAGGGAGGAGGAGGGGAGGGGCAATAGACGGGGCGGGATCAGGGGGTTTTGGAGGTAGGTGGAGGGGATATTGCGTCAAAGAGTTATGTCCTATCTGAAAGACTGAGCTATTTTCTGGAATTTTGAACATATTAAACACTGCAATGAGAACATCAAACAGGATTTTCGGTTTCTCAGATGTCATTTAAATTAAAGTTTCAATTAAAAATCTGGTCTAAGTGAATGTAGCAGCTTTCTGTAGTATCTAAAAGGGGGCCCTTACTAAGTGCATCAAGGATCTCAATATCCTGGTCTATTCCATAAAATTTGTGCTTAGCGTTTGAACGAACTTACTTGTCTTGTCGACGTTAGCTGAGACCACTTTGAAACTCACTCCCCCTTCCCCTCCATGCTCCACCCCTCCGTTACAGCATCAATACTACACTAGGAGTAGCAAGCTTAGTCGTTTAGACACAACCGGAACAAGTGGTCCCAGCTAACGTCGACAAGACAAGTAAATTCGTCCACTTTCATGGGATAAACACTTTCACTCTACAATTATCATCATATTGGGCTCTACATTCATCATTCTAATTCCCTTTTTTTCTCGTAACCAGTTACAGACAACTCATATTCCTCCCAAGGTTGAACAATGCACCAACGGGAAAGTTAATCAACAAGAATGACTTAATATTCCAAATTTTTTATCTGATGAGCACTAATGAATGATATCAACAATATGTTTCCAACATATACCTTAAAACATAACCATGCTTCTTTATAAGGAATATTCAAACAGATTCAAACCCAACATGATCGACTTTAACCAAGGTTCCGGTTTTGTAACAATTCTTACGACTTAGGTGACCATAACAGTTGAAGAAACCCCAACTCGCGCGGTGATAAATCTCTAGTCAATACAATTGGAGAAACCCCAATTCACGCTGTGATCAATCCAATCTACACTTTGGATGTCCAGTCGTTATAAAATTAATTCATTGTTCATAAGTTCTGGCAAAGTTAATGTACATATTGCACATATTGTAATGGTCATAGCGTCCGCCATGTCAACTGGCAGTGGGCCCGGCCTGGCACCGTATAGACCCACCCCTTATGGTTCAATTGCGCCAATCACTAGCAGCATTTAAGTGCTAGGCCAGCCCCACTCACTTCCGCTCGCGGTCCCGTAGCAGAGGAGTATGGAAATTACTCCACGATTAATCTGGAGTGTTCCATCTCGCGATGTTCCTGGATCCATCCAGCATCCGGACGATTCTAGAAGAGCCAGCGCAGGTATATAAGAGAGGAACGACCTGCCAGCAGTTAGAGAGAGCAGACTGAGTTAGAAGGTGTGGTTCAGTTGTGAGCGACTGCCAGTGTAGTGAAGTATGTGAACTGCCGTGATTATCAGACTAGTGTGCTACAGTGCGGACTGTCGGCGAAGGAGAGAACGTGTAGCCGTGCGACGCGGGACCTTGTGTGTGAGTGTAAAACTGCGTAGTGTGAGAACAAGTGAGAAACGAAGGGAGAGAGAGCGCACGAACTGCGTAAGTGTGTGTTATGAGCAAAAGTTGTGTGTAGTCTTGTGTAGTTTAGTGCCTAGCTAATAAATCTTAGTATTGAAGCTATCAGCCTAGTATTAATTGATCCTACTACCCCGCCAACTCGTTACAACATTGTAAACTATGTTAAAAGCATAAGACCATTGTATTTAGTATTAAGTTAAGTTTACTATTACATACCTGCCAACTTTACAAAACCAAAAATCAGGAGATTTTGATTTTTAAATCAGGAAAAATCAGGAGAAATCAGGAGATACAATTGGTCAAAACTGCTTATTCTACATGTCTTGTGCAACACAGTACTACGATATATTTATAACACTTATTGTCTCAAAGCCTGACTGTTGCTATACGAGGCTACAAGGCTAAAAATTACACATCTCTATTCCCTCACAGGAAGTGCGTGAGTGGGATGATCGGTCTCTGATAAGCCTACCGAAAATAGTATGAACTCATGCTCCAGATGTGTGAATCAGTCATGCACTTAGATGCCATAGATTAATATATTGCATCAAGCACCCGCGCAATTATGCGAAGCGCAATGCTATTTGGATCAAATAACTAGCTGATGTACCCGTGCTTCACTACGGAATTCTCAGGAAGACTGTCCTTATAGTTTTCCCAACTGAAGTCAACATCTCATTACAACGACGCCAGTATGAATGTCGTGATTAAAAGCAATGATTTCATACGAAATATTCGATAAAATGAAAACAGCACATTTTCTCACTTTTAGCGAAAGGTACTACAGTGTCAATCTAACAGTTCAAAGTTTCAGAGCTAGAATGACCAGGCTGCAGACAGTCGCAAACACTCTTGTGTAATCATTCTGTTTAAGTGTGCACACTGCTCATTCAAATCACTACCTCCGAGTAGGGATCGAATAGCTGGAATACTATGATGATCCAGTGTGTAACGTACCAGTAGTATGAGAAAATTTATGAACCAGAAGAATGGCATGCTAAAGAAGAGAGATCTAACTCCCCACTCCCCAGCTTCTTCCCGCCAGTATTCAGGCAGGCTGTTATACTTGAAACCCAGCAGTAATCCCGTCTATCGTAGATAAACGGCAGCAGAATACACAAAGCACATCTCAACAAACAATGGTCAATGTAATGCTATTGTTGATCAATTTTATGAGCTTTCTATATTGGAGGCCTTCACATTTAGTTTTCTTCTGAATCTGTGATATTAGAGCATCTAATGTAAAGTGAGTCGTCCTTTCTTTCATGACTCCCACTTGTGGTATTATTCAAGCGATCGTTCCTTCATGACTCTTCATTATTATAATCTTCAAAATTTAATCACCATCACCACCAATATTATTGTAGTCAGAACAGTAAAACTGAATAAGCAAATTATCACAAAAATAATTTATTCTATTATTACCACCTATTCAATACAAGCCACGTGCTTCGTGGATGAAATCTACATAATACTATATACACTTCTCAGGGACATGTTTCGCCCCTTGTTAACGGCATCATCAGCCTGTAGGTAACCTTAAGGTCAAATGTCTGAAATATTATCTATTCATATATGGATTACAATGAAAAATATGTTACACATTAATCCATGTATGAATAGATAATGTTTCAGACATATGAACTTAAGGTTACCTAAAGGTTGATGATGCCCTTAACAAGGGGCAAAAAATGTCCCTGAGAAGTGTAAGTTATACGAATCAATCATGAGAAGTGTCTCTTGCAAAACTGAATAAGACAAATAATCGGAAATTGCATTCTCTGTAACTTTTGTTATGTAGTATTTTTCAATATGACCACTAAGATAGGTAATTTAAAAAAAAAATTTGGCACCTTCCCCTAAACTACCATTTCGAACAGAGTGAATAAAATTATTTATAGCATAGACTGTAGTTCCTTATTCCCTGACTTTACATACAATTCTGTTCACCCATTTTCTCGTACATCGGCGCTGATATGGACTTAGCAAATAATAATAATAATAATAATAATAATAATAATAATAATAATAATAATAATAATAATAATAATAATAATAATAATAATAATAATAATAAATCTAAATTCATGAATATCTCTGTTATCACAGCCGGTACGGTAAAAATGTATAAGACATAAATGATAGGAAATTTAATAATATATAACTTTAGTTATGTAGTATTTATCATTAGGGCCAATAATAACATAAATATTTGAGAATTAAATTTTAGGCCTTCCCCTAAACTACCACTTCACTCAGCGCGAATAACATTATTTATGGCCTAGATTGTAGCAACTTATTCCCCGACGTTATATACCGATTTTCATTAAATTCTCTTCAGCCGTTTTCTCGTGATGAGCCTGCGCACGTACAGACAGACAGACAGACAGACAGACAGACAGACAGACAGACAGACAGACAGACAGACAGACAGACAGACAGACAGAGACAGACAGAAATTACGGAAAATTAAAAGTTATTTCTCCTTGTTAATATGGCCACGACCGGTACGGAAATATCATTCTTTTTAAATTCTGAGCAATGTACAGACAAAACATTTTATTTATATTGAGATAAATTAAAATTAGTCAGAATTGTCTCCAAATGGCTTCTAAAATCTCTAGAAAAGTCACCCGTCGTTATCATTGAAATTATGTCACTATATTACTAAGAAAGCGACTAGTCTCTAGAATCGACCAAAGAGGATGGAATCGACTAGACTGACGTGAACGAACACGAACATAGCACGCGAGAACGAGAGATTGACAATCGATATGCGCGTCGCGATATACAGGTTTCAATAAACATCGCACATTCGCGCACATTTCTCGCATTAATAAACTTCGATATTTCGTTTGAAAGCGGCCATTGAGCGAAGGACTTCCGGCCACTGACGTAAAAAAGCTGAAATGGAGGGATTTGAAAACAAATGTTTGAAGTTCACCAAAAAATCGGGAGAAAAGATAGAATATTCGGGAGGCGGGAAAAACTGTCGAAAATCGGGAGTCTCCCGCCTGAATCGGGAAAGTTGGCAGGTATGCTATTAGTTCCAATGTTTATAGTTTTAATTCTTGACCTTAAGATTAGTATTAGGCTGAAGATGCCCATAACTAGGGCGAAACATGCCCCTAACTGGTGTTTATAATTCATGTAGAATTTAATCACTAAAAAATATATTTGTATTGAACAGGTGGACACAATAAATTTAATCTTGAAAGAGTTTTACTTACAAAAATCAGCATAATATTTTAAATATATAGATAGTATGTGGAAATCTATGCAAGGAGATCTTTGTAACAGTGGTAGCTTGATAAAAGGAAAATCTTGAAGAAATAAAGGTAATGCAGTTCTTACCATTTCAAGAATTCTGGAGGATAATCAAAACGGAACATGGAATCATCGTCCTCAACATAGTTCTCGTTAAGAAGCATATATAATTCTTTCAGGACGAGAGGTTCATCTAGGTTGAGTGTATCCCACTGAAATCCTTCTGGTAGAGAATAAGGTTCCTGCCGAATTTCTACCAGACCCTTATCAGGCTCAATTGGTTCATTGCAGGTGATTTTTTCATCTACCGAGAAGAAGAAATCATAAGCAGTACAGTTGCACATAGATCAAAAACATAAAAATGTACATATTTATACCGTATAGCATAGAATACACCAAATTCACAGTATGGCAATCTAGTACCAAGCAACATGAATACTATCCAATCATAACATCAATCAATAACAAGGGTAAAGCAAGAATATTTGCAAGACGTAAAGATGTATTAAGAATTCTTTAAATCAGAAAATAGATGAGATTCACAATACGAGGACGGTTTGAAAAGTTCTCGGAATCACTGCTAGATGTCAGTGATAGAGCAACAAGGTTCCCGCACAATAATCGCCACATCCTTTGTGAGTGAACACGTGGCGCGTCAGTGCTCTAGCTGCAGGAGTGTGGTAGTGAAGACTCTTTGTTGTTGTTCCCGCATAGTGATTTGTGACAATGGAAAAACTGAGATTCGAGCAGTGATTAAATACTTTGTAAAGAAAGGTATGAAAGCAAAGGAAATTCATGGCGACTTTCAGAACACACTGGGGATTCTGCTCCTTCATTTTCAACTGTTGCCAAGTGGACCAGATACTGTAGTAGAAATTTGGTCGGGAGAGCTTGGATGATGATCCGCGTAGTGGATGGCCAAAAAATGTTACGACCCCAAAATTTATTGCAAAAGTGCATAAAATGGTCATGGAGGATCGTCGACTGAAAGTGCGGGAGATTGCTGAAGCTGTAGGGATGTCTTCTGAATGGGTATATTATATATTAATCGAAGAATTGGGTATGAAAAAATTATCCGCAAGATGGGTGCCGCAGCTCTTGACATTGGACAATAAACGCACCAGATTGGAAATTTCCGAACAAATTCTGGCCCGATTTCAGTGCAACCATCAAGATTTTTTGAGCCGGTTTGTGACTACAGATGAAACTTTGGTCCACTACTATACCCCAGAGACAAAATAGCAGTCAAAGCAGTGGAAACATACTGATTCACCACCACCAAAGAAAGCAAAGGCAGTGCGTTCGGCCAGAAAGGTCATGGCCTCAGTTTTCTGGGTTGCAAAAGGCATTCTGCTGATAGATTATCTTCCTACTGGCCAAACAATTACGGGGCAATACTATGCAATCCTCCTAGGCCAACTACAGGAAAAGAGATGCGAAACAAGGCCTGGTTTGGCAAGGAAAAGGGTCATCTTTCATCAGGACAATGCTCTGCCGTACACAAGTGTTATTGCCATGGCAAAACTTCATGAACTGGGGTACGAATTGTTGCCACATCCATCTTATTCACCTGATTTGGCACCATCAGACTTTCATCTATTCCCCAAGCTGAAAATTTTCCTCGGTGGACGGAGATTTCCTACAAGGGAAGAACTGACAGCCGAATTGGAGAGGTATTTTGCAGGCCTGGAAGAATCTCATTTTCGAGATGGGATCAAGGCATTGGAACATCGCTGGACCAAATGCATTAGTCTACAGGGAGACTATGTTGAAAAATAAAAGCAGTTCCACCGAGGTAAGATACTTAATTCTAGTACATTCCGAGGACTTTTCAAACCACCTACGTAGTAGATGATGTCACGGGAAAATGTATTCATACTTACCCATTTTTGGTACTGGCTGAGTATTCCAAAACTGATACTGCTTTTGTAAAGCTTCTTCAGTGGTCTTTGCAGGTTTCTGCTGGAATGATAAAACCTCCATTGCCTTGCGAATATCCTAAATGAGAAAAAGTTATAAACCATGTTAACCAATACTAGGACTATACTATAGGACTATTAGGCAGTACCATATGGCTGATAAGGCAGGCATGAGGCAGTTTCTAAAACGTAACTATGATAGGTAGAAAACGGTAAATAAAAATGTAAACAGATTCTGGGATGGGTTTAAAGCAACTGTTGAGGAATGTGAAAACAGGATTGTACCTTTAAGGGTGGTAAGGAATGGTAAAGACCCACCTTATTATAATAGAGAAATAAAGAAACTAAGAGGGAGGTGCAGACTGGAAAGAAATAGAGTTAGAAATGGCTATGGAAGTAAGGAGAAATTGAAGGAACTTGCTAGAAAATTGAATCTAGCAAAGAAGGCAGCTAAGGATAACATGATTGCAAGCATAATTGGCAATCACACAAATTTCAGTGAAAAATGGAAGGGTACGTATAGGTATTTTAAGGCAGAAACAGGTTCCAAGGAGGACATTCCAGGAATAATTAATGAACAAGGGGAGTGTGTATGTGCATATCTACAAAAGGCAGAAGTATTCAGTCAGTAGTATGTAAAGATTGTTGGTTACAAGGATAATGTCCAGATAGAGGAGGAGACTAATGCTAAAGAAGTATTAAAATTTACATATGATAACAATGACATTTACAATAAGATACAAAAGTTGAAAACTAGAAAAGCAGCTAGAATTGATAAGATTTCTGGGGATATACTAAAGACAATGGGTTGGGATATAGTACCATATCTGAAGTACTTATTTGATTATTGTTTGGTCAAAGGAGCTATAACAGATGAATGGAGAGTTGCTATAGTAGCCCCTGTGTATAAATGAAAGGGTAATAGACATAAAGCTGAAAATTACAGGCCAGTAAGTTTGACTTGCATTGTATGTAAGCTTTGGGAAGGCATTCTTTCTGATTATATTGGACATGTTTACGAAATTAGTAACTGGTTCAATAGAAGGCAGTTCGGTTTTAGGAATGGTTATTCCACTGAAGCTCAACTTGTAGGATTCAAGCAAGATATAGCAGATATCTTGGATTCAGGATGTCAAATGGACTGTATCGCAATTGACCTGTCTAAAGCATACGATAGGGTGGATCATGGGAGACTACTGGCAAAAATGAGTGCAAATGGAATAGACAAAAGAGTGACTGAATGGGTTGCTATGTTTCTAGAAAATAGATCTCAGAGAATTAGAGTAGGCAAATCTTTATCTGACCTGGTAATAATTAAGATGGGAATTCCTCAAGGCAGTATTACTGGACCTTTATGTTTTAATAATAATGTTATTTGCTTTACGTCCCACTAACTACTTTTTAAGGTCTTCGGAGACGCCAAGGTGCCGGAATTTAGTCCCGCAGGAGTTCTTTTACGTGCCAGTAAATCTACCGACACGGGGCTGTCGTATTTGAGCATCTTCAAGTACCACCGGACTGAGCCAGGATCGAACCTGCCAAGTTGGGGTTAGAAGACCAGCGCCTTAACTGTCTGAGCCACTCAGCCCAGCCCCTTTATGTTTTCTTATATAAATGATATGAGTAAAGGTGTGGAATCAGAGGTAAGGCATTTTGCGGATGATGTTATTCTGTATAGAGTAATTAATAAGTTACAAGATTGTGAGCAACTGCAACGTGACCTCAATAACGTTGTCACATGGACAGCAGGCAGTGGTATGTTGATAAATGGGGTTAAAAGTCAGGTTGTGAGTTTCACAAATAGGAAAAGTCCTCTCAGTTTTAATTACTGCGTTGATGGGGTGAAAGTTCCTTTTGGGGATCACTGTAAGTATCTAGGTGTTAATATAAGGAAAGATCTCCATTGGCGTTATCATATAAATGGGACTGTAAATAAAGGGTACAGATATCTGCACATGGTTATGAGGGTGTTTAGGGGTTGTAGTAAGGATGTAAAGGAGAGGGCATATAAGTCTCTGTTAAGACCCCAACTAGAGTAAGGTTCCAGTGTATGGGACCCTCACCAGGATTACCTGATTCAAGAACTGGAAAAAATCAAAAGAAAAGCAGCCCGATTTGTTCTGGGTTATTTCCGACAAAAGAGTAGCGTTACAAAAATGTTGCAAAATTTGGGCTGGGAAGAACTGGGAGAAAGAAGACGAGCTGCTCAACTAAGTGGTATGTTCCGAGCTGTCAACGGAGAGATGGCGTGGAATGACATCAAATCAAATCAAAATCTCTTTATTTGCAAATGAGGTGTCTACCTCGGTGGCAAATGGTACACTAACATACATTATTGTCAAGCACTAAATTTTAAATTAACAAGAGAAGAAATTTTTTTTCTAGAATACAATAATATACAATTTATGCTAACAATATTTTTCTATTAAACAAACAGATCATCCTTAATAAATTTATATTGTTTACAAAATTCTACTTATAATATCTCCTATACTTACAAACATAGTCAACTCATATACAGTATGTGGAATTACTTCAAATAATACTATGCAACTGGTATAAGATTAAAATTTACATTGCATTTATTTACTTTATTTTTTTTTTTTTTACCCATTTTGGACCCTAAGTAGAATAACGACCTGCTGCGTCTTAACCAGAGCCCCCTTTTGCCACCACTTTTTAGAGTTCCTGAAGGGCCTTCACAGCTACCGTAGCGGTCCCAGGGCCCTCGAAGTCCCCACTGTACTTCACCCCTACAGGCAGTCCCCTACTTTGGCTGTCCAAACTCCATGGACCAGGAGATGGAATTAATTTTTTTTTAAACACACATTTTTTATTTACAATAGCCTGCACTGGTCGAATGCCCTCTAACATTTCATTTATTTTCCCTGTTGCTGTTTATTCTCTTCTTGAATACCTGCACGGATTTTGGAAAAGGATCAAACACTACCCCTGGTAAACTGTTCCACTCCTTCACGCCCTTCCCAATGAATGAAAATTTACCCCAGTCGCTTCTGCTAAAATTCCTTCTAATTTTATACTTATGGTCAGTTCTGCCAATATAATTATTTTCCAACTGAAGCCTCTCACGGATTTTTCCCCATGCTTCTTCTCCTGTATAGGCTCTATATAATCCTATAAGTCTAGTTTTCTCCCTTCTCTTACTTAAAGTTTCCCACCCAAGTTCCTCTAACATTTCTGATACACTACTGTTTCTCCTGAAATCCCCTGTTACAAATCTTGCTGCTTTCCTCTGCACACTATCTATTTCTTTTATTAGGTATTCTTGGTGAGGATCCCAAACACAGTTTGCATATTCCAATAATGGA
The DNA here is from genome assembly GCF_040414725.1 of Anabrus simplex. Lineage (NCBI taxonomy): Eukaryota > Metazoa > Arthropoda > Insecta > Orthoptera > Tettigoniidae > Anabrus > Anabrus simplex. Next base: position 772,353,828 of record NC_090266.1, read on the forward strand.
CAAACCATACTTAAGTAAGTTTTTTCTTTTAATTCTTTGTTGCATCCTTTAAGTAGCCTCATTATGACATGTAACGATCTGTATGCTTTCCCAACAATTTCATCAACATGACCCTTCCAGTGCAAATTACTTTCAAATCTCACACCTAAGTATTTGAACTTGCCATCTTTTGGGATAACTACCTCATCCAAAGTATATTCAAATTCAGTTTTAAAGCTCTTGTTTGTAAATGTTGTAACAGTTGATTTGCCTCCATTAACCTTCATATTATTTTCTTCAACCCACTGTTGGATACTTTGAAGGTCCCTTTGTAATTCTGAACAACCCTCAATGTTATTTATTTCCCTATAAACAATTATATCATCTGCATACAATCTTATTTTTGATGTTATATTGTTCCCTAAATCATTTGTGTGTATTAAGAAAAGTAACGGACCGATTATACTACCCTGTGCGATTCCCTTCCAAACTTTCTCTTCCTGTGATATATTATTTCCTACTTTGACTTTCTGAACCCTTGAATTGAGAAATGTTTTTATCCAACGTATAACCCTTATGTCCAATCCTATTCCCTCCAATTTCTTTAATAATATTCCATGTTCCACTCTATCAAAGGCTTTGGAAAGATCTATGGCTATGCAATCTAACTGGCCTCCTGAATCCAACTGATCTGATATGTCCTGCTGAAATCCCAGTAGTTGTGCCTCACAAGAAAATTTCTTTCGAAATCCATACTGGCTCCTCATGAACCAATTTTTATCATCACATATCCCTCTGATGTACTTTGCTATTAAACTCTCCAGTATTTTACAAACTATACTGGTCAGGCTGCTTGGTCTGTAGTTCTCTGGTTTCCTTTTATCACCCTTTCCTTTATAAATTGGTATTATTATAGATTCCTTCCATTCTTTTGGTATTACACTATTATTTATGACACAGTCAAAGAGAAATTTTAAATAAGGCACTATGTACCACCCCATTGTCTTTAATACCTCCCCAGTAATTTGATCACTTCCTGCTGCTTTTCCTTGCTGAAGCAGTTGGATTTCTCTGAAAATATCTTCATTTGTGAATGAGAAGCTTCTTGTTTCCCTATGTGTCTCTCCCTCTCTATTTTCTGTTTTGGTTTCCAACTCCTGACAATCTTCTACTGAATCTCTGAATTCCCTACTAAATAGATTTGCTTTCTCAGTATCTGTTGAATAGTGTTCACCCCCTTCTCCCACCATTGTAGGAATTTGGATTCCTTTTCCTTTTTGATTCCTAATATATGAATACATCTTTTCCCATTTCCCTTTGTGGTCATTACCCTCTTGAAGTATGCCATTCATATATTTCTCTTTTGCTTCCTTTTTCACTATATTCAGTTCCCTCATTAGCTGTTTTCTAGTTTCTCTATTCTCCCTACCCTCTTTGATTTTCCTGTTTACTATTCTACATTTTCTTTTTAATTTCCTTATTTCCCTTGTATAATAAACAGGGTCTGAGGTCATTTTACCCTTCTTAACAGGTACAAATCTCTTCTCTCCTTCCCAAATGATTCCTTTAAATTTAGCCCAAAGTGTGTCCACATTACTCCCTTCACTTATCCAACAACTGAATTGTGATTTAAGTCCCAAATTCATCAACTTTAGTTTTTCTGTATCATTTCTTGTCTTGTGTGACATTAGTAGACGAATAAGTTTGAGTGGCGTTTATAAAAGTAGGAAATATCACAATATGTTGAAGTTGGAATTCAAGAGGACAAACTGGGGCAAATATTCATTTATAGGAAGGGGAGTTAGGGATTGGAATAACTTACCAAGGGAGATATTCAATAAATTTCCAATTTCTTTGAAATCATTTAGGAAGAGGCTGGGAAAACAACAGATAGGGAATTTGCCACCTGGGCGATTGCCCTAAATGCAGATCAGTATTGACTGATTGATACTGGAACACATCATGTCCATTTAAAACTTGGAGGACAGCCTATATTGCTTGACAAATGAAGCAGCAAAAGAATATAGAACTTTCAAATCTTCAACAAAATGTACATAGTTTATTACTGCAAGGAAACTAAATCTATTGATACTGACCAACAAATACAGGCATGGATAAGGAAACAATTATTATTGGCAACTCACCCCGAAAGCAAGAGCAGATTTTTTTAATGCAGAAAAAAACTAAAATCTTCCCAGAGGGTACTAAGTTGGAAGCAATTGAATAGTGACTACAAAATCTTAAATATGACCTAGTCTAACATCTTGAATCTTGAAAAGACATGCAATATACCATAGAAAAATTACTTCCTTTTTGATAACTGTTTTGTTGCTAGGGAAAAGGCTTAAGAAAAATTAATATCAGGTAGAAGGTAGACATGGGCCATGGTAACTGTGCAGTCGTGTGATGTCAGAGGCCAGCACTACAACTGATCGCAAAAATATCAGTCAAGATTTCAGCAAGGTGGTACACGCCAGGACTCATAGCTGGGTGCTGTCTTGCCTCGCTTAGCCCCTCCACTTGTTCAGTTCCCCACTGTGATGAGAACAGTGACAGAGGTCGATAGAGTGGTCATTCAGAGACACACTGAAGTAGAAAAGAGTATAGCGAAGGTGCTTGGCTATTCCATGCATGCATAATCTTTCTGTCTCTTTCTTCTCTCATTTGTCTCCCTCGCACAATAAACAACACGAGTTGTACAGTTACCATCTCTGACAGATATGAGCAGATAAAACATTTTAAGTTTCTGTGCATAATCTTAAGAATGGTAGTTTAGTAAAGGAAATTATTTGCCAGAGCAAATTTTTCTTTTTAGACATTCCTGTAAGACAGCCAGGGGCTGGGGATCTCCAAATCTGGTATACGAACTTCAACGGGAGATGAAGAGGAAAACTTTTCACTCGCTGCCAGCCAGTAGAAGGCTTATACCTGCACAGCTAAGGTATGTTACAGTGAAAATGTAATGCACATGGTAACAGGAAGTACGATGTGCATTCAAGTTCTAAGGCCTCCGATTTTTATTCTCCAGACTGGAAAGAAATAGAAACATGTGCATTGTTTTAAAAGGAGCCTGCGTTCGTTGTCAAAACGTCACAAAGATGGCAGCACTATACGACAGATGGATTTTTAGCGCCAGCCGCGAGAATGAGAACTGTTTTAGATACTTAAAATGGCGACGTTTTCCTTATGTGAACAGCGTGCAATCATTCGTTTTTTGAATTTGCGTGGTGTGACACCAACTGAAATTCATCGACAGTTGAAGGAGACATGTGGTGATGGAGTTATGGATGTGTCGAAGGTGCGTTCATGGGTACGACAGTTTAATGAAGACAGAACATCGTGTGACAACAAGCCGAAACAACCTCGGGCTCGCACAAGCCGGTCTGACGACATGATCGAGAAAGTCGAGAGAATTGTTTTGGGGGATCGCCGAATGACTGTTGAACAGATCGCCTCCAGTGTTGGCATTTCCGTGGGTTCTGTGCACACAATCCTGCATGATGACCTGAAAATGCGAAAAGTGTCATCCAGGTGGGTGCCACGAATGCTGACGGACGACCACAAGGCTGCCCGTGTGGCATGTTGCCAAGCAATGTTGACGCGCAACGACAGCATGAATGGGACTTTCTTTTCGTCGACTGTGACAATGGATGAGACGTGGATGCCATTTTTCAATCCAGAAACAAAGCGCCAGTCAGCTCAATGGAAGCACACAGATTCACCGCCACCAAAAAAATTTCGGGTAACCGCCAGTGCTGAAAAAATGATGGTGTCCATGTTCTGGGACAGCGAGGGCGTAATCCTTACCCATTGCGTTCCAAAGGGCACTACGGTAACAGGTGCATCATACGAAAATGTTTTGAAGAACAAGTTCCTTCCTGCACTGCAACAAAAACGTCCGGGAAAGGCTGCGCACGTGCTGTTTCACCAAGACAACGCACCCGCACATCGAGCTAACGTTACGCAAACGTTTCTTCGTGAAAACAACTTTGAAGTGATCCCTCATGCTCCCTACTCACCTGACCTGGCTCCTAGTGACTTTTGGCTTTTTCCAACAATGAAAGACACTCTCCGTGGCCGCACATTCACCAGCCGTGCTGCTATTGCCTCAGCGATTTTCCAGTGGTCACAACATACTCCTAAAGAAGCCTTCGCCGCTGCCATGGAATCATGGCGTCGACGTTGTGAAAAATGTGTACGTCTGCAGGGTGATTACGTCGAGAAGTAACGCCAGTTTCATCGTTTTCGGGTGAGAAGTTAGTTAGAAAAAAAATCGGAGGCCTTAGAACTTGAATGCACCTCGTATTTCTTGTTGACATACATCTTTAGAGAAAAATTTGTATTAAAAACAAGCTTATGCGATTTTCACACATGCTATCCGAAGTATAAGTGGCCATCAAAAAGTACTGCTGTGCGATTGTTCATGAAACGGCGAGAAACAGTATTCGTTTCCAATAAGAAAAGTGACGTCCAAAACAGGCCCTGACTGACAAGACACTTTAAGGCATTCAAGTCAGAATGGAAGAGAGTCCGGAAAACCCCTAACTGAGTGACTTGTGCAGGAATGTAGCATTTACCAATGTTCTGTTATGAGAAGACTTAAACCATTCTGTTTGGTCCATATTGAAACGGGAATGCCCTGCGAGCATTCGCGTTCGTGTATTTCTTGAGAGCAACGCGCTAACACCCGACTGTATGGACTCAAAACGAGCGCCGAGCGCGGGCATCATGGGGAACAGCATGCAAGCAAGCGCTGCTACAGAGTGCCAGCCAAGGCCAGGTGACGTTACACCGAAAGTTCCATTAGATTCTATGTCGTTTCGTCACGAACGGAAGGTCAGATCGTTTTTTGGAGAATGTCACCTTGTAGGCCTGGACAACAAATGCTACTACCCAAAATTTCATTAAAATCAGCGGAAGGATGGACGAGATATGAATTTTTTTTAAAGCTCATATTTCCAGTCTCACCGTCCGACCTTGAGTAATATAAGGGGGTCGCCAGCCTCGAAGAGATCAAAGTATGTCAGTGTGTCACAGTACTTCGTCATGAACCAGTCGTCTCGCTGATGTGATGCAGTTCGTTACTCTGTCCGGCTAAGGACCGGGGTTCGAAAGTACGTAATACGAGTGTTGAAAGCCTGCTCTGTGGACTCTAACTTCGCATGTAAGCGAAAGCTTATTAACTGATAATATCGGTCTATCGAGCCAAGTAACATAATTTTGTTTCGTGAATTGTGTAATTGAAGAGACTGTACAGTAACCACTTGATATTTTGAAACTGTGCTTAAAGGACTTAGGGCATAAAGACTGTGCTGTAGTTGTTTCCTCTACAAGAGACTGTGTTAGGCTATTTCGTAAAATTGTGCCCTAGTGAAAGAACAATTCTTTTTATGGACAGTGTCACTTTGTTTCGTAAAGGACAGTGCCTACTTTTCTTTCAAAGACTGTGTCAATTACTCCGTGAGAAAAACAGTGTCGACATTTTCTTTCCATAAGACCTTCATTTTCAAAAGACTGTGTCAATCCATTTCACAGAACTGTGCTAACATTTACTTTCATAAAACTATGCCAATATTTCCTTTCAAGGACAGTGCTGATTCGTGGAATACGGTACCTTCATTTCTTTTGAAGGGACTATGTTAATTCCCCTCATAAAGACTGTGTCTACATTTACGTGTAATATTGTGCCTCAGTGGAAAATTTACCTCTGAGAAATTACGTGATTTTTGTTAAGACTGAGTCGTAACAGAACTTGGTTCTCTTTCATAAGACTGTGTCATAAACTATTTCTTTCTGTCTTTGCAGAAACTTTAATTTATTTCTATGTGTGTGTGTGTGCACTAGAACATTGCATGTACTCATTACAAACAGTGAAGAGACTGTCCGAAGGACTTAATTTATTTTCTTTTGCACTGAGATTAAGTGAAGTGGTAAACCATCGTATCTCAGAAAGTTCCAAATTATTTTCATTGCCTATCACTTCAAGTTCGATAGCGACTATCGCACGAACAATATTAATCATTCTCACAGAACTGTGATTTTGAATTCATCTCCTTTTTTTCAAATGTGCGTCCAACACCATTTGTAGTGGAACTTATTCGGCCAGTAAACAGTGTCTTGCCATAATTTGCAGTGCAGTGTTGTAGAGAAGTGTCGTATGAGATTCCATTGACATTCTGTGCGAAAGTTTTACATCTCTCTGCTCCTTTCATAGGACTTAGTGGAATACAAAACTCAACAACTATTCCACGCTGCACTATCATCAGATGACTGCCCCAGGTTAGAGTCTCCTTTAACATCAAGGGCTAACAACCGCCGTGGGACGACTTCGACGACGTGGGACGACTTCGACGACGTGGGACGCCGCCGACACCGCAGAACGATGCCTTCTCCACATCTTTAAGGACATTCAAACTATTCGTCTATAAAATGTGATATAATTTCTATGCATTTTTTTTAATAAACTGCAAGTTCCTTCTCTCATACTCTCTAAAGCATGAACCGTACACGCCTTGGCGTTATTCATGCTCTCCACAAAACTGAAGTACGGGCATTCCTGTTTCAATATAAATAAATTAACCCCTACAACTCCAGCTGCATTTTATAACTTTTGTAGGTAGATTATACAATCTGTATGTTACAGAATTGTGAATCCCACACTACTTCTAATGAGCAACAAAGCTTTATTTAATCTTAGTGGATATGTGAATGCTCAAAATACACAGTACTGGGGCACAAAATACATATATATGCAATTCACAAAGTCCTGTTAACACTATTACGTTTCAAGGTAACTTTCTATATCTGTGGCGAGCATAATATTATGCTGTTCGATTTCTCGCGCTTTGTGTTGTTGACAAACATAATATTACAGCTCTTAACACTCCTGTGTGGATTCCAGTAAGTATGAAGTTGCACATACTATCGCTACATAGCACCACGTCACTGTTCAGCAGAAGAACATCGATCTGTTCGAAGGCAAGCAAACTCGTGAAAGGAGCTTCCCTCGTAAAATTATTTGTTCTGTGCATGGCTTGTGTTCAGCTTCATTTGGACAGACATGGCTCACAAACAGATAGAACAGTTATTAGAGGAAGTTTTAGATGAATCTGGTGAGAGTGATAGTGATATATCTGCAAACAGTGACAGTGATTTTGCTCTTTCAGCAAACTATGCAAGTTCAGGTAGGTCAAATCTGTTTTCCTTTCCTTTGTTTTGTTTTTTTCTTTGTGGACAGAATCTTCTCTCGCAAAAGCGTTGAGATTTTTTTATGACTAGCATATTTGGGGTTATAATTCGCTTGCCAGATTCTGAATCTGACACACTCGAAGAGAGAGTCTTCCTTTCGACTTCCGCTGGCACACCCGCTCGTTCCAGGAGGAGAGCGCAGGCAACAGGTGTTGCAGGTGTAGGACATAGTGAATGGACAGAGGGTGACCAGATTCCAGATATTATGGTTTACACTAGACCTAGCGGAGTGGAACAAAACATCGGCTTAGACCAGTCCTGTGAGCCAATAGATTTTTTTTTACGCACTTCATCGATACGGACATGATGAACACAATGAAAGAGCAGGCTAATTTATATGCATATCAATGACTAAATAAACTTCAGTTGTAAAATAAGTTAAGCCCCAAGTCACGATTTAGGCAGTGGAGCACTGTTACTATTGCAGAGGTGAAAAGGTTTCTTGCAATTTTATCGCATATGTGTATTAGCCTGCGTCTGACGATAGAGAATTATTGGAGCACAGATCCAGTTCCCAGTTGTAATTTTTGTCCCAATGTATTATCCAGGGACAGGTTTCTGAAAATTCTCTCCATGTTTCACCTATCTGACAATACTAGTCAGAAGAAACCAGGTGAATTAGGATACGATACTCAGCATAAAGTTCAGCCTCTCCTGAATAAATTAGTCTCTAAATTTCGAGAGACATATTACCCAGGAGAAGCTGTAACTATTGATGAATGTATGTACCCATTTAGGGGTAATATATATTTCAAAGTATATGTGGCTCAGAAGCCAAATAAGTATGGTATCAAATTGTATATTCTGTTCGAGTCGAGCACGGGGTACATATGGAACTTTGAGGTGTACCACGGAAAGGACGCGCAACTTGATCACGGTGCCGCTGGTATTGTCAAATGGTTACTAGATGATTTAGCCAATAAAGGTCACAATGCATATGTTGATCGATTCTACACCAGAGTATCTCCTGTAAAAGACTTAGCAGAGATGAATACAGGGGTAGTGGGCACTGTAGTGAAGTCAAGGAAGGGACTTCCCAAGGCACTACTGGAAGCTAAACTGAAGAAGAATGACCACATATTTCACGCAAGGACAAGCGAGATGTTTGGATGCTAAGTAGCAGACACACTGCCAGTATGCAAAACGTGAAGACAAGATGGGGCCAGGAAAAATCCAAACCTATTTCAGTGAATGACTATAATCTGCATAAACCAACGTTATCACATGGGGCGCTCGAGCATAAAACAGTGAAGTGGTGAAAAAAAGGAAAAAACTAGCCATTCGTCTCATTGTGATGGCAATAGGGAATGGCTGTATTGTTCACAACAGTCTGAAAGCAAAGAAACTCAGCACCTCCCAGTTTGTTCAAGAAGTTTGGTCAAGATTAGTGCTGTCTGCAGGGAATGAACTTGAACCTAGCACCTCCAGTTCGAAGATAGCTCGGATCACTCGAAAACATTTTCCAGACCAAGTACCTCTTTCTGAAGGTAAAAGGAAGGCACAAAGAAGATGTGCTGATTGCAGTGACAAGGAAAAAAACATTACACGGGCAAGGCCAGAAGAAAAGACACTTCGTATCAGTGTACCGACTGTGACGCTGGACTTGGTGTTTCAAAATTTACCATACCGTAGAGCATTATGAGAAATGACATTTTTACTTTTAAGTTCAAAGTACCGAGCTCAATAGCTGCAGTCGCTTAAGTGCGGCCAGTATCCAGTATTCGGGAGATAGTAGGTTCGAACCCCACTGTCGGCAGCCCTGAAAATGGTTTTCCGTGGTTTCCCATTTTCACACCAGGCAAATGCTGGGGCTGTACCTTAATTAAAGCTACGGCCGCTTCCTTCCCATTCCTAGCTCTTCCTTGTCCCATCGTCGCCATAAGACATATCTGTGTCGGTGCAACGTAAAGCAACTAGCAAAAAAAAGTTCAAAGTAGTGTGTTATATCAAAAAAATGATTATTGAGATTTATTTCAACAGTGCAATGCAGGCATATTTGATTTTACAATTTCATTTTTTTTTGCCTGAAAAAATTGTGTAATTTTGCAACATTTTTTACAATATAGTTTTTTTCAATCTATCTGAAATTTATTGAACTTGTAGTGTAAGGATTCGGAAATCAAACAGACTTTTCAATTTATTTGTAACTCAAACCACATTCATTTTTCGCCATTCTGAACATAGCCATAATTCTGGAAATCAGGCAGCACACAGATGAGGAGCAACATTTAAGGCATCAGCAGGATAAGTGTTAAAGGATCAAAATGTTTGGCTATGGTGCATGATTAATGTAAGATGGACAATTAGTCCAATATTTTCTTTATGACACGGAGAATTTGGAGCACTATGTGAATGAAATTTTATGACCATTCACTGAAATGCTAACGGAAGGAAAACAATACATGTACTTCCACAGGATATCGCAACAGCTCATACAGTTGTTTCAATGGAAGTAATTTGCGAGATTTTTGACGAATGAGTAACTAGCTGCAGGCTTTGGCTCCGTTGTTTGCCAGACTTAACCACTTATTATTAGGGCTCGGATTTTTAGGTAAACAAATACAGGTTTTAAACATTTTTCTGTAATTACATAAATTCCTGTTTTTCAGTTATTAGCATATATTATTTACTTTTAATCAATATGCTAGATCTTTCAGTTTATTGCATTTCTGTTTGGTGTTTCTTAAATAGAGAAGAACCTGTGAGCTATCTAATCTTAATAATAATAATAATAATAATAATAATAATAATAATAATAATAATAATAATAATAATAATAATAATAATAATAATAATGTTATTTGCTTTACGTCCCACTAACTACTCTTTTACGGTTTTCAGAGACGCCAAGGTGCCGGAATTTTGTTCCGCAGAAGTTCTTTTACGTGCCAGTAAATCTACCGACACAAGGCTGACGTATTTGAGCACCTTCAAATACCACCGGACTGAGGCAGGATCGAACCTGCCAAGTTGGGGTCAGAAGGCCAGTACATCAGCCGTCTGAGCCACTCAGCCTGGCCTATCTAATCTTAATACAGTATAAACATCTGCTGCCCTAAACACAGAGTGTATGTTATTCTATTTCTGCACATCAACTTGCAGCAGTGTGTTTCTTATCTTATCAATTGGACTCGCTGTAGAAGCCAGGGGATTTCCTTGTCCATAGCCATATTGCACCACGTGTCTGATCTTCTTCCCAACTGCACGAGACCAGATCACTATCACTCACATGTTGTTCATTTCTGGTGCTACGAAGTGCAAGCCAATATTATAATGCCAAAAGTAAAAGCAACAAGTTATCATCTGTAGCAATACATTTCAGAATTTAAGGATAATTTTAGATGGGCGCATCCTGTTCTACCATAGTTGTACTTCCTCTTAAAAACAACAATCATCAAGCTTGATCCGTTCTGCCAACCGTGTGGGAAAACAAAGGCTGAACAGCGATCTCAAGTTACACAACACCTGGAGGTCAAGAAACATATCGCTGCAGTTTTGTGCCTGATGAGAAACAACCTCTTATTAGTGATGCAGTTCCAGGTTCTTCTGCAGGACCTGATACATTTTCAGTTTATTATGAAGATTTATGTAGGACATTTGTGTCAGCCAACATACCTCTTTCTAAGATAAATAATCCAGTTTTAGGAAGTTTCTCACTAAATATTCAAATCTTGACACTCCTGAAGAGTCAGTGTCAAGAAGACAAAAAAGTCTTCCAGAGTGTCACCAACAAACACTACCGTACAACTAATTTCTTCAGTATATGAAAATGGGAAAATCTGGGTTACGTTAGATGAAACTTCAGACTCTACTGGCAGGAAAGTTGGGAATGTCATTGTTGGGGTATTAAGAAACTATGAAGTGATGTTTCCTGCTAACCAGCCAAGAAATGATTACTGAGAACCATGTGATGGTTGCAAGATTATTTAATGAAACAATGCAAATTTTGTGGCCATGTGGAGTAAAGTACGACGATGTTCCACTGTTACTGACAGATGCTGCAGCATATATGAAGAAGGCAGCAGCAGGTCTTGATAGTTATCATAAAATGATCCATGTTAAATGCATTGCGCAAGGTTTACACAGACTATGTGAAGAAATTAATAATAATGTTATTGGCTTTACACTTGTCTACGGTTTTTGGAGACGCCGAGGTACTGGAATTCAGTCCTGCAGGAGTTCTTTTACATGCCAGTAAATCTACTGACATGAGGCTGACGTATTTGAGCACCTTCAAATACCACCGGACTGAGCCAGGATCAAACCTGCCAAATTGGCATCAGAAGGCCAGCGCCTAAACCGTCTGAGCCACTCAGCCTGGCATGAATAAATTAAACCATTATATCCTAATGTGAATAAATTGATTTCTAAGGGAGAAAAAGCGTTCTTTATGCTACCAAACATATTTAAAGACTAAAAATTCCAATGTACCACTGCTCCCACTCTGGTAATAACGCGGTGGGGAACTTGGCTCGCTGCAGTGCAGTATTATGCAGAAAATTTTAATGGTTTTGCCTCAGTAGTTAATGTACTGGATAAAGATGATGCAACTTCAACTGGAATCCTTCAGGAAATGTTTAGTGATGCAGTGTTAAAAAAATTAGTTGGCATATACATCTGCTAACTTGTGTTTCCTTAGCAACATAATTGACAAACTTAAAAAGGAAGGGATCTTTCTCTCAGAAGCAGTTCAGCATATTCATGATGCTGAAGGAAAACTTAACAGTCTTAGTGGATCCACATCAAAAATGTTACAAAGTAAATTCAGATGCATGTTTGAAAACAGGGTTTCAAACTATGTGCAAAATTTCAAATGTATTAGATGGCCATCAAGAAGAGGATATCGATGTGAGTGTGAGCAACGTGCCCTGCTATAAATTTGCCAGACCGATATCTTGGGACATGGAGCGCTCATTTTCCCAGTATAAGTCACTATTTTGCAATAATTGTCAGTCATTTGTGATGGACAACTTGTTTTGTCACATATTTCAAGGATTTTTACAACATAAAAAATTAATATTGTCCTAATTTTTAGCACCTAAGAATCCGAGCCCTAGTTGTTATGGGGTACCCTCAAATAAAAAGTCTACAGGAACAACCCATGCACTTTTCAGACTCTCTAACATGAGATCGCAATTATAATATGCAGTATAAGCCAACAGTGAGTTTTCAGAACTGTCTGCACTTGTACTGTGGAGTACAAGTAAAACAAGGCCTTTAATACTGTAAATTGACGGTTAAATATATTACTCCAACACATCACATTGCAGCTCTCCTTGGTGAGCTAAACGTATGGCAAACGGGACCTACTCCCGCTCGTAAATACCCTGGTTCTTGAAGTTTGTCTTTCCTTGTATGAAGAGAGATACACAGATATTTACATCTCAAAATAGTTTAATGAATAACAACTTTTCGGAAGTGAAGTGAACAAGTCTGAAGTTTTAGTCACAGGATCTTTAACTTTACAAGGAAACTGAACTACAGGGATGTGAGTTTTCATTTCAAAACTCCCACAAGCATTGGCTGGGATTTGATCCATGGCCTTTTTGGTGGAAAGTCAGCACTGATGTCACTCAGGTATCATGTCCTAGAAGTGAAGGTAATTTTTTGTATGGCTAAAAGTTAGAGCAGAGCAAGTAAAAGTCTGTTAATTCACACCCTATAGTATGCACCAGCCAGGAAAGCAGTGCACAGAACTCCATGATGTCACGGCAGCACACCTCTCACTATTGATCCAATCACAATCAGTGTAACTGTAGCAGGCGAGCGAGTACATTGGTGAGAGCAGACCGACTATTTTGCACGTTTTGAAGCCTAGACGTGATCATCTAGATTGTGATTGTGATGGAAGCAAAGGTAGGAAGTAAACGACAGGTTTTGGATAAACAAGCTTGAAAAGTAGATTTCAAAGTGCACGAGTACATTAAGAAACATTAAAGAATGAGCGAAAGAAGCAGCACAAGATGCTTGGGGCGATGGTTTCACATCAACAGGAACTCACTCCCATCAGCTGTGTGCAGTGTCGGTGTTTATATAGTACAAAGAATTGTAAGTGAAGCAGTCGTCCATTATATTGAATGGGACTGTAAGTTTACGTTCACCACGGAAAAGTCCTTACCATAAAAACTAGCAACAAACTTAAATGACTTCCACAAAAATGTGTTTGCCATACAATTTTTGACGTACACTGATGGACAATTTCAAACAGTATTGAAAGTTCTTAACAAAATGAAAGAAGCAGTTGTGTTCAGTGGTAGCAAGTCGTCTCTCCTTCGAATTTTAAGGAGTACGGCTTTCAGATCTAAAAAATTTAATGATGGGCGTAAGATGTTAATGGAACAAAGTGATATTGCTGCAGCTAGAATGGTATTTCTACGGACCGATGATGTTCGTTGTTTACAGGGGCGTAATAGGTCATCGGCCCCTAATGATACGAAGTGCAGTGAAATGATACGATAATTAAAACTTCACTGACTATGATCTAAAATGAATGATGAAAAAATGACCATGAATCCAAAACAATCAGTGGATTCAATTCACAATTTCTTATTTTTGGAGATGATGCTTGTGTTCCAAAGGGGTCCAAATTCCAGGTCACTGCCCCCTCATAATAATACTAATCACTGGTAAAACAGAACCACTGTCTTCCTCCAATAGTGCTACTAATCAAAGGTAACAGACTCATGGTGTTCCTCGCATGGTGGCACTAATCACAAGTAATGTAGACCCATGGTATGTCACACACAATGACACCACTCACAGGTAACGCAAAGCCATTGTGTTTTGCACATAAGGGCACTACTCACAAGCAACATACACCCATGAGGTACCTCACATAGTGAAACTAATCACACGCTACATATACTCATGGTGTCGCTCACATAGTGGTACTACTCTCAGGTAACACAGACCAATGGTTTTCCTCATTTATTGGTACTACTCTTAGATAATGCAAACCCATTCTGAACACAGTGGAACCAACACATTCAAGCACATTCGGCACCCATTCGCGCTAGATACTTGTCTATGCAACCGAGTGTCTGCTCCCCCGCCTCGGTGGAATGCACAAGATGGTACTAATCACAGGCAACACCCAGACCTGTGGTGTTCCTTACATAATGGTACTACTCCTAGGTAACGTAGACCCATAGTGTTCCTCACATGGTGGTACTAATCGCAAGTAATGTTGACCCATGGTGTTCCTCACATAATAGAACTAATTACATGTTTGGGAGTCAGAAAACACGGGTAATACAATCGGGCCACATCTAATTACATGTTTGGGAGTCAGAAAACACGGGTAATACAATCGGGCCACATAACCCTAGAAAACAGATGGTTCAAGTTCAGTAACAACTTACATATGACAGCCTATGACTGAACATAATAATTAAGTCAAAAGTGTACAGATATCAGTTGAACTGCATCAGAGGACAACGAGAATTTTGCAACAAAAAGGCCTCCAGCACAAAAACTTGTTTTAATGACCACCACTGCATATTTTTAAATTTTCATCATGCTTTTTAAGGAAAACTTTTTAATAAGCACTTCATATTATATGTCTAATGTTTTTAGTTTATTATATATATTTTACTGAGTATGACCCTATGCTGGGTCGAAACATGTCTATCTAAAATTTCATCTTAACTGGATGTAACACTGAGTATTGACTAGGAGGATAATCAGCATAATTTTGTATAATTTGTAAGAAAGACAACAGGCACTGTTAAAGATATCCTACGACTTCCACATCGCTGGCAATGGGTTGTACAAGGGGTCCGAGAAGTTCCAGTACCCCTAGTTTCATATTATTATTTTGTTATATTATGACATGTATTACAGTTAATTGTGTCCAGGTTCTGCCTTGTCAATACAATTCAGAATATATTATTATTTAAACTATCATTTACTTACATACACACACAAGTACATGTTTTGAGAAAACCAAATTCTCTTCTTCAGCTTGTTGATAAAATCACATGTATCAAAGACCATATTTATAATGAACTATGTGCCAACAGATTGCGGACAAGATGACAATACAACAATATTAAAAATTCAAACATGAAAATCTTCCATGTTATGTCCCAATTCTATGAAATGTCTGTATGTAATGTATTAAAATACAGCTGGCTGACTGCTGATTCATTGTATTTAAATGTGGCATTATTAATGGTCTTTCATAGTCCCACAGTTTGGTGTTGAGACCGTCTGCTTATCTTTATAATACCTTAACGGAAAGTAAATCTGTTAATTTGTAGATCAAGCCTGCCAGGTGAAGACGGGACTTTTTCATTTGTCTGTAAGAAAAAAGATAAGAACTAAAATGTAATGGTACTAAAGGCAACATGACGGGCTGAGAATCCAACGCCAAAATAGAAAGTAACTTACATAAAATGCAGAGGTCTTGCGAGTGTGTGAGCATTACGAGCTCAATTGGCAGACTGACTAGCTGGTGAGTTGAATGACTGGAGGGGGAAGAGTGGGAGGAGTCTGCAGCATAGGAGGGGAGTAGTTGTTGCACTTTCTCTTTCTAGAATATTGGATTGCAAGTTTAAATAACTGATTATCATCTGCCACATGTTCATTTAAACTATTTTCGCTGTCAAGTTCCTGTAATTTATAAATTTCTAATTTCTCGAGAATGTTCATCTGTTTACCCTTATTTAAAGGGTGTAGCAAAACCATGTCACTTTCTATGTTTGTGAACTGCTGATTATTATCATGCATATGTTCATACATGGCAGAGTATCTAGTGTATTTTCTTGCGTTGACATGCTCTTTATAGCGTACTGCTACACTTCTACCTGACTGCCCTACATACTTTTTATCGCACTCTCGGCATGTCAACCTATACACTCCCAGTTTACTATAAATACTGCTTGTGTTTATGCTATTAGAATTGAACAGGATTTTTTTTTTTTATTATTATTATTATTATTATTATTATTATTATTATTATTATTATTATTACGGGGATACCCGTGGAATGCAGAGGTGAAAGAAGGTGCGGGCTGGAATGGGTCTAACTACAAAGCTGAGATATGGATTAAAATTGCATTAATGGTTATATTTTTGAAAATAGCAAAACTTAACAATTTTCACATCAAATTTCAAGTTTTAACAAATAACAACAAGTCAAATCAGGTACATGACCAGGAAAGCCAAGATTTAAAGACAATTTAATAATCTGGGCCTCAAGCCCTAATTTTTACAATTTCTGAGCTCTCAGCTCAACTTTACCAAGGTACATTCTTGTCCAAAGGGCAGAAAACCCCTTCATTCAAGGAGTCTTTGCTCCAAAAACCATATCAGGCCTCCTAGAGGCACTTTTGCCACATTAAAAAAAAAAAGGAGCTGACCCGCTCTCAATTTTCTGAGCCTATCAAAGGCCACAACACACTTTACCATTAACTGCCCTCAAGGCACACTTACAAAGAAACAGGGGTATCTTGTACCCAACCTACTGGGCCTTAGTAAAAAAATAACAGGTTACGTTAATGGCCCAAAATGCAAAATGAATGGAGGCATGAACTTGCACTCCTAACCACACATTTTAAAACCTAAAAGGCACTAGGCCGTTGAACCAGGGGCTATTCCCAAGCTATGGAGGTGACTCGTATACAAAATAAATTTAACACCTTAAGGAAGAGTAGAAAAACGGTTACGAAAACGTAGTCAACTCAAATCCAAGATGAAGGGAGCTCGAGAGGGTAAAGCACTCTCTATCCCCGATTTACAGTTAAAGATATATGAAGTTTTACAAAAGCGACGGCAAATTACATGGTTGAAGATAGGTTACATAGTAAAGGCTTCGGACCTTCCCCGCGGGTTAAACTGCTGAGCTAGCAAGAAATAAAGATGTTAGGCGGCCATTACCTTATTGAAGAACTGCTGCCTGAAGAAAGAGGCGCTTCCCGCCTCCCGCTATACGTCCATACACTAAGTTAGATGTTGATGATGTGGCCGAGACACAAGAAAATCAGCAGTTTTTATACCCTCGAGGAAAGTTCGAGACCTTTCATGAATAAAACAGCCACACCCACTCAATTTTATTGGTCAGTGTAGACTGTACACTGAAAATCGGAGAAAAAAGAAATGATTGGTCAAAAATTAATTACAGAAATAATTGACTGACTCAATTCAAAACTGGCGGAAATAAAAGATAAATATTGCCAACCCACAAATGAAAGAACGAAATTTAGTAATAAGAAAACTTATGAATACAAAATTTCTTCAAATAAAGTTCTTCCGATTCGCACCAGGGTGCATGGTCATAGCTTTTTAGTAGAGGCATCTATAAGAGAATGTCCACACTTCTTGATCAACGGAAAACAAAACAAGATGAAATTCACACAGTACTGACAACTTTGTGATCACAAAATTTACGGTAGTCACATCATCTGAGAAACTTATGAGTTGATCCAGTTTTTAAGGTTCTGAGTTTCTCCTGTAGAGGAGTACTTTAAGGCGGAAAATTCAAATGTGCGGCGTAGAGGTGTACCAGGCGGTAGAATTATTATTATTATTCGTAAAAGACACATTAATATTATGTTTCGTGAACAGTTTGGCCAGACTATATGACTGCCTATTGATATAAGTAAAAGTCATGAATTTCTTCTTTTCTTCTTATTCTTAATCCTACTGATGTTTATGGAGTAACCATTTCTTCTGGCTATGCCTTATATGGTATTAATCTCTACTGAACTCATTTTTCTCTAATGGTATGTTGATGGCTCTATTAATCATACTATAGAATACCGCCTTGGATTCTAGATAGTCCATATCTATATCTGCTAGGATACCGGATGCAGGTGATCCCATAGCCAAACCTCTTACTTGCTTATAGATATTATTACTACAGGTCTAATTGGTATTCCTTGTTTGTATACCTTAGGCAGTGCCCTCAATGTGGGCAATCCTGGGTTCATATTTAATAAATAATTTGCTTCTTTCAATTCCATGAAAAATTTGGTATTTGCCAAAATTTGTTTAAATTTCTTTTGTATGGTATTAGTAGAATCCCTTTTTACTTGACTAAATTTATCCCCTGTTAAGAAGTCATTCGTTTTATTAACATGATCATCTTTATTAATCAAAACTATAAGTTAGTGTTGCCCTTATCTGCTTTCATGATAATGTTATTGTCTTTTATTTTCTTATTCATCAATTGCAAATTGTTATTTATACTAGCATCTGTAGTAGTTTTTGTTCCATTATTTTGCAAATGTTCTTTCTGGCCTCAAACCTGATTACTTCCTGTTCGCCTATAGGGATCTCTGCAAGTGCAATTTCAGTTTCTGCTATAAATTTCCCTAATTCCCTATTATGCAAGGATTTATCACTGTGTGGCCAATTGTGTTTAGGACCTTTTTTCTAGAATCTCGACTTTGTCTCTATTAAAATCAACATTAGTACGGTTTATTACTGGGGGGTAAAATTGATGTGGTGGTGTATTCTGCATTTCTACTCGGTGTTATGTTTGGCATTAATGAGATTCCAATATTTTTTATCTAAAGTTTTTTTTCTTTAATTGTGTGAATAATGAGAACTCAATATTAAACATGCTTCCTTTCATTCCAAGGCCAGAATTGTTTTGGTAATAAGTAAGAAGCTCATACAGTGACCTGTTCACCTTTGTTTTTTTGAGATTTAAGAACTTAATTTCGTCCCTAATCCAAAAGTGGTTAACTTTACTTTGTGTTCTCGCCTCGTGATGTTGCAGTCTACCTCTCTTCTGAACAGATTTCAAATGTTTAGGTGCGACATTCTCTTTAACCCCTCAGCGTCGCAACCATTTTAGGAGCTTCCTACCCCGCGGCCGGATGAGATTTCAACTACGCGCGACTGAAATACATTGATTCACTTAAAGCGTTACTACAATTATAAGAGTAGCCCGATATTCACGAAATTTTGAATTCCTTATGATAGAACTATGTACATGCAGATAATGACATAATTATTTCACATTACCTTAGTAATTTAGTCTCATGTGATAGAGTTCGAAGCACTCTTTTTTTTTTTCTCAAAATGGCGCCCGGTAATGACGACGTAGTGTTTTATTCTCCGAGTAAATTAACCGTAAAATGTGACGAAAAGTGCGGAAAATGTCGAAAATTAGTGAAAAATGGAATGTTGTGTGATTCATGTGATCGATGGTGGCATTATAAGTGCGGAAATTGCCCTAGAGACGTAAAAACTAATGAAAATGTTGACTGGATTTGTGAGCAGTGTGTTCGGAATGTTGTTGTTGGGGACGGCGTTGACGAAGCACCGAAAAGAGTCGATGAGGAATATAAAAGTGCATTAGAAATTATAAACATTCTAAAAAAGGACAATGAGACTCTTAAAGTTGAAAATCAAGAATTAAAAGAAAGACTGCGATCGCTAGAATTTGGGACTGACCATTCTTCGAGTGATATACCGGTACAAGTAACAAACTCGAGCACGTGGTGTCACGTAGTTCGTGGATGGCCGGCTAAGAAGAAATCTACAACTGAATTTCCGGAAATGAACATTAGAAATAGGTTTTCTGCCCTAAATAATTTAATCCTGGAAGAAAGTGATCGCGCGCGTGAAACCAAATCATCGCGATCCGTTGCCGTGCCGAGTTTAAAATTTAGGCCTAGAATTCAGATTCAAGACCCAGTTAGGCCTAAATCAGCGAAGGTAGCTGTGTTTGGTGATAGCCAAGGAAGGGGAATTGCGGGAGTGATTAACGACGAGAATATAGCAGCAACCGGAGAAATATATCCAGGAGCTTCTATCAGCAGTGTTGTGGAAAACGTAGAAGCAGCAACTAGGAACTTCGGGAGCGGCGATGCAGTGCTTATCATCGGCGGGACGAACGACGTAGCTCGCGACGACGCCAAGAATGTAAGATCACAACTTAAACATACACTAGGGAAGCTGACCCACACTAACGTTTTTGTAGTGAACGTGCCCCACAGGCATGATTTGAGTAGAGACTCGTGTGTGAACATTGAAGTGGACAAGGTCAGTACAGATATTGTTAAAATTTGTAAACATTTTCGGAATACTCAGGTTATTGAATGCAGCAGTTTTGAGAGATACTGTTATACAAAACATGGCCTCCATCTAAACAATTCAGGTAAACGAAAGATAGCAAATATTGTTCTAGATTTTATTAATCTTAAGATATGTACTGTAAAACAGGCAACTCCCTTGAGTTATAATACTGACCAGGAAAACTAGTAGAAAGAGCCAGCTGTACTTCAAGCTGGCTCAGTCGACTAGAAAAAGAAACTCAGGATAGTAAGGAATTTCAAGTTACCCAATTGCAACAGTCAAGTTTTAGGGAGGAAGGGGCTCTGAGATTGCTCTTGGTAAACTGTCAAAGTGTAGTAAATAAACAATTAAAATTCGGTACATTGATGGAATCTTATGAGACTGATGTGGTGATAGGAGTGGAATCGTGGTTGAAAGAAGGGGTGGGTAATAGAGAAGTATTTCCAGAAGGGTACACAGTCTATCGTAGAGACCGAGGAGATAAAAAGGTAGGGGGGGTGTTTATTCTGGTGAAGGAAACTTACTGTTCACATGAATGGTGTACCGATGAAAGGGATGAAATATTAGGGATAAAATTAGTTTGTGATAATATGAAGGAGGTGGGAATTATAGGAACATACAGGCCTGGAAGAGAGGAAAGAGACATGGAAATCTTTGAAAAAATAATAGATTATACTCATAAAAACAATAATAATGATATGGTAATAATTGGGGGAGATCTAAATTTGCCTGAAGTTGAATGGAAAGGAGCTGCAAGTGAAGCCCATGAACAGAAACTGGCAAATAAGTTAATTTGGGAGGGAGGATTTACACAAGTAGTACAAGAACCGACTCGTCTCAATAACTTACTAGATGTATTCTTGGTTAAACCATGGGAAATTGTTGATAAAATTGAGGTAATTGAAGGAATAGGAGACCATAAGGCTGTAATAATGGATGTAGGACTCGTACCAAAAAGGCTTAATAAGAGGGTTACACAAGACAAGAAATTGTACAGAAAAACTAAAGTTGATGAATTTGGGACTTACCTTAAATCACAATTCAGTTGTTGGATAAGTGAAGGGAGTAACGTGGATACACTTTGGGCTAAATTTAAAGGAATTATTTGGGAAGGAGAGAAGAGATTTGTACCTGTTAAGAAGGGTAAAATGACCTCAGACCCTGTTTATTATACAAGGGAAATAAGAAAATTAAAAAGAAAATGTAGAATAGTAAACAGGAAAATCAAAGAGGGTAGGGAGAGTAGAGAAACTAGAAAACAGCTAATGAGGGAACTGAATAGAGTGAAAAAGGAAGCAAAAGAGAATTATATGAATGGCATACTTCAAGAGGGTAATGACCACAAAGGGAAATGGAAAAAGCTGTATTCATATATCAGGAATCAAAAAGGAAAAGGAGTCCAAATTCCTACAATGGTGGGAGAAGGGGGTGAACACTATTTAACAGATACTGAGAAAGCAAACCTATTTAGTAGGGAATTTAGAGATTCAGTAGATGATTGTCAAGAGTTTGAAACCGAAACAGAAGATAGAGAGGGAGAGAGACAGAGGGAAACAAGAAGCTTCTCATTCACAAACGAAGATATTTTCAGAGAAATCCAACTGCTTCAGCAAGGAAAAGCTGCAGGAAGTGATCAAATTACTGGGGAGGTATTAAAGACAATGGGGTGGTACATAGTGCCTTATTTAAAATTTCTCTTTGACTATGTCATAAATAATGGTGTAATACCAAAGGAATGGAAGGAATCTATAATACCAATTTATAAAGGAAAGGGTGATAAAAGGAAACCAGAGAACTACAGACCAATCAGCTTGACCAGTATAGTTTGTAAAATTCTGGAGAGTTTAATATCGAAGTACATCAGAGGGATATGTGATGATAAAAATTGGTTCATGAGGAGCCAGTATGAATTTAGAAAGAAATTTTCTTGTGAGGCACAACTGGTGGGATTTCAGCAGGACATATCAGATCAGTTGGATTCAGGAGGTCAGTTAGATTGCATAGCCATAGATCTTTCCAAAGCCTTTGATAGAGTGGAACATGGAATATTATTAAAGAAATTGGAGGGAATAGGATTGGACGTAAGGGTTACACGTTGGATAAAAGCATTTCTAAATTCAAGGGTTCAGAAAGTCAAAGTAGGAAATAATGTATCTCAGGAAGAGAAAGTTTGGAAGGGAATTGCACAGGGTAGTATAATCGGTCCGTTACTTTTCTTAATATACGCAAATGATTTAGGGAACAATATAACATCAAAAATAAGATTGTATGCAGATGACATAATTGTTTATAGAGAAATAAACAACATTGAGGATTGTTCAGAATTACAAAGGGACCTTGAAAGTATCCAACAATGGGTTGAAGAAAATAATATGAAGGTTAATGGAGGCAAATCAACTGTTACAACTTTTACAAACAGGAGCTTTAAAACTGAATTTGAATATACTTTGGATGAGGTAGTTATCCCAAAAGATGACAAGTGCAAATACTTAGGTGTGAGATTTGAAAGTAATTTGCACTGGAAGGGTCATATTGATGACATTGTTGGGAAAGCATACAGATCATTACATGTCATAATGAGGCTACTTAAAGGATGCAACAAAGAATTAAAAGAAAAAACTTACTTAAGTATGGTTTGTCCATTATTGGAATATGCAAACTGTGTTTGGGATCCTCACCAAGAATACCTAATAAAAGAAATAGATAGTGTGCAGAGGAAAGCAGCAAGATTTGTAACAGGGGATTTCAGGAGAAAGAGTAGTGTATCAGAAATGTTAAAGGAACTTGGGTGGGAAACTTTAAGTAAGAGAAGGGAGAAAACTAGACTTACAGGATTATATAGAGCCTATACAGGAGAAGAAGCATGGGGAGATATACGTGAGAGGCTTCAGTTGGAAAATAATTATATCGGCAGGACTGACCACAAATATAAAATTAGAAGGAATTTTAGCAGAAGCGATTGGGGTAAATTTTCATTCATTGGAAAGGGTGTGAAGGAGTGGAACAGTTTACCAGGGGTAGTGTTTGATCCTTTTCCAAAATCTGTACAGATATTCAAGAAGAGAATAAACAGCAACAGAGAAAATAAATGAAGTGTTAGAGGGCATTCGACCGGTACAGGTTATTGTAAATTAAAAAAATGTGTGTGAATAAATTAATTCCATCCCCCGGTCTAAGGAGTTTGGACAGCCAAAGTAGGGGACTGCCTGTAGGGGTGAAGTACAGTGGGGACTTCGAGGGCCCTGGGACCGCTACGGTAGCTGTGAAGGCCCTTCAGGAACTCTGAAAAGTGGTGGCAAAAGGGGCTCTGGTTAAGACGCAGCAGGTCGTTATGCTACTTAGGATCCTGAACGGGTAAAAAAAAAAAAAGTAAATAAATAAATACAATGTAAATATTAATGTTATACCAGTTTTATAGTATCATTTGAAGCAATTCCACATACTGTATATCAGTTGACTATATTTGTAAGTAGTACAGGAGATATTATAATTAGAATTTTGTAAACAATATAAATTTATTAAGGATGAGCTGTGTGTTTAATAGAAAACATTGTTAGCGTAAATTGTATAATATTGTATTATAGGAAAAATTTTCTTCTCTTGTTAATTTAATATTTAGTGCTTGACAATAATGTATTTTATTGTACCATTTGCCACCGAGGTAGACACCTCATTTGCAAATAAAGAGATTTTGATTTTGATTTTGAGAGACCCACGTCACACTCCTGGCAGCAGTTCACCGACGTCGTCTTTTCTCCGTGTTTTGAACACACGATACAATGTCTCTGAGGTTTGTATTTCTCACCCTTGTGTGATAATTTCATGATAAAATGTCTTTCCTGCAACCTTGGAACTGTATTATCTGATGCGCGCCAGCCTTGAATATTTCGTTTCCCGGACGAGCGAACTGATTATGTAAACAAACCTTCCTCCAACTGAACCCGATAAGATAGGCCTAACTGCTCAGTGTTTGTCCCTGTGACTTGTCTGGATATTATTAGAGAATTTAGGAATCCGAATTCACTGTTGAAAACTTCCCTTTGACCTGTATAATTATCAATAGTCTCCTACACGAAATTTCCAAATACTGGTTCCTCCTCATCGTCACTCTCATCATTTACCACTGCATCTGCCACAGCCGCATCATTTATTTAATTATCAGTGCTGATAATTCTGTCACTACTACTTCCGACTAAACTTTCATCTAAATTATACAATATTTCAAGCACATTACTGTCAGTCAACCCACGGCTGAGCGCGGCGCGTCACACGGACCGATGAAGCTGCAGCAGGACGAAACTGAATGAGGGGAATAACATTCATGACGAAACAAACCAACTCGATACATATTTCAGATAAAAGGTCAAGACATCGTCTTTCAAGCGAGATATATACCATGAACAACTGGTTCTCGTATCGTATGACAGAAAGCAGCACTAACTGATGCCTACACAGAGCGCTCGTGGAGAGTTACGAAAATATTACAAGCCGAGAAATAAAGACAATATGATAAATATTTTGCACTCTCAATGTACAAACAGAGCAAAGAACATCACGCAAAAAGACAAACTTCTCATATCATCATTTCTTTATTTTATTACGTGGGAAAGAATGAAGCAAGCAGGTTTTAAAAAAGCAGAGATTACTAGTGCTCAGACTTACTTGACAAATATTTACCCTTACAAAAACAACTACATTTTAACGATCCTCATTCTTATTTTACAACAATGATAAACCCCAACATTTCTTCTTGGAAACAAAACAATTTGCAAATCCATAACTCCAAAACTCTTCGCGCTATAGCCGTAAATGCGAAGCCATTCATGGGTCTATACCACGTATAGAGGTCGGCGGATACGGAAGAAAAGAGGGTCTATACAACGTATAGAGGTCGGCGCTGAGGGGTTAAGACACTTATTTTTCTTAAAAAAAAAAAAAAAAAAAAGTCTTTTTAACCTTTGTGTTCTTAAATTGATTAATCAATTTTCTTGCCTGGCTGGTATAATCAATATCTATTAACTTTACCATGATGGTCACAAATGGTCCATATTGTCTTAATTATTACAGATAATTGTGTCC
Organism: Anabrus simplex; assembly: GCF_040414725.1. Taxonomy (NCBI): domain Eukaryota; kingdom Metazoa; phylum Arthropoda; class Insecta; order Orthoptera; family Tettigoniidae; genus Anabrus; species Anabrus simplex. The sequence goes on from NC_090266.1 coordinate 772,379,163, forward strand.
AATTTATTAACCTGACCATGATGACCACAAATGGTCCATATTGACTTAATTATTACAGTTAATTGTGTCCACAACTGGACACAATTGGCAAACAATGACAGAGATAATGAGCACGTTTAGAGATTGTTTTGGCAAGTCCCCACCTCATAAATCTACTTAACTGTAACAGTTAAGTCAATACAGACCATTTGTGGCCATCGGAGTCAAGTTAATAGATATATATGACATGGACTACTGAGTATGTATAACAGGGGAATAACATAGTTGTATTGCCTGGATTGAAGCCCTCAAAAAGCATTGCTGTCAGTCTTATTTCAGTTGTGAAACCATGGTTCATTTGAGCGGACATAGCTGAGAGAGAGAGAGAGAGAGAGGGAGAGAGAGAGACTGTTTTGGCAAGCCCCCACCTCGTAAATCTACTCTGCTTGATTGGACGAAACGTGCTTTTGCTTCAGGCAATGTCAAAGGCAGGCCGCGTAGTGGACTTAAGAAGACGCAAGAAGAAACGTGTGTCATCACCACCCAATCAATTGAGCAGTCTCCAATTAAATCCATTCGCAACAGAGCAGCTGAACTTCAAGTCCCGTGGTCAACAATGCATGACAACATTAAGAGAGATTTGAAAATGAAAGGATTTAGACTGATGCATGTGAATGAATTATCTGACAATGACATGGAGTAGCAACTTGAAGCCTGCCGTGCTTTGTTGGCACAATTTCCAAATGCCATGTCTTGCTCAAGAGTGTTATTTTCTGATGAATGTGCGATATATCACAGTTCACAGAGGAGGAATGTGGTTTTCTGGTCTAAGGAAAATCCCCATCATGTGCAAGAGTTGGAAAGGAACTTTCCTCATGTTATGGTATGGGCCTGAATGCCATCATGTCACCTGTTCGGACCGTATTATTTTGAAGGGTATGTGAATGGAAATTCTTATTTGCACATGTTACAAACTTGGTTAATACCTCAGCTCCAAGACAAATGAATCATGGATAATGTGGTTACGGCAGGACAGGGCTCCAACACATTTTGCTATTCAGGTGAGCGTGTTCCTTGATTAACAATTTCGAGGCTGCTGGATTGGGCGTGGCTCACCAACATCTCCAGCCCCAATGAAATGGCTATCACAAAGCCCGGACCTTACTACGCCAGACAGCTCATCATGAGGAGTAATCAAGTCCCATGTGGCTCAATGTCGGTACACGACTAATGAAGAATTGCGACGAAGTGTGGAGAAAGCCTTTCGAAACATAACTCCTGAGATGTTCCGCAAGATGTCGATGAGGACTTGGAGATGGATAGAATTCTGTGTAAGGCATGGTGGCGCACATACAGATCCCCTGGATACACAGTTTTTACATGCAAGTACTCCACTATACAAATATAATGTTTTGACATAGGGGTACAGGAACTTTTCGGACACTCTGTACACAACGCTGGTGGCTACGGACAGTAAAACTTGGTAACATGTATCTTTTTTGTATCAGTTGTAATTAACCTTTTCATTGCTGAGATAAATTCTCTTTTGTAAAAGCCCTGTGCTGAATTATTTTTAATAATTAACTTCAATACATAAAAGTCGGAAATAAGATGGGAAAAACCAGAGGATTCTTGCCTGCTTGTCATATATTTTTATATTAAATATGGAAGGTCCTAAACTGATTTTTCTAACACAAAATTAGCTATATGTTGCGCAGGAAATTCAAGGTTGTCCAACATAAAAGGCCAACAATTGAACAAAAATCAAACGAATAATTAAAAATAACAGTAAAAAGCTCAAATTACATGTTTCAGTGGCTACAGGTGGTCCTAGCTGTCCACTTCCAAGTACCGATATATAACTAAACTGAAAACAATAACTTCAGGGGTGTCTAAAATGAGTAAAAATTTATCTAAATTTTACGGTAAAATATTATTCAAGATAAAACACTGAGAATGCATTAAAAATTCCTATACATCTTGGTTTGATATCAAAATAAGAAATGGTCCAGACCAGTTAATCAAGGGTTGTACAAAACTGGTAATTCCAAAACTGTGGGTAGCCTACATTTTTTTCAAATCGCATGTCTTCTTAGGAAGTGTTCATTCGCACGAAACAAGTTCATCTCCTTCAGTACCTTACTAGGGTATGGTAGTTTCTGAAGCAGGGGTGTACACAGAGTCCAACGTCGCATTTTTCACACATATATTACTTTCTTTCCTCTCTTTCTCATCAAGCGTGGTGTTTGAACACACATGGCAGTACCTGGCAGGAAATCTCTTCTTCGGGGTGGGTGGTACAGGGGAAGGAAAATGTCTCTCTGTCAGTCTAAGTGGTTTGTCCCCAGCTGGTTGGACAACTTCTGTACTTTCATTATAATCGGTGTCATCACTATCATCATTATTCTCGAAATCACTAAAATCGGAATATTCATCTTCCGATTCTAATGTGGATAGCACTCTTACAACCTCGGATTCGGTAAGATCGCGCGCTTTACTGGCGGTCGACATACTGTAGCTTACTCATCCCTGACGCGGGCCTCACTGCTAGCTTGCACGCCGGGCATACAGCAGAGCAGCTCGTAAAGCAGAGTGTCGTATTTATCTCAATAACTCATGAATGAATCAACAGATTATCATTTTGTAAGCTCCTATCTACTGCAGAGAGATGCGTGTATCTGCCCACGGAGTTTGAATGACTTCTTATGTCAAAAGTCAGAAGAATGTCATGCTCGCAATATTACGGGCGCAGCAGAGCAGCGGTCACTCTCCGCGCAGCAATGTAAAGGTTAAATGGTTGCCAATATTGAAGTTCCAACCCTTGTATATTTTATTCAGATGAGATTTTCGTACACCAGAATCACACAAGGAAGGCATGCTGGGTAATGAGTAATGGTTCCTGTGGGGTAAGGGGGCTTGGGTTATCGTATGTCACGTGGGATCAGCATCCACAGGATTTGTATCGCAATGCAGATTAATTTTTCAATCTGAATCGAAGAACAATTCCACTGATTATCATTCAGACATGTATTCCACATTGTTTAAAAATGGGTCCTAGAACTGTTACTTCCTAATATCCTGCTGCATTCAGTAATTGTTATGGACAATGCACGTGTTCATTCAGTTCAGTTAAATAAAGCACCAAATAACAGCAAATGCAAAGTAGACCTCATATCCTGGTTGACTACGAACAAAATTCCTCAGAGAAATTCACAAACCCACGTAGAACAGTTGCAAACAGTTAAAGCACACAAGCCCAGGTCTGTAAAGTACGATCCATTGCCACAAAAAAAAAAAAAGATTACAGGGTTGACTGCCTGACATCTTACCATTGCCAACACAATCCAACTGAACTAGTATGGGCTCAGGTATAGGCATATATAGCCAATAAGAACACACTTATGATCGCCGACATTTAAAAGTTCACTCATGAGGCCATAGACAGCATTTGAACAGAGGTGTGGAGTAACTGTGTTGCACACGCAGAGAAGGTACAGGAAGAGTATTTTTGCAAGGAAACTTCCAATGGACAGCATAAGGCTTCGGCCACAGTGCAGGTGGCGAGCGGAGCGTTGCTCTGTGTGGCGGCGTGGATGAAACTCAAACCTGCGTTAGCAAATAAATACAGGTGGCCATAGTGCCAGCAACACATCATTTTGGAGGGGAAGTTGGCTCAAGGACAACACTGCCTGCCGCCAGCCACTCACTCCTGTTTGAGATTTCAGCTGTGCCGCTCGAAATGACTGTTCGTGAGTTAACAAGAGCAGGGAAGAAAGTGTTAATTTCTGAAGTTCAAACCTGCACTTTTCTATGGAATGACAGAGAGAAGAACTTCAAAAACCTATCAATGACAAGGAAAGCCTGGGAAGAGATTGGAACGATGTTAAGTATACCAGGTAAATTATACTAAAAATCAAACATGGTTATGAACATAAACAATATTGCCTTTAATAACTTATACATTATTATTATTATTATTATTATTATTATTATTATTATTATTATTATTATTATTGTATGTCCTATTAACACTGTTTAATTAATATTATTATCGTTTGTAACATATTACTGTGATGAAAACTTGTTTTCGGCATTGCATCTGACTTTTATAAAAGTACTTAAATGAGATATGAAATTTGCATTTTAATAGGCCTACTAATACTAAAAGGAGTCCTTGGGGACAGAAAAATGAATGTTCTAGTGTTTGTGTACTACTAACACTGAGAACGATGTTCTGTGAGGTTATCGACAGATTTGCTAAGGCTACAACTCCTAAGAAACCTTTGGTGTAAATTGTTTTAGCAGTACTTATTTCTATCAGTTTCCCTTTACTGTTAGTAACGATATGCCCTTCTATTGAATTAAAGTAATTAATTAATGTAGATTATTTCTAAGTCTGTAGTTTTAATTCTGTTTGTGATGATGATGATGTGGTGATACCAACAGACAGTTTACACGTCATTGAAATAATCAGTGAAATACTCTCTTATTTGCCTCGCATATTCACTGCAACTGTTGTTCCTGCAATCTAAGTTCCCACAAGTTTGGACAGTTTCATTTTCTGGAAATTGTAAGTCACTTCATGATAGTATAGATCACTGTCACCATCCTTTTCCCTTATTAGGTTATGGAGGACACAAGCCCAGTTGATAAAAGTGATGGCCTTTTCCACGTTTGTGTCAATATTTGTATCCAGAAATCACCACTTACGCGTATTATTCTGAATGCACATTCCATACATTTTCGAGCACTAGATAAGTGTTTATTAAACCTTTCCCTTCTAGGCGTTAGTCCTCTCCCCGGATATGGCCTCATGAGGTAAGGTTTTACAGGACAGGCTTCTTCTCCAAAAAGTACCTGTGGCAGTTTTACATCTGAGTTTGGTAGTCCTTTATCAATAGGCACATTAAAATTACTGGTTTCCAATAAACTGAAAAGAGTGGAAGTTGTGAAAATGCCTCCATCACCCTCTCGACCCCACTTCAAAAGTTAACAATCTTCTGTCTGCGTCAGCAACATCTTGTAGTACTACGGAGAAGTATTTGATGTAACTGAAATAACTGGAGCCGGAATTAGGAGGGCACTTTATCTGACAGTGCTTTCTGTCGATTGTACCGAAGCAATTAGGGAACCCCCAGCGTTCACAGTAGTCAGTGGTCACTTTGTTTAGTTTTTCTTCAGTTGGTTGTGTTATGAATTCTTCAACCAGTTCACTCCAGATGACCTCACAGGTTTCTTTCACTATTACAGAACTCGTAGATTTTCCTACCCTGAAGGAAAATGCCAGTAACCGAAACGATACCCTGTCGCTAGAAACTTAGAAAATAAGAATAGTGTTAGAAATTTACTTTAAGTTTTTTTTAAATTTTAAGCCATTAGGGCTAATATAAGATTATATTAATTACCACATACAGTCGTTATTGAATATATATTACTGTGTTCTACTTCAGGAGACGTGGCAAAAAACAAGTGGGGGAACTTGAAAGACAAGTTTCAGAAGGAACTCCAGAAGCCTCCAAAGACATACAGCAGTTCCGAAGCAAAAACTGTAAAATCATCTTGGGTGTTTTTCAACGCCATGATGTTTGTAAAGGACATCGTTCTTCCCCATAGAACTCTACCTACAAGAGATGCTATCGCCATCAAGCACCTCTTATGTGGGGAAAAGTGAACATACTATTGGCAGTGATGGTGAGGAGGTATCACAATAGACAAATGTGTCCTCTGATACCACAAGGCCAAAACCAAGAGCCCGGAAGCGTAAAATCAATCCATTCAATGAGAAGATGATGGAACTCGATGAAAAATAGATGGAAATATTATTAGAAGAACAAAGGCAGAGACAGGATTTCAGTGATCCCGATAACTGTTTCTTAATAACTCTTCTGCCGCATATGAAGAATTTAAGCGCGGTGGAAAAATTAACTATGCAAAGTACACTCTTGCTTGAAGGTTTAAATGCAGTAAAAAGACACGAAGCAAGTGAAACACATTGAAACCCTGTAACTTTCATTTTTTTCTAATATTGAAAAGTTAATTTTAAGTAGAATCTAACTTCTTATTTACTTTTCCTTGCCATGTAGGACACAGTTCTTGGATGTATTTTGAATGAATGAGACAATTTCTTCCACAAAAATTTACAGAGACATAGAACTAATCAATTTAATTTATATATACAATTGCACCATTACTTATAGAATGCAAGAACCTGTGCATTTAATTCAAAAATAGCCTTAGATTAGTCTTTCTGCAGGACTGATGGGTCTCTGGAAGTTGGTGACTTGCTTCTGTAGTTGTGCCGTAAGTTTGTTTAGTAAGAAATCAAACGTTTGAATAGACATACATTCAAAAAATCTATCAGGAAATCTCCTTAGTTCCCCATGTATGATGAAATTCTCCATACATTTCACATTGTTTATTAATTGGATGAACACCAAATTCTCTCCTGATCCTACTTCGAGCTCTTCTTTTTAGATAAGAATTTTCTAAAAGCAAAGACAAAAGGGAAAACTTTGAAACTGCCATTATCTAATCACCACGTACAGGGAATGCGCTGCGCCGCGCCGCTTACTGACTCTCGCAAGACGTCCACACCAACGCTCCCTCCTTGCCCACCCTTCAAATTTTGACAGCGACAACGCTCCGCTCGCCTCCTGCACTGTGCCCGAAGCCTAATAGAACCCTTTATCATCAATCTTCAAGATTATGAGACCGAATCCCATGAATCCGACACCACACCGAGAGTGTGTGATAACCTTCCCAAGTAAGCAATTATCACACAGTTTTTAATGTGTATTTGGTGTTGTCACTGTACTGCAGCCACTTGCGTGATGTGATGTTTGTATTGCTATACAATTTTATTCAGGCTAGGGTATATTATTTTGATTGTCTATTAATTATTAAGTTATGAATCATATCCTGATATAATGTTGCTGCCATTATTATGTTATTTCACATTAAGAATATTACCAGGTTAATAATTGTGGTGATTTGTGTACCAACGAATGCATTTCAACAGTAAGAATGGCTAGCATTAATCAGTCATATTCCATTCGCTACTTGTCCACCTCTGGCCACTGTAATGGTTGCAACAGTGGACGTGTATCTGTCTCTCTCTGTGCTGTACGCAATCACAACTGCAAATTACAGCATTGGCTTTTCCATACATGCATAGGATTTAGTTTACTAAACTGTTATCCTGCATCAATGAGCATCTTAAGTATATAAAGTGGTCCACCTACTTTAATTTAACATCTAGCACTCAATCTTCTTAGGTTTCTTTCCTATTTAAATCAATTTATCTATCAAAAGCTTATTTTTATACCATAAATTTACTTTACACCAACATTTCCACCATACTTCAATACCACCCTGCCATCTTGTGCTGGTCAATAAAGGAAACACGACAACTACAGTTGAAACCGTTTATTGCGACATTGCTTTTTAACAATGTTGATTAAGGATAGAAGGTTTCCACCTGTTCAATATATTAACATAGTGACTTAATTAAAATATCACATATTTATTATTATCATTATGGTACCAGTTTCGGCACCTCCTGTGCCATCATCAGCCAAGGAAAAATTGCAAGGTTTTTTGGTAATTACGTGAAATATTTTTACAGTATAAAAACATATACAGAGCATGCTATCCTATGTTGTGAAGTTTTACAATTATGTATATACATTAACATCTGCTCTGAAGTACTTGTTTGATTATTGTTTGCATGAAGGAACTTTACTAAATGAATGGAGAGTTGCTATAGTAGCCCCTGTATATAAAGGAAAGGGTGATAGACAAAAAGCTGAAAATTATAGGCCAGTCAGTTTGACATGCATTGCATGTAAGCTTTGGGAAAGCATTCTTTCTGATTATATAAGACATGTTTGCAAAATTAATAACTGGTTTGATAGCAGGCAGTTTGGGTTTAGGAAAGGTTATTCCACTGAAGCCCAACTTGTAGGATTCCAGCAAGATATAGCAGATATCTTAGATTCAGGAGGTCAATTGGACTGTATCGGCGATTGACCTGTCTAAGGCATATGATAAGGTAGATCATGGGCAAAAATGAGTGCAATTGGACTTGACAAAAGAATGACTGAATAGGTGGCTCTGTTTCTATAAAATAGAACTCAGAGAATTAGAGTAGGTGAAGCTTTATCTGTCCCTGTAATAATTAAGAGGGGAATTCCTCAAGGCAGTATTATTGGACCTTTATGTTTTCTTATATATATCAATGACATGTGTAAAGAAGTGAAATCAGAGATAAGGCTTTTTGCAGATGATGTTATTCTGTACAGAGTAATAAATAAGTTACTGAGCAACTGCAAAATGACCTCAATGTTGTGAGATGTACAGTAGGCAATGGTATGATGATAAACGAGGATAAAAGTCAGGTTGTGAGTTTCACAAATATGAAAAGTCCTCTCAGTTTTAATTACTGTGTTGATGGGGTGAAAGTTCCTTTTGGGGATCATTGTAAATACCTAGGTGTTAATAAGGAAATATCTTCATTGGGGTAATAACATAAATATGATTGTAAATAAAGGGTACAGATCTCTGCACATGGTAATGAGGGTATTTAGGGGTTGTAGTAAGGATGTAAAGAAGAGAGCATATTTATCTCTGGTGAGACCCCAACTAGAGTATGGTTCCAGTGGATGGGACCCTCACCAGGATTACTTGATTCAGGAACTGGAAAAAATCCAAAGAAAAGCAGCTCGATTTGTTCTGGGCGATTTCCGACAAAAAAGTAGTGTTACAAAAATGTTGCAAAGTTTGGGCTGGGAAGACTTGGGAGAAAGGAGGAGCTGCTCGACTAAGTGGTATGTTCCAAGCTGTCAGTGGAGAGATGGCGTGGGAGGACATCAGTAGACGAATAAGTCTGAGTGGTGTCTTTAAAAGTAGGAAAGATCGCAATATGAAGATAAAGTTGGAATTCAAGAGGACAAACTGGGGCAAATATTCGTTTATAGGAAAGGGAGTTAGGGATTGGAACAACTTACCACGTGAGATGTTCAATAAATTTCCAATTTCTTTGCAATCATTTAACAAAGGCTAGTAAAACAACACATACGGAATCTGCCACCTGGGCGACTGCTTTAAATGCAGATCAGTAGCGATTGATTGATTGATTGATTGATTGATATTGGATAAAACAATGCATTTTATCACTTTTTCAGAGAAATTTATCGACTATAGCGTCCGATGTTTATTTTTGTTTGTTAAGTATTTGGGGATTGCTAACAACAATGTAAAGATTACTGTATTTTCTAAGTCTTGTTTTCAGTTGACTGTAGATTTCAAATCAGTGTCTGTTAAATAGTCAAAGCAAGCAAGCATTGCTGTGAAGATGCCACAAAAGAAAGGAACACAACTGAACAACAAAGCTAAAACACCTATAACCATTTTAAGCCAAGAAACTTTGTTAACATCAACTCCTACTGAAGCCAGATTTTCAACATGCATCCCTTTTATAGGAAGAAAAAGAAATCACACATAATATAGCGATTAGAGAATGGGAAAACAAACGTCAGAATCCCGAAGAAATAGGGTGTATCACACTCTATGATTTCTACAATTTGGTAGGACAGAGAGAGAACATCTCATTTATTAGCGAAGACCGTGTGCGACGTTAATAATAATCATAATAATAATAATCATAATAATAATAATAATAATAATAATAATAATAATAATAATAATCATAATCTTGTTTTACGTCCCACTAACTACTCTTTTACGGTTTTCGGATACGCCGACGTGCCGGAATTTAGTCCCACAGGAGTTCTTTTACGTACCAGTAAATCTACCGACACGAGGCTGACGTATTTGAGCACCTTCAAATACCACCGGACTGAGCCAGGATTGAACCTGCCAAGTTGGGGTCAGAAGGCCAGTGCCTTAACCGTCTGAGCCACTCAGCCCGGCCGCAACATTATTGATTAATTTACATTGTTGCTACTTCCTTCCTCACTTTTTATTTTATATTAAAATACTATTGCTGTACATATTGTATAAACATTAGAAGAAAAAATTCCTGTCAGTCCCACTCCACAAATACTGTATTGCAAATACAGTGCTTATTTCACTTATGTTTTCTGAAGTTTTAACTTTATTCTGTTAATCAACCATGTGTGCGTGTGTGTGTGTGCGCGTTTGTGCAGCCTAAAACATGCAGATAGGACATTTTTAGTTATAAAGAAAAAAAGGCCAGATTGTGCGACTGTCGCATATAACGACCATTAATTAGTGGTCCCTTCTGAGTTATGAATGGCTTAGACTGTATTTACAATTTGTTTTTTTTTCGCACCGACACAGAGATAGGAATAGCAAGAATCTAGGAGTGGGAAAGAAGTGGTCGTGGCCTTAATTAAGGTACAGCCTCAGTATTTGTCTGGTGCGTGCGAAATGGTGTTGTATATTTAGTCCTCAGCCCGATGGCTGGTTGGATCCTCAACAGCTCCGCCATCAGCTGTCATAAATGGCCTGGGCATCACTGAAGAGGCATACTAGGGAAATGAGGAGTGAGGTAGTTTCCCGTTGCTTTCCTCACAGAGCCAGAAGTTGCTATTACATATCAGTCTGCCAAGCCCACTGAAATGCATGCACCAACTGACTCTATGAGCAACATTTTCACACCATTCATAGCAGGGACTGGCTGCATAAGGAATGGCATGACTCATACCTCAGTCACTTTCATCTTGTCAAAGCCAAGGATAAAGCTGAGACAGATCAATGAAAGTAACAATATTGCTCTAGTCCATACCAGAAGACATAGTGCACTGTAAACACTACGTCCTGCCAAAACCACGGAAAACCATCTTTAAGGCTGCTGACAGTGGGGTTCGAACCCACTATCTCCTGGATGCAAGCTCACAGCTGCGCTCCCCTAACCGCACGGCCGATCCATGACATAATACAAATATAGGCGATATGTTGTATCCAGCTTGAATTTCCTCTTCAAGAACACTGTCCGATACCTTTTCACCAGGTTCCCTATGGAAGTCAATATCTTTATCGATCCATGACAACCGAACAATAAATTTAAAACACCTATAACTATTTCAAACCAAGAATGTTTGTTAACATCAACTCCTACTGAACCAGATTTTCAACATGCGTCCCTTTTATAACCAATATTAACAAACATTTTATGTAATTTACAAAAGAACTTCCATTCTATTTCTTGGGATAAAGAAAAATCCTTGTATATTCAGATGAGGTTATTATAACAGATACTTATACAAGAAGTACTAGAAGATATAAGGTCCACTATTAATTCTGTAAAATTAAGACCTTGCTTACAAGGCGATGTATCCTTTTTTGTTGAGCAGGTTTACAGGATAGTATAACATTATAAATATCCTTTCACTTTTTTGGGATGAAAAGTGCTGAAAAGTTGTAAAGTTTTGAAGCAATAATAGCCAATGTATTGTTTACCTAATTCTCTAGAAAATTTATAGCTTCATAGTTCTTATGGTATGTCAATAGCATTCAACACCATTAGTAGCAAAACAAGGCACTCACCTGTAAAGATATGTTGTATCCTGCTTGAATTTCCTCTTCAAGAACACTGTCCAATACCTTTTCACCAGCACTGCCAGGTCCATCAACCACTCCATGAGTTGCAGGCACATTGATATTATGTCCTGATTTCTTTCGCCGGTTTCGCTTCTTAGCACTGTTGAGAATGAGAAACATGTAACTACATAAATAAAAGATTCTATAACCATATTTTAGTCACAAGATGGTAATTTTATATGCATTTTGTGGAGAAAAAAAAATGCTGAAAATTTTTAAAGTTTTGAAGCAATAATGGACAATATATTGTTTATCTAATTTTCTGGAAGATTTCTAGCTTCATCATATGCTTCTTATATATAATATGTCAATAGCATTTAATACCATTATTTCAGCAATAAGAAAAGCAGTTGTTTCTTGATAACACCAGGAAGATATTTCTATATCTTTTAAGTGTGTTAAGTCAGCAGCACAGAGGCAGGTTGGATCCCCAGAGGCTATGTAATTATAGATAAATACCAAAAATCTGAGAGTAGTATCTAGGGAGCTTTAAGATGATGATGATGATGATGATGATGATGATGATGATGACGACGATGATGATAGGTTGTCTCTAGAGAGGTTTGGTGCAGGTCTTTTGAGTTGGGAGATCTGTCTGTCTGTAGGAATTAGACCATACCTAGGATGAAATCTCATGTTAAAAACAGCATAAACACCCAGTCTCCAAGCCATAGGAAATAATCAATGAAGGTTAAAATCCCTGACCTGGCCAGGAACTGAATCTGGGACTCCTTGAACCAAAGACCAGCATGTTAGCCATGGAGCTGGACATGGATCAAGTAACAAATCAAAAATGGTAATGAACTCAATCAGAATCAATCAATCACTACTGATCTGCATTTAGGGCAGTCGCCCAGGTGGCAGATTCCCTATCTGTTGTTTTCCTAGCCTTTTCTTAAACGACTGCAAAGAAATTGGAAATTTATTGAACATCTAGGTATGTACATATTTCTTATTAAACTGAAGTCTACATATCATTAAATAAAACAGTCTTGTATACTCTACATTTGTAGAGGAATGTTCCTGAATCATAAATGGTACAATAAAATACACTGGCATAAAAAAAGTGGATCACTTTAATTTAAGATTTAAAAAACTGTACGTATTTATTATAAGCCTTCCTTTTTCTTCATTCCTACAACATATTATAAAATGAATTTAACCAGTCCTTTCCATACTTCATACTGATTATTGCAGTTCTTTTTTTGAAGTTTAGCCAAAAATTCTTGGATGTTGTAATTTATGAAAATGTAATTACCCTAAATTAACAGTGCATTACACTGAGCAAACTTATGAACATACCACTGAAGATTTCTTGATGACACTTATCTTGCCGTAGTATCAGGTGTTACCACCTCTGGCGATGATTACAGCCTACACATCACGTTAGCTAGAAGGTCCTAGATTGATGATGATGATGCTTGTTGTTTAAAGGGGCCTAACATCGAGGTCATCGGCCCCTAATGGTACGAAATGAAATAACAAAGTTGAAATTCATCCACTGACCAAAATAAAATTAAAAATGTCATGAAGAATGAATGGATGGACATGAACCCAACAAAAAAAGGCAACAAAAAACAGTGGATCAGACTTTAAAAAAAAAGATCGTAAATAATTGAATTACTGACCAATAAAGCACAATGATGCTTCATGTCTAAAAGGGTGCAAAATCCATGTCTAAGGCCCCACAGAATGGTACATGTCGCGAGTAAAGCAGAACCATAGTATTTGTCATGTTGGGGTACTAATCAAAAGTGGCAAAACTCACGGTGTTCCACACAAGATGGTACTACTCACAAGTATTATACTTCGTACAGGTAACGCAGACCTATGGTGTTTCTCACACAATGGCGCCACTCAGAGCAAACTCAAACCGATGAGTTTCCTCACCTAGGTGTACTAGTCACGGGTGCTGGTCCCACGGGCCCCGTGGTTTTCATCACATAGTGGATACTAATCACAGGCAACGCAAACTCACGGTGTCGCTCATATAGGGGTACAACTCACAGACAACGCCCAGACCCGCGGTGTTGCTCACATGGGTACGACGCGCGGGTACTGGAAACCCCCCGGCCAGGCTGCTACTAATCACAAACCCATTTCGTACCGAATATAGTGGTACAACTCGCAAGTACAGGCAACCCAAGGTGTTCCCCGCGTAATGGTACGAATCAAAAGTGGTTTCATGGTTCTAATTCAACCATCCCTTGGTCGCCCCTTTTAGTCGCCTCTCACGACAGGAAGGGATACCATGGGTGTATTATTTGTCTGTGTCCCCCACCCACAGGGGATAAGGAGAGAGAGAAAAGAAGAAAGAAGGGATCCGTCACTTCGAAAGATGAAGTAACGGACGAAGAAAGGCACAAGGTAAAAAAAAAAAAAAAAAAAGGGGAAAAATTAAGACCAATGACAAAAACAAATTAGGCCTAAAGTAGATATGACTGCAATTCTGCAATGGGATATCATGCTATGTGTCTACTCTCTACATAAATACAGAATAAATATGGGGAATGCTGCCAAGCTGAGTGGCTCAGCTGGTTGAGGCGCTGGCCTTCCAACCCCAACTTGCCAAGTTCGATCCTAGCTCAGTCCAGAGGTATTTGAAGGTGCTCAAATACATCTGCCTGGTGTTGGCAGATTTACTGGCATGCAATAGAACTCCTGCAGGACTAAATTCTGGCACCTCAGAGTCTCCAAAATAGTGATGGGCAACGCTCTTGCTCGAGACTCTCGAGACTGACATCGCAGATCTCGAGACTCTCGCGAGAATTCCGAGACCGATCCTCCTGTAGCGCAAGCAAGTATATCATTGGTAGTTATTGCGTGAAATAACGTTCTCTTATGAAAACCTGTGACCCAATACATTTTGTCAAAAGCCTGGAAAAGTACTGCATGTTCAACTACGAACCCCTTAATACCATTAACTAAAGTGGAAACAGAATGTCAGTATCTTAAATTGTTCACGACTTATTTGGGGTGGACATCTTAGGTGAATAACAATGCATAATTTGTGAATAACTGTAGACAGGATGTACACCTACTTGGATACTAGAGGCGTGCATTATTCGAACCTGAGACGGGGAAGATGTGCTTTGCTACATACGCACCCCCCATTACACGTGAGTGGAACGTGTAACAGGGGTGATGGGCAACGCTCTCGAGACCGATTCTCGTGTGCTGCAAGCTGTGTGACGTCCCAGTAACTACGAGTGTAAGCTTGATAGTTATCATCAGCAGTTCTCACATAGAAACGTGTGTGACGATAAATTCTGTCAATATCCTATGAAAGCACTGCATGTTGAACTATGAGCTCCTTACCATTAACTAAAGTGAATACGGAATGCCAGTACGGTATCCTAAACTGTTCACGAGTTATGTCAGGTGGACTTCTTAGCTGAATAACCCGTATAATTTGTTAATAATTGTTATTAGGATGTAATCCTGCCTGGATGCCTCACAATCGTTGTCGGCAGGGTAGTTTATTGTGATTCAGACCGGGCCGGAGGTGTTCTGTGATTCCTCTTCATTGATATTATGCGTTTGTAAGTACCGGATCATCCCAGAAGTATTTCTGCCGATGTATTTACTTCTTTTGAATAAGCAACACAGTGGGCTGTGCTATGTGACATCTCTTAAAAATAACCGACATCCACGACTTACGTTGCGTTTCGGACATCGTCTTCAAGTTGTCGCGTACAATTCGACACAGTTCACATTGCACCGTCATATATCGAAGTACCTAGGCCTACCTAATTATGACGCGAATACTCTATAGCAATTTAGATTGCACATTCCACTCATGCGTAATGGTGGTTGCATATGCAGCAAGGCGCATCTTGCCTCGTCTCGAGTTTGAATGAATAATGCACGCCTCTAGTATCCAGGTACGTGTAACTACAGTAGCCGTCAGGTTCTGTACTTAAACCACTCATTCGTGTACCTACCAGTGCATACAATGCCCGAATGCGTATCCTTTATAATTATGTTATACTTCGTCAAAATAGACCTCGGTATAAATGAACGCCCTAGTCGCTTGTTGACACGTATTTACGAAAATGAGAAGGGCCGTGGTTGACTATTCGCATATTCGGAACAAACAACATTCAGCTCCGAGTACCTGCAGGCCTATGACACGCAACTCGCCGCAAATTGTGGAGACAATGCTGTCGATATTTTTCGAAATTTCTCGCGAGAAATAATGCCTGCGCTAGTCTCGAGAAATCCCGTGACCTCATCTCAGACTGCCCATCACTACTCCAAAACCGTAAAAGTAGTTTGTAGGACATAAAGCAAAATAAGATTATTGGGGAAAGCTTACAGTGGTGAGACACTGCAAAATCACAAAAAATTCTATGATATATCAGATGGCAGATTGTTTAACCTAATATCTTAATTATACTACAAGGCACGATATAAAACACCACTCCATTATCACAATGATTTACACACAGTATAACTGTTTACTTACAACATAAAACGATCTGCACAGAATTAGGTATTTCAGGACACTGCTTCATAATATGCAGACAATGGAATCCCGGCAACATCTGTATATCTGAAAATTCCTAAGGGATAAAGAGCCCATAAGAGGAATAAAGCCACAAGGAAGAAAGATAATGTTACCCAGTTTGACACACAATAGCACCACACTCACCCCTGCAAGCGCAACCATTTCCGTTATACTGCAAGTGCAATAGCAGTATCTCAATACTGTTATGTGATATGCAAAAATCAGTATCATTTAAGTTCTGTGAGTTAGAAAACATGGTAAATGACACCTTTACCAGGTGTATGCATAAGTCTTCTCTGGTTTCACTAAGAGATGGCGTCAGCGAACAGTACGCAGCATATGAATTTAACACATACGTCAGTTTGTTTGTCTGACATTAACCTACGAACACACACAAAATGAGTCCACCAAACACTAGCGTCTGTGTTGTATCGTTCAGTGATCATGTCGAGGTTTGTGCCTGAAAAAGAACATTTGCGGCACGCATTGCTTTTCTTATATAATCAAAAGAAAAAGGCTGTGGAAAGTAATTGTTTGCTGGTAGAAACATATGGTGAACACACTCCATCGATTAGAACATGCGAGACATCGTTTCGACAATTTAAACGTGGTGATTTCAATGTAAAAGACAGTAGGCGCTCTGGTAGACCACAAATGTGCGAAGACGAGCAATTGCAGGCGAAACCGCTAATGCACAAAGCTATCGCCAACAGATGATTAATTTAAATCACATATTGATCAAAAGATGACCGGAATGGACCAGAAGACATGGCAAATTGATTTTGTTACACGACAATGCGTCATCTCACACAGCAAAAGCAGTCAAAGACACCTTGTAATTACTTGACGGGACATCCTTCCGCACCCGCCGTACTTCCCCGACCTGGTGCCATCTATCACCTCTTCGCATCACTGGGGCACGCACTCGCAGAGCAGCACTTCAGCAATTTTGAGAAAGCTGGAAAATGGCTCGATGAATGGTTTGCCGCAAAAGACAAGCAGTTTTTCTGGCATGGTATTCATAACTTACCTGAAAGATGGGCAAAGTGTGTAGAAGCCGATAGCCAATATTTTGAATAAACAAAAAATTAATTTCCCTTAAAAACTACAAGTTTTCTTTATCGCAAAAACCAACAAAAACATATGCATACACCTGGTAAGTCTGTGAGCAATTCAGTAGTATCTGATCAGTCATGGATAAAAATTTGGCATTATGCATGCACAGTCGAACCACATGATTATAACCGCCTGCTAAAAGTGCCATCTGCAGCGGCGCGTAGTCCCGTAACGTATGCAACATGTGCTGGTGATTTGGGTGTATAATGCGACCAATAGACTGGCTGTACATATTGCACTTCCTGCTGTCAAGGGTAAGGGAAGCTATGTGATCTAGTTGCAAAAAAGGATGATCATCGGCTTTCTGTCCAGGAGGGGCAGCATTTCGGAAAGAGTTACATTGTAATAAGAGTTACATTTGTAAACTGTTCATTTGCCTGTGGTAAAGGCGTATAATGAGTGGACAAATTACAGTATACCGTTGGGAATAACTGTCGTGGAAACTGCAGAGCTCCATGAGCTGAGGTGAACGTCGATGAGAACAGTGCGTGATGGCCAACTTGCAGGTTACAGTGCAATGGCACAGTTCAGCAAATCCTTCTGCGAATGGGGCTCTGCAGTACATGGAGGGTGACTGCACCCATGCTAACCCAGGTGCATTGATGAAAACAACTGAAATTTGCTCGACAGTATCGTGACAGGACTGCTGCTGATTGGCTGCCTTCTCCGATGAGTTACATTTTCAGCTGCATAGAACGGATGGATGCCAACGTGACCAGCGAGAAACTTAGGAGAATCAACACCTTGCAACCAATGCTGGACGAACAAAAGAGGATGGGGACAGTGCTATGGTCTGTGGAATATTCTCGTGGTATTCTCTAGGTCCCATCATGTGTGTGGAAGGCAGTCTTGATCGATTTGGTTATGAATCCATCCACGATCACATCCACCCTATATCCTCGGGAAGATGGGATCATTCAGCACGATAATGCATCTTGCCACATGGCTAGAAGTGTCTGCACGTGGCTGGAAGAGCACGATCAGGACTTCAAAATTCTTCCCTGTCGCCTAACAGGAATGATCTCAATCCAATTGAACGTCTGTGAGATCACTTTGATCGCTGTGTTCACTGTCTTTTGCCATGCACCCTTCAACAGTTGTGGGACATGCTGCAGCATGGCTCCAGGTACCCGTGGAAACTATCAGCACTTGGCTGAGTCACTGCCAACATGTCTAGCTGCTGTCCAGGCTGATAAGGGCAGCAGGTGGTCATAATAATGTGGTTAAACTGTGTATATGGTTTGAAATAAAATGGGGCAAAATAAAATTGGCTAAAGATGTCCCAGTCAGTCTAATGAACAAATCTGGAACTAGTTTGTACTACTTTATATACAAGTCTATGTAGCCTTATGTAAAACAATATCTATGATATAGTAAGTCTTGTTAGATTACATTTAGAACATGATAGTCCTTCCTCTACTAGTCTTTCAAACTATCCCTTTCTACCAGACACCCATCGGTACTGGCTTAACTGGAGCTGCTATGGTGTCACTATGATAGAGGTCCACTCCTCACCACTAGCCCAGCCTCTACCTTTCTAGGAAGATTTACCAAGTTTCGGTAGATGTCTGCAGGTATTTTCTTCCATTCCTCCTGCAGCATGGCAAACAGTACTGTACCCATTTTGGGACTGTCTGGTCTGGCTGCGAACTGGTGCTGTAACTCACTCTAAGAGATGCCCAATTGAGTTTAGATGACAGTTTTGGGCTGGCCTTACTATTTCATTCATTTACAGTTCAACTGACCACTTTGTTATGGCTTTTGCTTCATGAATGCATGCAAGTGTTATGTTGAAAATGAAAAGGGCCTGTTCCAAATTAATGTCGCAGATGGGTAGCATAAAACAGTCCAATACTGCCTGATAGGCTTCAGCATTCATTGAATGAGAAACTAAAACTAGTGGACCAAGAATGATCCATGAAAAAGAAAAAAAGCCCACACCATAATACCTCCTCCGCTAAATTTCAGGGCGAACAATGCACCCCAGTAAGTAAGATTCACCAGTTCCATACATATCCAGTGGACTGTCACAACATGTAGGATGATTCATCATTCCACATGATACTCTTCCATTGTTCTAGCATCCACAGGTGACATGTTTTGTATCACAGTAACCAGAGGCAAGCTTTCAGTTTAGTGATTCTTGGTTTATGTGCCATACCTCACCACATGGGCACAAGGAATCCAAGTGTACACACTCCCACTGAATGGTACAAGTACTGGGATCATTTCCAGATGCCAACTGGTTAAAATTTCATCCAAGTTTACTGGTTTCACTTATCACATTTTGAAGGCATCAGTGGTACCTATCTGTTAAGTGTTTTGGCTTCTCCCATCATGGTGGGGGTTTTATAACTCCTTTGCATTCTCATTTCACAACTATATCATTCATTGTTGATCGTGGTATCTGAAAATTGCCAGAAATCTCATGAATCAAATGTCCGAATCACAGCTGCTGATCCTACGTGCTGTCTTCAAATGACTGATGGCTTCAAGGCAATGCCTTGTATTCAAACCATTGTAGTGGTGGGAAATTCCCAAAGTTATACCTTCTGAACTATAATGAAGCTGTGATATGATAATCTGGTTACCTCATAACCACTTTACAGCACAATATACTGATAAAGAACACTTAAATGGGGATTATTTATGAAGAGCTGGAGCAAAAACAATGATTAGCAATAGGCACATTGTTATTGAATGTGCTTCTGGAGGTATTTTCTTCACTCCAACCATAACGCAACATCTTTTCTGAGTTTATGATTTGTTGGTTAAGCTCCTATAATAAAATGGAATCCTTTTCCTTACAGGGAAAACTGCTCTAGTAAAGCATTTTACTTGAACCGGTTTTCTACAAACATTAGATCAAACAACTTTAGCACATTTCTCGCAAAAAGAAAACATTAAAGTATGAAATACTATCCAAAAAAAAAGATTGAAAATTACTCCACAAAGTGTGGTGTGTTCAGAAATTAATTATTAGAAGTTTGAAGAATTGTAATTTCAATACAGGCCAGTCAGCAAAATAAGAATGAGATGTTCTTTAAATGCACCAATATTAACTCCTAAAATTGAATTAAAAGTGCATATTCTTAATCTTACAGCAGAGATCACAAACCTCCCACTTTATCCCAAATCAGTCAGAATATGGAGCTTTCTTGTCAAAGTACATTAACTACCACCTTTTCCTAATTATCACATTGTTTTCCCAATTTCTGTTTTAAGTAACTTTCTATTTCTACAGATATTGTAATTCATAAGTTACCTACACTCTAATAAACCAAGTCTACAGAGGTCATTTCACAAACCTTGTTTTATCTTCTGAACATGTTGGAGCATAGTACGGTAAGTCGAGAATATACATCTGAAAACCTGAGCCACACTCTACTGTACATCACTGACAGATGATGTGTGTAGGCACTGGTGGATTGTTCACAAGGCACAGAGAAGTTAGTGCTACTGACTGTGCTCCATGACAGATGTAAGTTGAACAATGGTTATATGTGAAAATAGTTTTTTTCCATGGTAGATATTCAGGTCAGTGTCATGCAGAGCTACGAGAAGCTTTGTCATATCAAAAGTGCTGGGACCTTCAAATGTAGATATGTAGCAATTGTTGAAATGTCCTACGTCCACTCACACAGAGGAGCCCATGACTATTGTCAATAAGTGCTCAACAGAAGATGGATGTTGGACTGTGCAGGAATTATCCACACATCTGATTATTTCTGTGTGAAAAGTATTCTAAATTTTGCTACAGGACTTAAAGATACACACAATTTGTGTTAATTTTTTTCTTAATAAAACAATAATTTCAATTTACTTATCTTCTGCTTGTCCCTTATCATTAGCTCCAGCATCTGGATTCAATTTGGTGCTCACTCTGAGAAGCACATTCGGGTGACCTTCAAACGCATACAGGATAGTGGATTTACATCGCTGCTTTGTTAGAAGACGTAATATACGAAACGACCCTCATGTATGTGTGTATGAGCATGCATGCATATATACATACTCTGAACACAACTTGATTTGACACTTGTTTGTTCCTCTCCATCACAATGTATAGATGAAAAATGAAAACTAAATAAATGAACTCAGGATTGATCCTAATCACAAAATCAGATGTGCTGGTCGACCACTGTAGCTTGAACAAGAGATTGAACGTAACTCATCGCCACAGTCATTTCCTCTTATCTAGATGAAGCCAGATTGTAGAAAATATTACTTTATCTCATCAACGCTCCTCATCCATCCTTGTTGTACTTCAGGTCCTGAAGTCTAGTGTTGTTCTTCACCAAGTCCATCCATCAAAATCTGAGTCTATCTTGTTCTTTTTTTCATTTGTGATTTCGTAGTTTGTTATAACATTGTTCTTTAATATACCGTTTGTTTAGCAGCCATTGATATGTTGCTGTTTCATAGTAGAGTCTCTACTTTGTACCATAAAACACTCCCACGTTGGATCCTGTGCCTGGTATATCCAGACTTCCAATAATTCACTTTGTAAGTAATTGAAGTTCTCTACTTTGCAAGATCTTAGTTCTCAATTCTGTTTCTTTTCTCTCACTTGATCATCACTATGACTTGCTCAACATTCGTTCTCATTTACTATTGTTCTGTTTTCCCAATTACTAGGTATTCCTCAGATTTCTCTTTCATTCTTTGCTTAAATTCCAATATCATTTGTCAATGACATTGTGCTAATAATTGTACCTCAGTATGCAACTTTTTCTGCACTCTTTATATCATCCTTCATGAATAAAGACAGTAAAGGTTACAGTACACTTCCTTGTTTCAGTTCGGTTTCAATTTCAAACTACCCTGTTTTGACCACTTGCATTTTGATAGTTTTCTTCTCAATACCTTTCTGCACAAAAATTCCCAAATTTATACTGAGGGGACTATATCACAAATCTCATGTATCAGTAAAGATATTACCATATTCTTCCTACAATCCCAATGCTTTTCTATGTTGTCTCATAATTCCAAACCTAAACATGAAGCTGCCTTGATCATTTCTTCAACTTTGTCTATTGTGACAGTTTTCTTGACCATTTTTGTTTTCACCACCTGCAGATTATAGCATCTTTGATGGATTCAAGGTCGGTATAATTCATGGATAATTAAGCATCTACTAACAGCCTCTATCAAGCAAGGAGAATGAACACGTTACCTCTAAAGGGCAACTATATTTCAGATACATTAGTCTGTGATTTGCAGTGTTAGAACTATTGTTTGTCCAAAGAATTTCAGTTCATTCCATCCAACAGAAATGGAAGGATCCCTTTTACACTAAATCAACAAGGCTCTTTCCAGAAAGGATGATAGTGTTCCATTTATTACAAATACTGAATTACTGTAAGGTTAAATGAGACTGCACTCAACAAGATGAAAGAAAAGAGAAAGAAAACACAGTGTAACCCCACCTTGTGAGAACTGTGATGAACCGCAAGAAGGCAGGGTGGGATCCACTCCATTTGATATCTTTGAGACAATCATGGCCATTATCAGTAGTGGGTGAATGTTTTTAGAACATTATGTTGTGTCATACTGCTACCTAAATAGCAGTGGATATCAGCATTATGCACCATTCACTCCAATTGTTTGCAGTGCAGAATGATCATCAGGATTCTTTCACCTGATAATTAAAAAAGCAAATCAGATAGTTACACAAAGAATGATGATGGTGATAATGTTGATACATACTTCCCTAGGTACCACATTTATAAAGAAATGCTCACACAATTAAATGTACTTTTATAAATAAATTTCCAAATATATGCATTTCTTGCAACAGTGTGTCAAAGAATACACCAGTGCCATGGATAGAGCCTGTCAGTTCTAAAGACCTGGACACTGCTCTCCTCCTCATCTGCGCATAGAAATATCATTCTATCAGTGTTCTCGTTTGGATACGTGCCACTTGACTAGTGAGCGTAAAATACTTTTTAGTTTTAGTTTGAAACAATGTTCTGAAACTAAACTAGCTAAATGATTTTAAATTAGTCACAATTGTGTTCGTGTGTTGTTTCTGATACAAGGATTTTTATTTTTTAAGGGGCCTACGATCAAGGTTATTGGTCCTCTTCTGTCAAAATAATTGATGATCACTTAATATTTTTATATCAACTGCTATAATGAACCTTTGTGAACATAAATTTAATCTCCTGTGGTGAATTACACCCCAGTGTGTGTGTTTGAGGGTTAACTCAAATACTGGTGGCAAAAGGAATGTTAAACAACCCTTCAATCACTTTGTTAAGTACGGTACCATTAGATATCGTCTCGACTACACTGCAAGTTTAGGAATCTATGACACTGACATTATCTCTTGGTATTTCCGTTTCTGCTTTTGTTATGTGAAACATACATCATTATAGACTGCTATGCCTTAGTCTGCAAGCTTCTCTGAATTTACTAAACGTCACCACAATCCTCTATTTGCATCTAGTACTGTGGCCTCATTTAGTTCTATACCTGTTATCTTTAAATCATTAGAAACCAAGTCTAACCATCGTCGTCTTGGTCTCCCTCTAATTCTCTTACCCTCCATAACAGAGTCCATTATTCTCTTAGGTAACCTATCTTCCTCCATTCGCCTCACATGACCCCACCCCCGAAGCCTGTTTATGCGTACAGCTTCATCCATTGAGTTTGTTCCTAACTTAGCCTTATATCCTCATTCTGCGTACCCTCCTGCCATTGTTCCCACCCATTTGTATCAGCAATCTTTCTCGCTACTTTCATGTCTGTTACTTCTAACTTACTAATAAAATATCCTGAGTCCACCCAGCTTTCCCTCCCGTAGAGGGAAGTTGGTCTAAAAACAGACCGATGTAAAGATAGTTTCATCGGGGAGCTGACTTTCTTCTTACAGAATACTGTTGATTGCAACTGCGAGCTCACTGCATTAGCAGTTATGTAAAATTCTAACAAAAATATGTTTTCCTCAAATTTGCAGTCTTAAAAATAGGGGCAGCCATACATGCACTCAGCTTATAGGTGCATAAATGCGGTGTTATAAGAATAAACTTTTTCCCAGTTATCTGCCAGATGCCTTTCCTAATACCAACCCTAAGTAACCCATGTTTCTGTGGTTCTTAGTAGTGTGAAATGTTGTGTATCAATGAACGTGTGTATTAAGACAATCACACATCTAGCCTTTGAGCTAGAGGAATTAACAAAACATGGTTAAAATTCCCAGCCCAGCTGGAGATCGAACCCAGGGCCCTACGAACCGAAGGCCACCTTGCTGACCATTCAGCTGATGAGCCAGACAGTGTTTTAAAAAATCTATTCTATATAAATGAAACCTTTCTCATTAAAACCTGAGATTTCTAAATGCAATGCCATGGGAAAGGATCACTACTGAAAAAGTAGAAGGAATGTCAAGTTAATGACTGTATTATAATTAAAGCCTAGATTCTAATGCAATTACATATTCCATTCCATTACTTGTAGACAAGTGACAATGAAAAATGTCAGTGAACTGTGGTTCTGATATGGTTATAGTTGTTGATAAGAATATGTAAAATTCATAGACAGAAATTACCTCACATTGTGTCCAAAACTTCTGCTATGACTAAGAGACAAATGATGTCAGTTACTTCATAGCTACGCTGCAAAACAGTGGTCCTGTGTGCTCAGATGCATTTATATTTCCTAATTCATGATCAATATTGATTTATTCTTTTGCCACTATTTGGAAATCTGCACCTTGCACAGTACTGAACAGGTATATGTCAAACACACACTTTTTGATATGTTTACATGCAATATTTTTGTACATATCTAGGTAATTATTTTTTTTTGAATTGTGTCAGCTCATTTCATTTTCAGACTATAGTAAAATAATTGGTGAATTTCATCTCATATCGAAAATATGTCAAATGTTGTACTGTCAATCCACACTTCATATCACTTACTTTGTTAGTTTTTATACAAAAAAAATATAAAACATTACAAAGTACACGGGTAGCCTCCGTGGTTCAGGCGGCCTCTCACCGCTGGGTTCCGTGGTTCAAATCCCGGTCACTTCATGTGAGATTTATGCTGGACAAAGCGGAGGCGGGACAGGTTTTACTCCAGGTACTCCGGTTTTCCCGGTGATCTTTCACTCCAGCAATACTCTCCAATATTATTTAATTTCATCTATCATTCATTAATCACTGCCCCAGGGGAATGGGACAGGCTTCGGGAGCTGGCACAATTCCTATCCTCGCCGCTACATGGGGGCTTCATTCATTACATTCCTGACTTGGTCGAATGACTGGAACAGGCTATGGATTTCATTTCATTACAAAGTACACAATCACTATTTTTGCTATTTAAGCTACTGACAAACTCATCATTATTTCCACAAGTTTATTTGGACCAGTAGTCAAAGCAAATACTGGAAGGTACACAAACCCAAAAGACTGAGTGCACTGTGAACCTGCTGGATTGACTGCCATCCTTGTTGCATTAGTTGAGTGGACATTCATCCTTCATGTAAAGTATAACATTACAGTATTTCAAAGCCTGATAATAGCAAAACCATCATCCTTCTAGTGTAGAACAACCCCTATGCAATTTCTAACGATCCTTAGCTATCCATTACCAACATACATTCTTTTTAAAAGAGATCCTCATCCTTTTTGCAGTGTGGTCCTCATATGGACTTCTAATAAAGAAGAGAAAAGACTCTACACAAAGCAGGTAAAAGGGAAAATGGGAGAGATAACAACCCAACCAGACAAGATAAAAAGGTGGAAGGTTTGCTCTAACTCCTGAATAAGAGAAGGGGTGTAAACAAGATGGCAGAAGTACAATGTGAGGAGACAGAATCTGCAAATGAAATCACCATGGGAGAGGTGGAATCTGCTGTCAACAAATGAAAATGGGAAAATACAGCAAGACTGGATGAATTGTGCATGGAAATAACAGCAGCAGGACCCGTCTGTCTACAACGGGTGTAAAACAATGCGCTGGTGGCTGGAATATTTTTTTGAGACAATTGGTTTTATGAGTTTCTCTCACCAAAGTCTAACTGCAGGATCATAAATTAACTTGCACTGAAACAACGGTCTCAACAAACATGACCCACCTCAAGAACTAACACAAAAAGAGGATGGGGATAAGTATTTGAGCCCATTTGGATTTTCAAAGATTGGAGGGCCGAAAATCTACAGCATTGTGCTGTCAATGCAACAAAG
The DNA here is from genome assembly GCF_040414725.1 of Anabrus simplex. Classification (NCBI taxonomy): domain Eukaryota; kingdom Metazoa; phylum Arthropoda; class Insecta; order Orthoptera; family Tettigoniidae; genus Anabrus; species Anabrus simplex. The sequence goes on from NC_090266.1 coordinate 772,405,548, forward strand.
TAGTTTGTACTACGAGAACCCATTCTTAAGTGGAATTTCCGCACCTATCGGCCATCAAATGGATAGTCTATAAACAGAAATATATAATGTTTTAGAGAGCTCTATTCTCTAACGTGAAATATATGGCCAATTGTTATAGGATATTTGCATTTTAATGTGGTGACAATTCTTCATATTTTGAAATGGTCCCATTATAGGTAAATTTTAGTGCAGGTTATCGCAGAAATTTCTGAAATTAATACATTCCTTAAAAAACACTATAGAACATATTCCTTAAATGCTAACCTTTAAGAAACATTTACTGCATCCAAGAGATAGTGCATTCGAACCCCATTGTCGGTAGCCATGAAGATCATTTTCCATGGTTTCCCATTTTCACACCAGGCAAATGCCAGGGCTGTACCTTAATTATGGCCACGGCTGCTTACTTCCCACTCTTAGGCCTTTCCTATTCTATCACCACCATAAGACCTATCTGTGTCAGTGAAATATAAAGCAAATTTTAAATTAAAAAAAAAGAAACATTTATTGTAATATTACAAGGACATTGAAGTCATTTTGCATTAATGTGCACAATATGTAAAGCATTCACAAGTTGTGCATATTTTCGCTTATAAATATGGTCATAGAGACACTTCAGTACAACTCGATCATAGCCAAGAAGAAGAGTTACTTTTACATAAAACTGTTCTCTGTAAGACCGTTTGTATAGACCGCCCGGCTAACATAACCTACATATGTGCTAGTTACATAATATTAATCCGTGTTTGAGTCATTGGGTGCTCTAAATTAAAATGTTAATACCGTTTATTTAAATGATCAATTTTAAATATTGTCAGCATAATTGCATCAGTTACAAAGGAGTTTAAATGTTAACATCTTGGTCATCGGCCCCTAATGGTAAAAAATGAGAAATACTAACAATTTAAAAGTCCAAAATCATACAATGGCCAGAATTCAAAACGTGATGATGAAGAATGAATGGATGGATATGAATTTAAAACAATCAGTGGATCTGACCCGCAATGCCCCACATTCCTAGAAACTAGCGTTAAACAATAGTATTACTGACCAAGGGACTGCTTCTAAAGCACAAAACTGAATCGTTAATGCTTGTAGTCTAAAGGCGTCCAAAATCCAGGTCATCGGCCCCTCATAACGGTACTTATCACTAGTAAAGTAGAACCATGGTATACGTTATGTTGCGGTACTTATCAAAAGTAGAGTGGACTTGCAGTATTCCACACATTAAGGTACTACTCACAGGTAATGTAATGCGCACATGTAACACAGATCTATGGTGTTTCTTACATTGCGGCATCATTTAAAGGCAACGCAAACCTACGGTGTTCCTCACATAGGTGTGCTAATCACAGGGACTCGTACTATCTTGTGGTGTGCCTCACATTATGGGTACTAATCATAGACAAGGCAGACCCATGGCGAGTTATAAGTTTAAATTACAAGTGGCGCGTTATGTGCAACAGAATGGAAACAGAGAAGAAATTTGACAATGATGAAGAAAACATACAAAGATATATCCAAACGAAGGATGCCCTTGGAAGAACATCCCAAAATTGACACAGTTTTTAGGAGAAGGCAAATCTTTAGCTAGAAGCCAATCTCCTGAAAATGTCTGTATAATATGAACAGTCGGATTTTCAGTATTTGTGAAAATGTTAACAGTCTGAAAGCCTCAAAATAGCAGACCCATGCAGAGTCCTTATAGTGAATTTAAGGGATGCTATGGCTGTGCAAGCTGTTTCATGGCATGATATGATGATCTTATAATTCAGATATGAACATCGATAGCAAAGCAGGTTCCAAACTCATGCCAGAAGAAACTGCTCGCATTACAGAGACCATGTTGTAAAATTACGGAGTTCACATGACTACTACATGGGAATACTGTGATGGGTTCTGCCAATCAACATAAGTCATGGAAGGGAGCAGCATAGGCTGGACTGGACGGCAAGTGACATCACTAAGTTGGGGCTTCACTACTTTCCACGCAGCAAACCAACCAGGAGAGAGCTGGGTGTGCACTGACCAGCACTTCAGCCGTTGCTGTCTTCATTGCTCTGCTACCTCATCAGAGGTCTCTGGCACCATGAGAATGATCTGGACGGTGTGCCCAGAGAATTCACCCAGATGAAGCTCCCCCAGCTATATAAGACAAGCGAGACTTGCCAGTGGAGTTTAGTTGGGTTGAGCTTAACTCTGTTGGTGAGCAAGTTCAGTTCGGTTCATAGCGTGAGCTCTGTCGGAGTGTGAGTGCAGTGCTGCTGTGGACGGATACAGCTTGGGTTGAGGAGGCAGTCTGTTAGTGAAACGGGGTGATCATTCATTCTCTCTGTTGCTGTGGAGGAGTTTCTCGGGCCAGCCACTGTGTAGCAAACATCATGTCTTGGAGCGACATAGGAGAAAACACTGGATATTGGTATGGGACAGCAAATTAAGTCAACGGGGAAGTGCGGACAGTGTACATCATACTGAACTGTGAGACTGTCATGTGGGGGCTGTGAAAGGAGGACTGTGATATCGGCAGGGAGGGTGACTGTGGGAGTGATTGAGACCATGAGCTCAGAAGTGTGTGTAGTGTAGTTGTTTAGCCTGTAACTGTCAGTGTGAACAATTAGAGTGACTGAACATTGATAGTAAAGAGTGTGTGAAATGTGTAACTGGTGTGTTGTGTAGTGTAATGTGTGTGCCTGTTTGCTGTGTGTAAATAATTATTAGAAGATAGTCAATAAATCTTAGAAGTAAATGCTGCCAATTGTGCTGATTTATCTACTCTGCTATCATGTAATAATACTGATCAAACTCCCATTTTCTTTGACATGTTAGGTGAAACATGTATAAGGCAGGCAATAAGACCACTGCGAAATGTGGGACCAGAAACGCAGAAGTGTTCCGTAATGTAGGAACACATTGTGTGAGAAGGATCTGGATGGTGTGTCCAGAGAATTCACTTTCAAGAGGACTCTGGAGGTTTCTCCTTTCTCGAAGTACCCAGATTAGGCTGCTCCAGCTATATAAGACAGGCGAGACTTGCCAGTGGAGTTTAGTTGGGTTGAGCTGAGCTCTCTTGGTGAGCAAGTTCAGTTCAGTTCATTGTACGAGTTCTGTCGGAGTGTGAGTGCAGTGCTGCTGTGGACGGATACTGCATACTTTACAAAGTATGTAAAGGTAAAGTAGGTAAATAAAGAACACGCTCATGGCCTCAAACCACTACCATGTCATTTTCAAATGAAAATAATGCCAAAGGAAACTCTGCCTCCAGGAATTTGGTTAGAGTGCAAGAGAATGGTGGATGTTAGGAGACTTTTACACAGATTGGTTGAAGCTGGTGCGGTTTTGGTGTTCAGGTGCATTCCTATGCCAGCAATCTATGCTGGTGATGGACAATTTCTGATCATATTTGATAGAAAATGTAAAAGTGAAGATGAGGCAGAAGTAATATGACAGGGTTCTGATACCAGGAGGAATGACTGGTATGATATCACTTGACATCTCCATTAAAGTGCCTTTCAGGACTCTTCTGCAGCATTTCTACTGTGACTAGAGATGCAGCTCCATGAAAATACACTTACTGGATGACTGAAGAAACCTTCGCTGTTGCAAATGTGCAAGCGAATTATGGTTGCATGGAACCTCATACCAGAAAATATTGTCTCCAGAAGCTTCAAAGTCACCACCGTTTCTGACATGATAGACTAGACTAGACTGAAGACTATGTGATGTGGCTTGCATCATCTGAGAGAGAACACTTGACAAGGACAGTGACAAGTCAAGTCACGAACAGTTAATGTTGTCAGAATGCCTACACAAGGGAATACACTGGCTGCATATTTTACGAAGTATGTACCTAAAGATGAATTACACCTTGCATTATTTGTACTTCCTCTTAGAACAAAAATCACCACCACCCACACCGCCATCATTAGTCATAACCTAACAAAGCCACTAAAAGTACAGTAGATAGATAAAGAACACTATCTCAGATATTGTATAATTTGCTGAGAAACTTTAAATGGGACGGTATGGATGATTGTCATGTTGATGAAGCTGTTGACCGTTTTTATAAGAGAATTGTCCGGCTCCATGACTAAATGGTTAGCATGCTTGCCTTCGGTCAAAGGTGTCCTGGGTTTGTTGTGAATTTTAACCATAAATGGTTAATGCCCCTGGCACGGGGACTGGGTGTATGTGCTGTCTTCTTCATCATTTCATCCTCATCACGAAGCACAGGTCGCCTACGGGGTCAAATCAATAGACCTGTACCAGCCTCTCTGGAGGCCACACGGTATTATTATTATTATTATTATTATTATTATTATTATTATTATTATTATTATTATTATTATTATTACTACTACAGGGTCTTTATTTATGATTGGCGAGGACTTTCTCGCTCGACCATGGCCGCCGATGACAAGCCGGTACCGGCCGCTGGCGCGAGCGGTTTCCAGCACTTTCTACAGTTGCTGAGAGCTGAGCTCCAAGATAGTAGGGTGTTACAACATATTAGAATGAAGCTACTGCGTACTCTATATCATATTGTATAGTGTTTTATTGTGATTGTGTATAGTGCTGTAATGTATGTGAAATATTCGTTACGTGAACGTGTATATGTGCACAATACTTACATTAAGTGCAAAAAATCGTGCGCTACGACAAGACAAAAGTTTCGAGTGAAATTTCCAGGGAGACCCATTCCTATCAATCGGACAATAAAACAACTGGGCCAAGAGATTCAAACGTACAGGTTCAGTAAACAATAAAAATAGACGTAAAGGTCGTTATCTCCTTACTGAAGCATGTTTGGTATGAGGATCATAAGTAAAAATCTGTTTCCCCCTCGTAGCCCAGATTTAACGGCATGTGATTTTTATTTGTGGGGAATGTTAAGAAAATGTAGTTTACGGGAACAACCCTCACACACTAAACTTAAGGGCAATATAAGAGTTGCAATTGCATCCATCAGTGGTGAAGAACTTGGTAGAGTAACCGAAAACATCATTAGGAGATGCCGATTATGTTTGGCAGCGCATGGTGAACATTTTAAGCGTAAACTGTAAAAATGGTAAGTAAAATGCATGATAATGATTTTGAGCATAAACTGTAAACATGGTGAGTAAAATGCTCTATAATGATTTTGAGCACCGTATTCTGCCGTACATAAGCATGCGCGGTAAGCCAGCAACTGAACCATCACTGGCGGCCAAGGTCGAGCGAGAAAGTCCTTACCAAGCATAAATAAAGACCCTGTATTATAAGAGTATTAGTTCTATACTGTTGAATGTGTTCCTGAAGATACAAAATGCAGATATCTTGTATGGTTTACTGGTAACTTGAAACAGAAGGAGAAGTTCAGAAAAAAACACATCAGAATATTACATGATTCAACATCAAAACACTTAAATCTAGGATTAAAAAAAAGGATATAAAGGCTGCATTGAGAGAATATATAGATAATATTACAAGAGAATAACCTCAAAAACAAGGACATTTTGAAACTTTATAAACAATAAGAGAAAAAAACTGTAATGTTCAAATGGAATAGGGTGGGAATAAATTTAACCAAAATCAAGATATAATAAATGCATTTGCAGATTACTTCAAATTGGTTTAGGTCAAAGATAACACGGATTATGATACATAATGACAGCAATGTCACGTTGAATACTCAAAGTTACTTGCAGATTCAACTAATTAAGTCTAATGAAACAAACACAGCTATAAACAGCTTAAAACAAAAAAGATCTGCAGGCCCAGATGGTATTCCTCCCTATATTCTTAAAGGTTGCGGAGAGATTCTGGTGGCTTCACTGACAGTACCAGTATTACTGAATATTACTAAGAATTCACATTTTCCAGGTGGAAGCATACTAATGCAATTCTAATATTTAAATTCAGTAAGCCAAATTTGATTAGCAACTACAGTGACCGTAATATAAGCACCAGCAAAGGTATTCGAAAGCACTTTGTATAGTACGATTTTTAACCATGTAAATCCAGTTATATCAAATCAACATGGTTTTATGCCAAAAAGATCTACAGTAACTATTCTGTGTAACTCTGTGCAATTTCTGTCCCATAAACTTGACAATCAGTCACAAGTACAAAATGTTATTTACACTGACTTTCAAAAGGTGTTTGATAAAGTTGGTCATGGTTGTCTTTATTAGTTTACTATATGAAACATAGAACCCAGTTTGTAAGTTTCAAAAATAGTTTCTTACAATTTTGTTGGTAATTCTGGCATAACTCAAAGCTGGAATTTGAGGCACTTATTGTTTCTATTGTTTATTAATGATATTCCTACCGATATTTCATATTCTAAAATATTACCATTTGCTGATGCTGATATATAGATCGATTACTTGTATTTATAACTGTATAAATATTCAAGATAATTTGAACACACTGCTGAAATGGAGTGAGAAATGTAAATTACCATTAAATGTAAAAAAATGTAAGGTGGTCACATTTTCATGAAGAAAAAAATGTAATATCTTTTCTATGTTCAATTAGGGAAAATGAATTACATGAAAATTATTTGGGGGTATTGATATCTAATTATTTGAGTTTTGTATCTCATATAGATAAAATTGTCAAAAAGGCATATAGGAGTCTTCAATACATAATAAGAAGCACATGGAATTTCAGCAAAAAATCTATATTTATTTTGTTATATTTTGCACCAGTAAGACCTACTTTGGAAGATGCATCCATTATTTGGTGTCCTGCCACTAAGAAAAACATAATTTATAAGTGAGAGAATCCCACATGAAGTTCTTAAAATATATGTATTTCAAAGTGGAGAATATGCTCAATATTTGAAGACTAGAACTGCTAAAGGTGCTATGTGCCAAAAGTAAAATTTAAGCAGCACATCTTTGTGTGAAATTAATATTTATTTATAATTTCCATACAAGTGTTTTAATTACCATTATAGCAGAGTTTCATACGACTGTGTGTTTATGAACGATAATTATAACTCTATTTTTTAAATATTCATAAATTTCCATCAAGATGTCGCTTGACAGTTGAGTTTACTCAACAGAGCGCAGGGCGCATGCGCTGGGTTATTGAATCAGAGACCTTGTCAATGTCATATTTTCAAAGCTTTGATAGAAGGTTATCATAACCTAGCTTTATTTCAAATACAAATTGTTTATTGTACAGTTGGTGAAGTGAATTTGCAGGAATGTGCCGTGTGGTTGTGGAATATTGGAAATAGAAGGTGCATTGATGTCAATATGTGTGTCCGGCATGTTTGACTTTGAAAACAAGTGCGAAGCTAGTGCGTTGAGCGCAGGTGCGATGCTATCCTTACCTAAATGGTCAAACAGTTGTATCATAATGAAAATCTGAACTCTGATTGGTGGAGAACCTGTATCATAATGACTTGAACCATAATGAGCCTGATTAAGATTCAGTTTTCTGGCATATAATATTTATATTTCAGCATCGCCAAGCATAAAGGTTTTTTTATCTTCCAAAAGAAAAAAGTTATGTGGCTTTCTGAGCAGAAAGATCTAAGTACAAAAGGTTTTGACATAGCTAATAGATCTAAGTGCCATGAGAGAGCATTGACTTTGTTGAGCTAACAGCTGTTGGAAGAAGTCCTTGTTGTTTTCATCCATGCAATCAATAATGGTGGAAAGACAATTTTTGTATTGAATTAGGAAGATACATTAAATTTTTTTCCTTTGTAAAGTGAAAACCATCAATACAGAATGATTCTAATATCTTGTAATGACCGTTTTGCTTGTTTAGTGCCAACGGAACTATAGCTGGAAGTTTTTCCAATTCCACAGCTGCAGTGTCTTTCATTGTCTTGCCCTTCTTCCGTGCATGAAAATTCTCCCAATCACACAGATCAGAAAAGGTTTTTTTTTTTTTTTTTTTTTTTTTTTTGCAGAACACAATACCAGGCTGCTGTTTGCTTATTTTGATCAAAGAAACCTGAGTGATACCAAGATTTTTTGTATCAATGCACTCAGAAGCTTTTTTCTCAAAGTCAAAGAAACGGTCATACATTTGCAACACTCTGAAAGGTTTTGTATGCCTAGCTTGCTTGATCACATTTTCAAGATTTTCCATTACTTTCATTTTTGGCTGTCTCACCAAGTTTCTCTACATGAGCGACACTCCGCTTGGCAACTAAAAAGCTGTGCTCAGACAATAGAAATTTATGTTCAACTGACTTGAAAATATCCCGTTCTACTATGTACAGTACACGCACACAAATATTAATATTCAATTTTTTTTATTTGGCCTGAGCAACTGTCACATCATACAACAAGATTCATTTTTCTGTTTGGAAGTAAACCACACACATTATGCCATAGTTCATATTCGTAATGTGAATTTTGAAGTTACAGGAAGAGAGTTTATGCAAATAATACATGTTGCTATATGTGTCAATTTAGACAAAGGGAAATCTTTTCCTAAATCCACAACTATGGTGCAATGCTGGCTGCGAGGCAATGTGCTGGATATTGTAATAATTTTCAATGCAGAAAAGGCACTCTCAGCTTTTGTACAGAGTGACTCGAGTGCCTTTTTGGCTTTGGCTGAATGTATAGGATCATTAGCTTTTGATTGTATGTTTAAATAATCACACCTTTCGCAGGTATCACTCTTTCGTCTTCTAAACAATAGCTTAGAAAAGTCTTTTTGGAATACTTTGAGGTACAACTTGTACGATACACCACTATCAGGATACTTTAGTGCAATCTGAGACCACTGAGTGCCATACGGCTGTGGCACATAGATCCACTAGCATAGCAGGCCTGTCTGAACATAGGACTAACACATTCTGTTAGGGACTATAGCAACTACAAGGAACAAGTGGGGCACATAAATCCGTTAGCAAAGCACTGGCGCAAAGACTTCAGATTGGTTAGCAATGGAGAAACCCGAAAGTTTAAAAAATGGCACTTGGATCCTTTAGCGTTCCCACTCCTCCTTTATCTTATCATAAGCTTGTTAAAAATTCAATTGAGAGAGGTTAGATAATATGACAGATTGTCAAATGCTAGCATTCCTTTATAAACTAATTAATAACAAAGCAGATGATATGGATTTATGCCGTAAACCTTTATATTATACTGTATACTCAGAAAACATGCAGTAAAATTCAGAAACTATTTTTAATTTTTTTTTACCTCAAGAGATAGAAAAAACTCTTATTTTTGATCATGTTCAGTGTATAATAAATTACATCCTCTTAGTATAGATATATTTTACAATTCACTGGATTAATTTAATGCATCTTGTAGTACATTACTATTTTGTTATAGGCCCATTGCTGTCATGTTGCCAGTTTACTTTATTTATTACTGTTTTTTTACTGCTTCTTATTTTTCTCATTGTACTTCAACCCTCAGCAAGGGAATAAATTTGTCTGGTTACACAACTCTGCTTGTATTTATTTTTCTGGAAAAGTATGGATGTAATTCTTACAACTAAAAGTGAACAAAAACTGAAATGAAGTTCTTTACATGATTATGAAAATCTGGAAATGAAGAATTTTTAGGTATGCTTTCATTGTTTACTATTATCCTCTGTAGAGAACATCTCAAAGCAAACATTTTAAGGAAGATGTTTCATTGCAATGATTTTGAAGAAGTGGGTTTCTCTTCATCTTTCATTTCTCTGTTTATTACTGCTTCGCACAGTCCTTTGTAATATTCTGAGTGTGTGGCTGGATGAAATGTGGCTCTCTGTTCAGTGGACCCTCATCTCGACTGAATAAATACATTCCACAGACCGTATACTGGTACTTTACAGGCATGATACTGTGCAAGAGTTGCTAAAAGCTTAAATGATGCCGCTGACGTGCGCCGTTCTGGAATAAACATATTGGAAACCAGATATACTAGTAGTGATGGGCAGTCGGAGAAGGGGTCTCGAGATTTCTAGAGACTAGCGCAGGCACTTTTTCTCGCTGAAATTTCAAGAGATCTCGAGAGCATTTTCCCTACATTGTGTTTCGAGCAGTGTGTTGTAGGCCTACAGGTAGATGGAGCTGAATGTTGTTTGTGCCGAGTATGCAAGGAGCCTACCAGGGGCCTCCTCCATTCCATAAGTACGTGTCAACAAGCGACAAGGGTGTTCACTTCTTTTATTTCTACCGAGGTCTATTTTGACGCAGTATAACATAACTATAAAGTATACGCATTCTGACACTGTATGCAGCAGTAAGTACACGAATGAGTAGGCTAAATATAGAAAGTGACAGCTAATGTAGGTGTACATCGTTGTCAGACCCTACATTCAATATCCATACGACCAGTGCTTGTGTTTACCGATATTTTGGTGATGAAGGAAATAATTCCTTACAATGTTACAGAGTATTTGCATCATAATTATGTACCTCGGTATATGACTGTGCAATGTGTAATTGTCTCTAATTGTACACGGCAACTTTAAGACAATGTCCAAAAAGCAACGTAAGTCGTGATACCACATAGCACAGCCCGATGTGTTGTTTATTCAAATGAAGTAAAATACATCAGCAGAAATATTTCTGGGATGATCCGGAACTTGAAAAAAACATATATCGCTGAAGAGGAATCATCACAAAGAACACATCAGGCCCAGCCTGCAATCACCAGAAGCTATCCTGTCAACAACAATTGTGAGGTATCCAGGTGGGTGTACATCCTGTCTACAATTATTCACAAATTATGCAAGGTTACTCAGCTAAGATGTCCACCTCAAATAACTCATGGACTGTTTAAGATACTGGCATTCTGTTTTCACTTTCTTAATGGTATTAATGAGCTCGTAGTTGAACATGTAGCACTTTTCTAGGTTTTTGACAAAATTTACTGGCAGACAAGTTTCCATACGAGAAATGCTGATGATATACTATCAAGCTTATGCTCATAGTTACTGAGGCATCACACAGTTCGCATCACAGGAGTCAGTTTCGAGAGCATTGCCCATCGCTACCCTGTCGAAAGAATCGGAGCAAATTCAGACATTTTAGATTACACGTTCCACTCATGCATAATGGTGGTTGCATATGCAGCAAGGCAAATCTTGCCCTGTCTAAAATTCGAATATCACACCTCTAGTATCCAGGTAGGTGTACATCCTATCTAGTTATTCACAAATTATGTAGGACTTTTTTTTGTTTTTTTGCTATTTTGCTTTACGTCGCACCGACACAGGTAGGTCTTACGGCGACGATGAGATAGGAAAGGCCTAGGAATGGGAGGGAAGCGGCCGTGGCCTTAAGGTACAGCCCCAGCATTTGCCTGGTGTGAAAATGGGAAACCACGGCTATGCATGTCTATCCAGCTAAGATGTCCACCTCAAATAAGTTGTGAACAGTTTAATATACTGACATTCTCTTTCCACTTTTGTTAATGGTATTAAGGGGTTCATAGTTGATCATGCAGTGCTTTTCCAGGCTTTTGACTAAATTTATCGGCACACACGTTTCCATATGAGAATGTTATTTCATGCAATAACTCCTTATGATATACTACCAAGTTTACACTTGTAGTGCCATCGCAGCACACGAGAATTGGTCTCGAGATCTGTGACGTCAGTAGAGAGAGAGCATTGCCCATCACTACATACGAGTCGAGTACAAAGAGTTAAGCTGCAAGAAACAAATTTCACTGTTTGCCCATATTGTCACTTGAACAAGCGTTGTGTTACTTTTTAGTAAAAATTCCACCTTCACAACACAATAAATATTTTATTCTTGTTCAGAGTAACATTTACTTAATAGAATGGGATGTTTCATCCACTTTAGGACATCATCAGCCAGAGTTAAAAGACAAAGAAAAAAAATGAAACAGGGATACATTAAAACACTTTAAAAAGACACTGTGTGATTCTGCTAACAAATCTGTCAAAATGCCGATTAAAGGACATTAGCTGTTTTTAATATGCTAAAAATGCAAAATAAGTTAACAGATGTAAAATTGGATACAGAAATTAACCGAAACATGATTTGGAAATCTTAAGAGACTGAAAGCACATTGATGATGTTTGGATTATGCCAGTGTTGCAGTTGAGTGAGTCCTTGATGTGTTGATCTTTGGAAAATTCAAGTTCCTTTTTAGTTGAAGGCTGATTTTACTACATATTGTGAGCTGTAGGAGGGAGGAACTTCTCTTAAAAGGAACACACATCAGATCTGGGCTTATTATCACAGATGTAAAAAGTTGGATATAAAGGTACAAACACTGGTTGAGAAACAAAAAGCTCACATGAGTAGTAGGCCGTGATGAAAAGAGGAGCATCTGATTACTTATGCCTGTTTATTTAAGTTGCATTCAGTTGCGTATTTTAATATTATAATGTATGTTATTAACTTAAAGTACATATGGTTTGTATGAATTTTCGTACATTTATATGGTTAGTATTGCACAATTAATAATTTACTCAATCAAGTTACCAACTTACTCCACTTCTTTAATATTAAATCTGGATACATATGTCATTTATGATTCTACAATACAGTTGCTTTTCTCTATGATATGTTTTCCTTTTTATTTTGTTTCTCTCTTCTTTATTTTCCCCCTTACATTTTCAGTACTGAATTTGTTTTTATTTACTGTATGGTATCAATGAATGAGTGAATAATGTAATTGGGCATACAGTCTGTATATTCACATTAACATTAAATAAATAAATAAATAAATAAATAAATAAATAAAATAAAATAATGTTAATTAAGAACAAATCTTTTAATATCATTTCTATTTTACAATTACGTCAAATACAAGCTGCACTTCATCCTTGGCATTCCTTCCATCAGTTCAGAGGTGCCTTAGTATCTACATTAATAGCAATAGACTTGTCTAAAGCCTTTGATAGAATAAACCATGATATACTTATCAAGAAAATGAGAAAAACAGGACTGCATAGTAGGAGGTTAGTAGAGTGGATGAAAGCTTTCTTGAAGGACAGAAAGCAGAGGGTAAGGGTAGATGAGTAGTCATTAGAACCTCAGAAAGTGGGGAGGGGTGTAGTGCAGGGCAGTTAAATTTTTCATTTTTGTGAACAATATACAAGAAGGATTGAACTCACAAATCAGACTATTTGCAGATGATTTAGTTGTATACAGAAGAGTGACCTGTTTAGATGACTGTAAAATATTGCAGGAGGATCTGGACAAAATACTTATCTGGATTCAGAGAAATGGGATGAAAATTAATGTTGAAGAGTCAAGAAGTTAATTTTGGGAACAAGTAGAGCAGGGCAGTGGGCAATTATAAAATGGCTACGGAAAAGATAAATGTTGAAGATAACTACAAGTACTTAGGGGTCACTTTAGGGGGTGGTAAATTTTGCTGAGAAAGACATATAGGGTTTGTGCTCAAAATGGCATTTAGGTCACTGCACATTGGAATGATGATTTTAAAAAGGAGCAAGCACGAGGGATAAAAGAGATGGCATATTTAATACTTGCAAGACCTCAACTGCAGTATGCTTCAGAGGTATGGGTTCCATATCCAGAAATTTTAATAAAAGATTGGAACAGGTAGAGAGGAAAGCAGCTAGGTATGTGATGGAGAACCACGGAACAACCAACAGTGTTAGTATCATGCCAAGGAGACTTGGGTGGGAAAGTTTAACATAAAGGAGGGTGAAAAGCAAGATTGGGGGTATGTGCCTGGCATATACAGGTGAAGTGCTTTGGAAGATAATGGAAAGAGATTAAAGACTGAAGGTGTTTATATGGGTAGATTCGATCATGAGTTTAAAGTAAGGTTAAACCAATGGAACAATGACTGGGGAAATATTCATTTGTGGGAAGAGGGAAAGAGAATGGAACAGCTTACTAAAGGACATATTCAACCCTTTCCCAGAAGATGTGAATTCCCAAAAGATGTGAATTCATTCAAGTGTAGAATGAAGTTATGGTAGAAGAAAGTAAGAACTCAGCAAAAGACAATATTACGAATAGTATGGTATATGTAAATATGTATACAGAGTGGTTGGAAACAAAATGAACCGGGTGTATGAGCGTTAGAGGTTTGTCATTTTATCAACTGCTGAAGTCAGCCAATCAAATCACTTTGCGGGCGAATTCAAACGAGCTTTGCGAGGCGGGAGTTGCTAAATCTGCACGTGGCTTAAGACGGGCTTGGGAGCACCAGGTAAGGGAATACACTTTTCCAGGGCAGGGATTGGAGCGCAGACTTCCGTGCTGACAAGATTGCCCTATAAGAAGTATGCTACGGTGACATTCGCTGGAAACCACGATGTTTTTGAAGCTGATTTCTTGGCATGGTACTCAAGCTTGTCTTAAGCCATGTCCATATTTAGCAACATCGAGACATGAAGCCCACTTAGAATTGCCTGTGAAGCGATCGGATTGGCCAAGTTCAGGAGTTGATAAAATAACGGCATGGGATATCTAATAATTGTTTTCAAATTATTTATCATTATGATCAACCCTCTAATCAAAAATTAGATGGATGGCTTTTCCTCTAATGCTTTTATACCCGGTTCACAATGTTTCCGACCATCCTGTATATGTATTTTGCCACCAGCGAAAATATCCCATTTGCAAAATAAATGTTGCAAAATCAGCAGCTCTCCAAAATTTACCAAAAAGAATGGAACATTTGAAAACAGAAGAATAGGCTAAATGTGAAATAGTACATTCAAAAGAAATTAAACAGGAAGTACAGGAATAGGTACAGTATGATTTGTTACAGTAAGGGCGCGAGTTGATTAGTCATTCATATTGCTTCAATTACAATCCATAACAACAAACTGCAACAGCTACAGTACATTCTAAATTAGAATTATCCCCCTCAAATGCGACCTTCAATACACCTGCCAAACTACCCTGTCATCGTGCCAGCTCCTGGACCTGACTTTTTGACTTTTCGCTCCCCGCCCACTCTCATACACACTTGTTTTTCCTACTCAAAACCTCCTTTCAAAAGCAAGTATGCCAATTATTGTCAAGCTGTCCTGATGTATCACATGTGTGATTTATTACAAATTAATAAAATAGGAATGGGTCCACCTATTCAGTATACTTAGAAACCCATTCCGACTTTATTAACGTGTAATCAACTGTCAATACGGATCAAAATGAAATTTATCACATGTGATTTATTGTTTCAAATTCATAATAGAGTGGAACCTTGGATTGCGAGCATAATTCGTTCCGGCAACATGCTCGTAATCCAAATCGCTCGTATATCAAAGCAAATTTTCCCATAAACTATTGAAACTCGGATGATTCATCCACAACACAAGCCCACAAAAACATTCATTCGCATAACGTTTCTAAAACAAAATATAACGTAAAACAATTAAGCTGCACTTTACCTTACAATAGAATCATTGTTGGTGTGAGGGAATCTCAGTTGAAGTGAGAGATTCCATGGACTTTTCCTCCTCCTCATCCTCGGACGAGATCTCTATAACCTCCTCCTGTTGTAGACGTAGACTTGTTATAAAATCTCGCGATATCAGCCACTCGCATACCTCGTTCGTGTTTTTCGATCATTTCCTTCTTAAATTCCATTGTAATCATCTCCTTCGTCCGACCGAATTCCTTTTTAGCCTTCTTTTCGTTCACAGGGCCCATCGTTGCAGAACAGTTATATCACTAATGACAGAAACAAAACACGTACACTCGTACGGTGTTGACTATGCGAGCGAGGCACACCAACTGAAGTCCAGCGCGGGAAATGATTACACACACTTTCCCAGGAAAGAGAGTGGCAGGGGGAGGGGAAAACAAAGGCACAGGGGAGGTGGAAACGTACGTACACGTGACGCTCGTATTGCGAAACCTCACTCGCTTATCAAGTAACAATTTATTTTAAATGTTTGCTCGTCTTGCAAAACACTCTTAGACCAAGTTACTCGTAATCCGAGGATCCACTGTAATGATTTTACGTTCCACGAACTACATTTTGATCGTTTTCAGAGACAACGAGGTGCCAGAATTTTGTCCCGCAGGAGTTCTTTTACGTGCCAGTAAATCTACTGGCACGAGGCGGACATATTCGAGCACCTTCAAATACCACTGAACTAGGATAGGATCGAACCTGCCAAGTTGGGGTCAGAAGACCAGAGCCTAAACCATCTGAGCCATTCAGCCCAGCTTCAAATTCATGCCACATGAGTATTCTTAAGATCACGTTCAGCGTTAGTTTTATTTTTCGTGTGTGATGTTTATGTGATCAGTCGATAGACTTATTTAGTTCTATTTTTGGGCAGTATTTGAAAAGTCGGCAAACTGCATGGAATGTAAAGAAAACAACATGGTTCAACATGGAAGAAATAAATAACTCTACAACCATGGAAGCTTCACTTCCAAGTCCATAGGCTTGTTTGATACAGCTCTCCATGCTAACATATCTTATGCAGGCCATTTTATCTCATTTAATTGGTTTGACACAGCAGACCCTGCCACCAGACAGGACAAACGCTAAAGGAGAAGAAGAAGAAGAAGAAGAAGAAGAAGAAGAAGAAGAAGAAGAAGAAGAATTGGTTTGAATGTGTGCTGTTTCATTCATAACAATACAAAGTAAAAATTATTTCTCTAAAACAAGTTCTTATATCAGTACGATGACATCTGATGAGATTTTGAGTGTGACGTCTATTGCTAGAGATATAAGTGGCAGAGAGAGGGCGTTACCCTCTAGGTGGCCTGCCCCACCCCTTCAGGGTGGGGAATGAAAGCACTGTTAGTTCACCTGCATACACCCCAGCGTCAGTGGGTAGGGTCTGACACATCCCACTCTGATGAGTCTAGTGTCAGACGTAAGATGAAACGCTGGTTAATAGAGCAAACGCCTGAAAACCCTTACATCTGATATGTTTTCGACATGCTCTATTGGTGAAAAATATCTAATTCCCTCCATGGGAATTTAGAATTTTCCATTCGAAATGACATATTTCGGCAGTTTGGTGACAGCTGTAGCTGTGCAAAATCATCGTCAACTTTCTGAATGAGAACTAGTATTCACAAAACTGCTTTTCTGTATCACATCTGTAGTTAATACAAGTGGAATACTCTGCCTCTTCTATCAAGATTGCACAGGAATCGTTTTTAAACAGTTAGTCAAAGTCTGGCATATATTAAGTCAAACTTTTGAATTATATAGAGTGCAATTGCTCGTTTAGAAGCTGCTAGCTTAGAAATTCATGGATGTATTCAGTGTAAAACGGAAACTTCAAAGCGTGCTTAATCAAAGTGATGGTTTTCACTGTGTGTGCAAGATAAATGATGTTCTTAGAGGAGAAAGTACCAGTACATTTCAGGATGAGTGCATACTCGACAGCAGTGATTTCATATTATTTAAATATGCACCAATAACGTCTTGTGACATAGAAAGGAGCTTCTCTTCTTACAAGAATGTGTTAAGTGATAATCGGTGGTCTTTGGTGCCTGACGCTTTGAAGATGAATTTTGTCATACACTTCACTACCACCCGCGGAGAAGAATGAAAATGTTATGTGAGTTTGCACTATTTGCCCTGCCACCCTACCATAATGTATCGAAAGACATCTACTTAAATCTACTTAATTTGTTTCGTGGTGCTCAATTTAAACTTAAAACGCATATGAGTAATATTAGTGTAATCTGAGCTTAAACGTTCCAAAATATTTTTGAAAAATGGATTGATTTCTAGTTTTCTCGTATATTGAACTTCCAATGAAGAGTGCAAACATTTTTGCCTTTTAAAATGCTGTGTGATCAGATAATATTAGTGAACTTAGTACTTTATATAGGTATGTATTCACAAATGTTTGATAAGTGAATCTAGGACAATAACTGAATAACTGCTGAACATGTATATTCAGAAAATTGATATGAAAGTAAGAATAAAGAATTAACAAATATGTATCAAAGGAATATCAGTTTCGATTTATAACTTATTTTAAAATGGCCATATTTAGATTAATGGTTTTCGGGTCATTTTTTTGTAATGTTTTCATCACATTTCATAACATTGGTCACATTTCGTCACTTTTGAGGTCATATTTACTTGCTTATTTCGGCTATTTTTAGGTCTTAAACATCAGAGCCCTAGACAATCATTACAGTCTATAATAAACATAAATCCAATATGAATATAAGCTCCAGTATCCCGACCAGCCTCTCACCACTCCTACATAACCTTACAGCTTCCCCTCCTTCGCTCAGTGTGGTGTACTTCGTCGCAGTTGAAAGACACCCATAAAGCTGTGTGAGAGTGGTTGGGGGGTGGGGGGAATGTAAGTCTTGTATAATAGGCCTACACATATTTTCATTTTCTTCAGCCAAACAGCAGTTTGATTTTCTCTCTCTCTCTCTTTTTTTTTTTTCCCCCCCCACACATCTATTCTGGACAACATACAATTGATCCATTGTGACAGTCAACAAACATCTACTGGACCACTGTGTTCCACAGTTTTGGCTTTGTAGACATCCCCCTCAGCCAATTTTCAAGTTTGTTAAATACATCCACTCAATGTAAGTCAAGATTATGACTGGTTCCTATGGCTACAACTTAAACAAAACAGCACCATTTGACTTTAAATATTAACTTCACTAAATAGCATTTACATTATACAATAACTCGGGGACATTGGTGTCACTTAAAAAAATGTTTACCAACGGCACAGGAGACTCGTGGATTTTTCAAAGTGTCTTGTTTTACTTACATTTTTTAGATGTTCTGTGTTTTTCAGCGTTTTTTAATTATGCTAATTTTGGTTTATGTAACGACTGAAGATGACCTCGAAATAAGGTCAAAACTAGTCCCATTAATGTATTATTGAGAATATAGCCAATTTTTTATGAAAATACAGTTATGTTGTCATTGATAATTACATATTGAATAGGTGGACCCCACTCTTACCCCATTTAACGTTGCATACTTGTCAATACAGATCATAATGAAGTTTTATATCATATGATATTATCTCAAAGTGTTAAAAACTTAGTCTAACCGTTATCACCTTGGTTCCCCCCCAATTCTCTTACCCTATAACAGACTCTATTATTCTCGTAGATAACCTATACTCTTCCATTCATCTGAAATGACCCCTCTCCCCCAAATCAAAGCCAGTTCATGTGCACAGTTACATCCCTAGATTTCATTCCTATCTGAGCCTTTATCTACTCATTCACTGTACCCTACTGCCATTGTTTGTACCAGCAATCGTTCTCGTTAACTTTCATGTCTCTTACTTCTAACTTATAAGATATCCTGAATCCACCCAGCCTTCACTCCTGTACAGCAAGGTCAGTCTGAAAATAGACTGTTGTAAAGATAATTTCATCTGGGAGCCGACATCTTTCTTACAGAATACCACTGATCACATCCGCGAGCTTGGCTGCACCTTGATTCAATTTAATTTACTACTACCATCCTGGGAGAATACACCACCTTGCTCCAGTTTTGTATTCTAAACCTGACATTAAGTCTTCTTAAGTTTCTTCCAAGTTGACATAACTTTAGTCTTCTACATTTCTATTTTATATTTTTACTGTTGGCTACACAGACTGCAGCATCGTCAATGTCACACAATAAGCTCAATACTTCCATGTTAGATGGTAATAGGAAGTCAGTCGGACATTTGGCAGCTGGATAACAATAAACATGCACAATAACAAAGGCAACATAGTGCTTGACTCAAACTGTTTGACGGTAACAATATAGAAAATAAACTATAGATTTTTCTAGTTCCTATTTACAGTTATTTTCATTTATTTCATTTTAAGCAGTGAACTAGTTTATAAAGGCTCTAAGAGTTGAATGTGACTTATGAGTCATACTATGGTCATGCTTGTGACAAATCTATCAAAGTGTAAAGAACTTCAGGTATAAAATTCTGCATTTTTTTTCCCCTTCAATATGCCCATCATAGACAAAAAATAAATAAGAAACACAAACTTGAAGAAAACGACACACCTTGTAACCCCACCTTGTGAGGAGTCTGAAGAACTGCTAGAAGGAACGATAGGATCCACTCCATTTGTTTGCAGCGCAGGTGATTCATTGAGTTTCGTTTCTCTAATAATTAAAAAAAAGAAAAAGAAAATCAAAAGAAATCAAACATGATGATGATGGTAATAAAAAGTAAACATGAGTGATAAACACAAATAAATTGATAAACAATGTAGCACAAATCAAAATAAATGTGATTATAAAACAACTGGCAGAACAGTATGAATATCTATCCCGTAAATAAAAAGTTGAAACTATAAACACAATCTTTTCTACCAGTAAGCAAACTGGAATATAGGTAAAAAGGAAGGAAGGAAGGAAGGAAGGAAGGAAGGAAGGAAGGAAGGAAGGAAGCTTATAGTTCTGCACAATCAATTATTAATACTGTGACCACAACATTTTAGATCTATATGGAATCTAAGCCAAAGCAACGTTATTTTTTTTTCATTTTCACATTGACCAGGATTTCAACTGCAGGCCCTTTAGTGAAAAACCAGCGATGATGACCCTTGACCATCACACTGATCCAGACATGTGGACATGTTTTAATAATATTCAACATTCTTCCATGTAACCACAATTTTTACTTAAAAGTTAAAAATCATGAAGTTAACTACATTTTGGTTTGTCTCAAAATGCATTTCATCATCAATCAATCAATCAATCAATCATGTAAAAATTGTCAACAACAAAGGCACTAGAAATGGATATACTCATGATATAATTCAAGACAAAAGAGGGAGATGAACATAAACTCATTTAATCTTTCAATGTCTACACATACTGAAAATATCTCTCCAGGATCACACCCGAAACGACACTCTCAGGCAGCAGTTTGCTACTGCACCCATTCAAGGAAAAATGCAAGAAGGACGACTATAACTGTTTGGCCATGTCTTACGAGCAGCACATAGAACAGTTGTCAATATATTGTATCGCCTTGCCATCGACGGACGACCACCACATGGCAGACCCAAGTAACAATGGCATGACACTTAACAAGGACCTGAGAATCTGCAGCATTCATCCGGCTGATACCTGGGACCAGCTGAAGCGGTAATCGAAGATCCTAAAAGTGACAACACTAAACTGATGATTATGACTTATGAAAATCTCCAATGCATAATAAATATAAAAGAATGAATTGTTTTGTATTTCCCCTTGTTCTTTTCACCACCAGGAAAAGGAAAAATATTTTAAACTGGTTCTGATCTGTTAATTCAAAGATGAAATCAATAAACAGTTTGTTAATAAATTATGTGCATATATTTTGTCCTGTGACATTACTCCGACAAAGCCAGCAGGATGTTTTAAGATGTGCATTTAATCCTAGGAAGAATGGAGTCTCTCTCCTACTCAGAGCTAACGGCATGTACTCAGTCTCATAAGTAATTTTGCATTGAGTAACAATCTCAAAATTAATCCTCTTAAAACGCAAGCAATAATCATTGGTACTTCGAAAAACGTACACGTCTTAAAACAATATGAAATTCCTCCTGTTGCACTAAACAATACCATTATTCCATTTTGTGAAACAGTTATGAATCTTGGTGTGGCTATAAGCGAAACATTGAACTGGTCGCAACATGTGATGAAAGTGTGCCAAAAGGTATATCAAAGCCTGCATCCTCTGAAGCGGTTTAAAAATATATTTCCTTGGTCCTTGAAAATAAAGCTCATTCAATCACTCTTGTTTCCAATTCTCGAATACTGTGATACAGTTTTTATTGATATCAATAACGAGCAAAGCATGAGACTGCAACGTGCCCAAAATGCATGCATCAGGTATGCATTCGACATACAACCATACGCCCATGTAACCCCATTCTATACACAATTATCTTGGTTACGACTGAATGGCAGACGTAGACTCCATGCAACTACTTTGGTGTATCAAGTGCTTTCTGAAAACACTCCTCCTTACCTATCCACCAGATTTCGCTACCTTAGTTCCCTACACCTGTTCAATACCCGGTCAGGCTGTACGCTAGAAATTCCTGTGCATCGAACCGCAATCTACAACAGATCGTTCACGATCACCGCCACGAGCTGGTGGAATGAACTCCCCAATGACATCAGAGAAGCTAAATCTAAGACAAAATTTAAAATCCTTTGCCAGCGTCATCTTTTAAGCACTTCCAGTCTTTCTTGAGTGTGAATGGGATGCATGAATGAGAGTGAATATGGTTGTTTATTGCAATGTGTTCCTGTATATAATTTAGTTATACTTTACTCACCTTAGTTTAGTTAGTGATACTTTAGTTGCTTTAGTTATACTTTAGGATGTAAAGATTTCATATGTTTAAATTTTATGTAAAATATACATTGTATATACATGAAGTGGTTAAGTGTAAGAAAGGGCCGGGAGCCCTAACTTCGCCACAATAAAGACGCTTTAATAATAATATTAAATATTGAGGGATATAAATACCTACTTGGGGACTACTGTTTGGATCCACCAATGATGACGATAATGAGGGACATACTAACACATTGGGAGGATAGAAGCAATAAAATAAAATCTAATGGCCATATATTTCAGTAATAATAATGATGATGATCATTGTTTTAAGGGGCCAAAAATAGTTGTCATTGGCTGATAGTATCAGAGAATATCACACAATATGCTTACCCAATAAGTAAGACCGAATAACAGATGCAAGTAAAAGAATTTACAAACATTACTGTTAAATGGAAGGCCAATAAATATGTGGATTTTATTTCATTCCCATTGCTATGTGAAATCATACAGTTCACGTTATACCTTTTTAGGCAGTGCATTCTTGCAATTCTGAAGTTCATGCATGAAACTTGGCAATTTCATTAACCAAAATGCACCATTCAGAAGTAGCTTGTGTATATAATTAAACTGCATTGTAATTTACAATAAATTTTGCACAGTAGAAATGTGGAATGGTCCGCCTCTGTGGTGTAGTGGTTAGTGTGATTAGCTGCCACCCCCGGAGGCCCGGATTCGATTCCCAGCTCTGCCACGAAATTTTAAAAGTGGTACGAGGGCTGGAACGCGGTCCACTCAGCCTCGGGAGGTCAACTGAGTAGAGGTGGGTTCGATTCCCAACTCAGCCATCCTGGAAGTGGTTTTCCATGGTTTCCCCACATCTCCTCCAGGCAAATACTGGGATGGTACCTAACTTACGGCCACGGCCGCTTTCTTCCCTCTTCCTTGTCTATCCCTTCCAATCTTCCCATCCCCCCGCAAGGCCCCTGTTCAGCATAGCAGGTGAGGCCGCCTGGGCGAGGTACTGGTCATCCTCCCCAGTTGTATCCCCAGACCCAGAGTCTAAAGCTCCAGGACACTGCCCTTGAGGCGGTAGAGGTGGGATCCCTCCCTGAGTCCAAGGGAAAAATCGACCCTGGAGGGTAAGCAGATTAAGAAAGAAAGAAATGTGGAATGAAAAGGTGTTCACATAATACAAACGTGACATGCGACACTTTTGGTAAGGAACCAGAAATCATGTACTTCAATGGAATACGAGCATGAATTTATATGCAACTTTTGCGGTATTGCTCCACAATTAGGTTGACAAGATGATCCCAGCAATTTTGAGCTTAGGCCTGGTGTCTTGAAAGTTAACTCGAACGCAAAAATTGCCCATTCTCCTTGAAAAGATGAGAATGTTTTAGTGTATGGCTCTATTAGCATATGAAATGTAGGTACCAATAGCAAATCAACATTATTAATCAAAGATACAACATAATGGAAGTATTCACTGTCACATCAATTTTGTTTATTGAATTCATGGCAACCTTCAGGTCATGCCTGAACTTTTAACTATATTGAAAAAACAAAGTTAGTATCCAGTCAAACATATGTAAATCTACAAATTAAGTTATAGCTAACTTAAATAACAAAGATATTGGTTTTATGTCCCACGAACTACTTTTATGGTTTTTGCAGACACTGAAGAGCTGCAATTTTGTTCTGAAGGAGTTATTTTAACTGTCAGCAAATCTACTAACATGAGGCTGAGGTATTTATGCACTTCTGAAAACCACTGAACTGAGCAACGATCGACCTAGTCAACTTGGGTCAGAAGGCCTGTGCTCTACCACCTGAGCCTTTCAGTCTGGCAAATTATATTCATGGAAGCAAGGAAAGGAAGCATATCTTGTCTAATATTTTCATAAGAATTAGATTAAAATTGTAAAGAAAAAGTGTTCATTCCATGAACTGAAACAGGGATATCCTGATATCAAAGACAGAGAATGGACCGAAAAAGTAGCCTTTTTTTTTATATTGTAGCTTAATTTTTTGAGTCTAGGAATATTGGGGCCAACAGTCCTGCAATTTTAATTTGTATGAAGTCTGATAACCTGAGTAGCTATGATCGATCAGTGTATGAGTAATGAATTGAGTTTAAGAGTTTACGTCGCACCAACACAGATAGGTCTTATGGCGACGATGGGATAGGAAAGGCCTAGGAGTTGGAAGCGGCCGTGGCCTTAATTAAGGATGTGTGCCTGGTGTGAAAATGGGAAACCACAGAAAACCATCTTCAGAGCTGCCGACAGTGGGATTCGAACCCGCTATCTCCCGGATGCAAGCTCACAGCCGCACGCCTCTAACCGCATGGCCAACTCGCCCGGTAGAGAGAAGAAAGAGGTCACAGCCTGTTGGTACTGACACAGTATTCTTCTTCTTCTTCTTCCAGGTCTTATTGTGATTATTTAGGGTTGATACTAAACATGGTTTAAGCCCAATTTTATGGCTGGGTGCCCTTCCTGACACCATACAAAGTAATGTGCTTAATGTTCCTTCAGCTATTGCCCTTATCAGACACCAGGGTGCCAGAACATAACCTGGAAAGGAGGGTCTTCAAACTGGTGGATGTTTACTAAAGAGAGTATAGTTTAAGACTTCCCACTTTTGTTCACAGGCCGCGGGAATCTCCAAGCGGATGCCACATGGCACGTGTCAAGCCTAGCGTGATAAGAAGTGCTGACAGCTGAGCCACCAGGATGTTTAGCTCTGTCGCCCAGTTCGCTAGTAATGATCGGAATTTTAAGGGTGTGTTATAAGGTTATTATCATGATGGTTAAGCACATTATTATTATTATTATTATTATTATTATTATTATTATTATTATTATTCCATGGTGGTGTCCTGCTCCTTGGTGATATGACCAGTGTTCGGATAGCCTTGGGTTTGATTAATGGCTGGGTTTTTAAAATTTTGTATGGTGTTAGGAAGGGCACCCAGCCATAAAACTGGGATGAATCCATATTAGTACACTACAGCACAGAGAATATTTTTGATGAGTGTTATCTGCACAAGAAGAAGTCAAAAGGTACCTTCAAAAATTCCGTAGACAGTTCCCCGGTTCTACAGTACCATCAAAATGTTACGTGCATCAACTCGTTCACAAGTGGCGAAGTGCTGATTCCGTAACTAATAAGAAAAAACAGCGATGGAGAACAGCTCTCGCACAAGAGCGGTTAGAAGATATACACGCGAGACTGAAAGTCAGTCCACGTAAATCGCTTCAAAGAATAGCTTAGGAAACAGGTATTTCACATTCATCAGCACGTAATGCAACAAAATTATTGCATTTACGATCTTACCAGAGTCATTCAGTCCATAACATACAGCCTACAGCTTTCATTGCAAGAATAAGATTTTGCAATTGGCTAATGAATAGCATCCACGATGGTATCATGGATCCAACTTTCTTTTTATGAGTGGCAAAGCATGGTTTCATTTGAGTGGATATGTCAATTCACAGAAAAATAGGATCTGGAATACAGAGAACCCGCACTTTTTACAGCCAAGACCTCTGTACGACATGAAAGTGGGTGTATGGTGTGCTATAAGTGCCCAACGAATTATCGGTCCAATATTTTTTCAGAACACAATTACTTCCAAACCTTATATTCTGAACATTCTCAAACCACATTTTGCTGAACTGACTGAAGAAGAAAAAAAAAGGTACGGCTATTTCCAGCAGGATGGTGCAGTGGCTCATATGAAGCGTGGCTCTTTGGGACAGTTGCAGGAAGTGTTTGATGATTATCACATCATCAAAAAAAAGGCTTATGGTACCCCCGTTCGCCTGATATAAGCACCTGTGACTTATCTGTGGGGCAATCTCAAAGGAAAAGTTTACAGGCAGGAACACTGTGCATTTCATCAGTGTCCATGAACAGCAAAGTGTGTTTCAAAATCTCATTAAAAAAAGTTGTGAAGCTTGCATCCCAGTTTAGGGAGACTACTTTCAACATCTGTAAATAATGGTGAGTTCAGTTTCATTTACTAGTTGATTTGTTTGATTGATTTATTTATTTGTTCTGAACATTTATATAGCTAGTGAGTTCAGTTCCGTTTAGTTTCTAAAGGCCGCTTGTTTGAGACGATTACGTCCGCTCGCCATTGTGGGCTCTGTGCTCGCTGTCATCGCTTCTCTATGCTCCTATGCCTTGGTACTCCGCGATGAAGACTTAAATATACTCTCTGTACCAACCTCTGAAACATGATGATTTCAATATTGAGTGTACCTAAAGTGAATTGGCAATCAAACATACTGAAGATGTACAAAATGCCGGATAGTGTTATCACTTTGTTGCAGGTAACTCCAAAACCATTTTCGGAAGTGCATAAAGGACAGCAAGGAATATATTAGTTAGTACGTCCAGAAA
Organism: Anabrus simplex; assembly: GCF_040414725.1. NCBI lineage: Eukaryota > Metazoa > Arthropoda > Insecta > Orthoptera > Tettigoniidae > Anabrus > Anabrus simplex. The sequence goes on from NC_090266.1 coordinate 772,432,155, forward strand.
GTAAGTTCCGTTTGGTAATTAAAATAAAATGAGTACAGATACAAACTATTTATTGCAAAACAAACTACACTTAGTACACTATCTTTCCACATAGCTCCCATCATTTTGGAGGCACCTATCGTACATGGCACAAGTTTTTGAATGGCTTCTTCATAGAATGTTGGCCCCGGTGTTGTCAGCCATGTGGTAACATGTACTTTGAGCTCGTCATCATTGAATTTTTGTCCACCAAAGAACGTTTTCAGGTGCAAAAGGAGATGGAAGTCACTGGCGGTGACGTCAGGGCTGCACAGTGGGTGGTCAAAGTGGCTCCTGCCAAAGTCCTGTAAGAGTTGTCTTGTCTTGTGGATAGTAGTAGTATGTAATAATCTTGTTCGCAGTGCGAGGTTTGGCACTGTCATGAATGAAAACACTCACAGTAAACATTTGCATAGATTGTTTCACCCTGCAGTAACAAATCCACCAGTAGAATGCTGTGTCGATCCCAAAAGACTGTGAACATGATTTTTTGAGATGTCAAGATTTGCTTGGCTTTAGTCTTTACTGGTGATGAAGTGTGCCTCCATTCCATCGATTGTCATTTCGATTCAGGGGTTGTCACTATCTTGCTTAGAAAAACACCACGATCTTTGTTGTAATGTGTCAAAAAATCAAGTGCTCTACTGTAACGCTGTTGTTTGCATTGCTCTACAATTTTTTGGCACTAAATGAACACAGTTTTTGAAATTTTAGTTTTTCAGAAACAATTTTATGAAGTGATCTTAATATTTGTAGAACGTTGTGATAGTACATATATCACACCCTCGCACTGTATTCAGAAGTAGGAGATATTGTCATTATTCATATTATTTCATTTGAATATTTATTATTAATATTTTAAACTGGAAGGTCTCCATATATTATATGAGTATTTTTTTTCTTTTTTGTACAAACGGATGGGAAAACAGTGCTATTTACAACTCAGAAACTTTATGCGAGTCATGGAACTGCCCAGAGTCCAATGACGTGGCCTGGTTGTTATTGTCATGGGATCCGGAAGAGGTTCAGGGCATGGTCTTGATACGGCAAGAGGATCTTCTACTCATGATTGGATGGCCAGGATCAATCTTGACATATCATGCGAGAGTAAGGTGAAGCTGAGGTCTATATAGGCATGTAAGAAAATGGTGAAGATACTTGACTGAAAACTTCGGTAGTAAGAGATGTAACTTTTGTGGAACAGGGTTTTATTATGTTTGTGGAATGTGGTTGACCTACAAACTGTGAAGTGCTTAGGCACTTGGAATTTATCACTTGTGGCGGCTTGGTGTCGTACATGTTGGTTCTTTCTTTATTCATGTCATAAGTACCAACTTTGGATACAGATATTAAAAAAGAAAGAAAAATCATATCTACATTCCTACTATACAAATATACAGGTCTATAATACAATCAATCACAGATAAAACAACAATTCGAGAGCTAGATGATTCTTGCCCAGTATTGGGCGACGTCAATAGCATTGGGGGAGGCTGCAATCAAGTCTTTCATAGTGCACATTGCAGGACATAAAAAACACTAACATAGATGTTGGATTGTCTGCTGCTCTCCGCAATCACAAAGTGATGAATCGCATGAGAAACCCCACTTCCGCCAATTTACTTTTGTTCTGCCGACTTCTGTACGGAGTCTGTTAAGGGCTTTCCATACTGTCCACTTCTCCTGGTGTCCACATGGAAGACTTTCCTTTGGCTCTATCCAGTTGGGAAGGTGGTTGATTCTTTCCCATTTTGGCCCTAGCATTCTCTGCTTTCCCCTCAAAGTTAACTGATGTGCAGAGAAAACTTTTCCTATATTTTAGCCTCTGTCTGGCTAGGTGGTATCCATAGAGAGGATGGATGTGCTTGTGAAGAAGATGATTGGAGCCTTTCTTTGTTAGCTACTACCTCCCTAGGAGCAATACCAGCTAAAAGTTGGATCTTCTCAATGGGTGTAGGTTTCAAACATCCAGTAATGATCGTGCAGCTTTCGTTTAGAGCGATGTCGACCTGCTTCGTATGAGCTGACCTCTACCAAACCGGGGCGGCATATTCACCTGCAGAGTAGCATAGAGCTAGAGCTGATGTTTTAATTGTTTGCGGTTGTGTTCCCCAGCTTGTTCCTGACAATTTCCGTAGAATATTGTTTCTAGCAACTATTTGTTTTAAGTTTTGGCAATGTTTTTTATATGTTAATGTGCGATCCAGCATAACTCCCAGGTACTTCGGTGCAAAGCAGTGTTCCAGTGAGTTCCCTTTCCATAGTACTTTGAGTTTCTACGCGGCCTGTGCATGTCACAGATAGAACGCACAAATTTGAGTCTTAGCTGGATTTGGGTTGAGTTGGTTTTTCTCGTAATAGGTACCTAGCTCTTCTAATGCATCTACCAGTCTACTATATGTTGGTGAAAGCTATGGGGTACTGTGTCTCAGACTTTCCATAATTTATGTTCTGGAACAGCAAGCGTGTGTTGCTCGAGGGTAGATCACGGAAGACTACTGGCAAAAATGAGTGCTATTGGACTAGAAGAAAGAGTGACTGAATGGGTGGCTATATTTCTAGAAAATAGAACTCAGAGCATTAGAGTAGGCGAAGCTTTATCTGAACCTGTAATACTTAAGAGAGGAATTCCTCAAGGCAGTATTATTGGACCTTTATGTTTTCTTATATATATCAATGATATGTGTAAAGAAGTGGAATCAGAGATAAGGCTGTCTGCAGATGATGTTATTTTGAACAGAGTAATAAATAAGTTACAAGATTGTGAGCGGCTGCAGGGTGAACTCGATAGTGTTGCGAGATGGACGGTGGGCAATGGTATGATGATAAACGGGGTTAAAAGTCAGGTTGTGAGTTTCACAAATAGGAAAAATCCTCTGTGTTGATAGGGTGAGAGTTCCTTTTGGGGATCACTGTAAGTACCTATGTGTTAATATAAGAAAAGACCTCCACTGGGGTAATCACATAAATATGATTGTTAATAAAGGGTACAGATCTCTGCACATGGTTATGAGGGTATTTAGGGGTTGTAGGAAGGATGTAAAGGAGAGGGCATATAAGTCTCTGGTAAGACCCCAACTAGAGTATGGTTCCAGTGTATGGGACCCTCACCAGGATTATTTGATTCCAGAACTAGAAAAAATCCAAAGAAAAGCAGCTCAATTTCTTCTGGGTGATTTCCAACAAAAGAGTAGTGTTACAAAAATGTTGCAAAGTTTGGGCTGGGAAGACTTGGGAGAAAGGAGACGAGCTGCTCGATATCTAATTCCCTCCATGGGAACTTAGAATTTCCATCTAAGTGGTATGTTCCGAGCTGTCAGTGGAGAGATGGCGTGGGAGGACATCAGTAGATGAATAAGTTTGAGTGGTGTCTTTAAAAGTAGGAAAGATCACAATATGAAGATAAAGTTGGAATTCAAGAGGACAAATTGGGGCAAATATTCGTTTATAGGAAGGGGAGTTAGGGATTGGAATAACTTACCAAGGGAAATGTTCAATAATTTTTCAATTTCTTTGTGATCATTTAAGAAAAGGCTAGGAAAACAACAGATAGGGAATCTGCCACCTGGGCGACTGCCCTAAATGTATATTAGTAGTGATTGATTGAATGAATGTATCTTTAAACCAAGTGTTAGCGTCAGTGAACACAGTATTATAAAGGTACAGTATCTGTGTGATATAACAAGTGCCAATTATGAGAATATGCAAGTTGTATGGATACACAGAGACAGTTAAGGGTATTCATCCACATATATATATGCTTTGTAATGAACGTTCATCGGTCTGACTGCAAATGGTAGCCTCGTCCTCCCTTTTGGTTTCCCACTGTTTTTGTTGTTGATGTTGCTGCTGTTGTTAATATGTAGTCTTCTAGCAATATTTTGTGAGTGTGTTTTATGTATATTTTGGTGTGTTGATGAGGTGCTCATGCACGGATGTTATTTAGAATATAGTAAGCTATTTTGGAATCGGTGGAGTTATTGATTAACTTAGGTGCAGTTCTTACCTATTTAGTCGTTTTTAGGTTAGGTAAGGCCTGAAGCAGATGTACCAGTACGCAGCTGTATGTTCACATCCTGTGAGAGAAAATTATCATGCTTTAATTCGAGGGATCGTTCTGGGGAACTCTGGCGCTCATACTACGGATATTTTGATTAATTAACTTTATTAATTTAATTTTAGTAATCTATATATATAAAATAACTTGTCCTGACTGACTGATTCATCATCGCCCAGCCAAAACTACAGGACATAAATGAATGAAATTTTGGGGATACATATATATTAGGGTCCAGGTGCTCACTAAGGGAGGATTTTTGGATATTCCCGCGCTAAGGGGGTAAAAAGGGGGAGGGGGTAGATTTTTGAAATGAGGATATCTATATCTCAAAAACTTAAAAGTTTACAGATGTAAAAATTGGTATTTGGACTCTCCTTTAAAAATAAAGAAACATGTATTTTTTTGTTTTTGGAAAATCCCTTTAAGGGGGCTGGAGGAGACTTATACCTCAAAAACTGAAGATGTTCAGGCATGAAAATTGGTATTTGGAATCTCCTTTGAAAATAAAGAAATACATATTTTTATGTTTTTGGATAATCCGATGAAAAGAGGGGTGATTTAATTGAAAAATTAGTTGAATTCTTTGTATGAGGATACTTATATCTCAAAAACTAAAGATGTTGCAGACGTGAAAATTAGTATTTGGAATCTCCTTTAAAAATAAAGTAACACACCTTTTTGGGGGAAAATCAACTTGGGGGCTGAAGGATGAAAAAGGAGTTTAATTCCTTTTTATGAGGATACATATGTCTCAAAACTGAAGATGTTACAGTCATGATAACTGGCATTTGGAAGCTCCTTTATAAATAAACAAGTATTTTTGGTTTTCGGAAAATTCACTCAAGGGGGGAGGGTGAAAGGAAGTGAAAAAATTAATTTTTATGGAGAAACTTATATCTCAAAAACTTAACCCATGAACGCCTAGTGTTGCACATGTGCAACAGCGTGCCGGTGCTCTTTTCTTTTAATTAATGAAGTTGTTTTCCAGTAAAAGAATGGAAATTGTGCGCGTATTCGGTAAAAGGTAGTGTTGTGCTTTGTTACGAGTCAGTTAATCAATAGTCACCGCTTGATTGTTGACGAGGTGTATGTCTGAAGTTCACCGTGTGTTCCAGCTATCACAATGGCATACCGTAAGAGGTAAGATTCACCATATAATTTTATGATTTAGAAATAATTGACCTCTTTTAGGAAATCCAGGAAGTAAATTCATCACAGTTTGAATGTAGCAAGATTTCTTTTACAATTAATAACTCATGGGCGGGTGAGATCCACATATTCCCGGCGTTGCATATTCGCAACGCTAGGCGTGTCAAATCACTTCCTTATGTACCAATTTGGTATTGAAGGGTTTGTTATTGACATAACCCTTCGTTGCTGCACATGCAATTCGAATTCATATACCAGTTTTGTGATTCATATTATTAGGCTATTATTATTATTATTATTATTATTATTATTATTATTATTATTGTAAGTGGTGGTAGGAAATTTTATCTCATATATATAGGAGGAAATCATAGGTGAATAGCACCATTTATTTGATTCACATTTATTTTAGGGGCTTGTCATTAGCAGAAATTCCCGAGGAGGTAGAGAATAGAAATGAAGGAGTAGATACTATTTATATACAACCTGCAGAGCCTACACCCCTTTCAGATGAAGACTCGGCAGATGAGGATGAGGGAGGACTTATTGACAACCTGAGTCATAGGCAGCTTGCTGCGAGAGCTGAAGTTCTTCTTTCCAACCAAGAAAGACTGGAGGAAGATTGCAATGAGGAGTGCGATATTGTCCCGCCTGATGATAGTATTGCTTCTGCAGCTGCTCATTGTGTTTCTAATCGAAATCCGTTCATACCTCAAGTTACACGAAACTGGACTGTAAGAAACTTTTCACCACCTTCCGGTATCTTTCCTGATAGTGACTTTGCGAAGTATAGTCCCTTGTTGAATTATTCGAATTGGTCTTTCATGATGATTTATTTGATTACATACTGCAGGAAATACGAAATTATGCGTTATTCAAGAACTGTTCAGATCCACTCGTAACCAAGAATGAACTGAAGTGCTTTTTCGGAATACTCGTAATGTCAGGTTATAATATGCTACCTGGTGTGAGATATTACTGGGATTCGTATACATATAATAGGTACTGTATTTAATATCTTATTGTATATGAACTATTTCATTTTGTCTCTTAATCAACTCAACAATAACTTATATCTTCTTCTCCATGCTCACTGTCCTCTTATTTTCATTATTTTCTCAAAGAAAACAACATGTGTTGGTACCTTGCAGACTACTAAAGCGCCTAGCGTTGCATATATGCAACACCCTATATTTCCGAAACTAAACATGTTTGCTTCAAAATAAGGGATCTTCCTTGAATAATACCCTATCCTAAGAATGTTTATTAAGAAAAATTGAACATTAAAAAAGAAAAAAATTTGGGCGTTGAAGGGTTAAGGTTACACACGTGAAAATTTGTATTTTTAATCTCCTTTAAAAATATAGTAACACGCATTTTTTGGAGGGGAGAGTTGAATTCTTTCTTTGTGAGGATACTTATATCTCAAAAACTGCAGATGTTAAAGGCATGAACATTTGTATTTGAAATCTTCTTTCAAAGTAAAGAAATGCATGTTCTTTTGTCTTTGGAAAATCCAGTTAAGGTGGGTGAATGAATTGGAAAATTTGTTGAATTCTTTGTATGAGGATACTTATATCTCAAAAACAAAAGATGTTAAATAATGTTATTTGTTTTACATCCCACTAACTACTCTTTTACGGTTTTCGGAGACACCGAGGTGCTGGGATTTAGTCCCGCAGGAGTTCTTGTACGTGCCAGTAAATCTACCGACACGAGGCTGACGTATTTGAGCACCTTCAAATACCACCGGACTGAGCCAGGATCGAACCTGCCAAGTTGGGGCCAGAAGGCCAGCGCCTTAACCGTCTGAGCCACTCAGCCCGGCCAAAAGATGTTAAAGACATTAAAATTGGTATTTTGAATCTCATTTGAAAATAAAGAAACACGCACTTTTAGGGAGGAGGAATCAACTTAACGGGTAGGAAGGGGGGGGGGGTTGAAAATGGGAGTTGAATTAAGTTTATGAGGATACTTATATCTCAAAAAATGAAGATGTTACAGACGTGAAAATTAGTATTTGGAATCTCCTTTGAAAGAAACACGTATTTGTGGTTTTGGAAAAATCAACGTAAGGGGTGTGGGGTTGAAAATAAGTACATAAGGAGTTGAAATATGTTTATGAGGATACATTATCTTAAAAACTGAAGCTGTTACAGACATGAAAGTTGGTATTTTGAATTTCTTTTCAAGATAAAGAAACGCATATTTTTTTTTTCTTCTGAAAGTCCATTTAAGGCGGGAGAGGGGTGGAAAGAACTGAAGAAGAAGAAGTTGAATTATTTTTGAGTATACATTTATCTCAAAAACTGAAGGTGTTACAAATGTACAGACATGAAAACTGATATTTGGAATCTCCTTTAAAAATAATGAAACACGTATTTTTTGTTTTTGGAAAATCCAGATTAGGAGCTGAAAAGAATTGGAAAAGTGGGTGAATTTTTTAGATGAGTACCGGTATATCTACATTATATGTAGAAAACTTAACATGTTAGAGACAAGAAACTTGATATTTGGAAAGTCCTTCAATAATACAGGAACATGTACCTTTTTGTTTTCGGAGAAGGCGCTTAAGGGAGGCTGAAAAGAAGTAAAAAATAGTTGAATAATTTTTAGAAAGATATTTATATCTTAAAAACTGAATATGTTACAAACATGAAAATTGGTATTTGGAATCTCCTTAAAAAATAAAGAAACGTGTGTTTTTGTATTCGGAAAATACACTTCGATGGGGGTGGGGGAGGGGCTGGTGGTGGTGGGGGAAGGACTGATCAAGGGGTTGAATTCTTTTTCTGTATATCTCAAAAACTGAAGCTGTTACAGATGTGGGAATAGGTATTTGGAACCTCCTTTAAAAGTAAAGGAACATGTATTTATTTTTTCGACTTGAGCGAAGACTGTTTCTCACATATACAGTTCTACGTCGCATGGTCGTCTTAGCCCCAAAAGGTAATACCACAAACATAGTTTAAAAATATTTTCTGGGGTAAATGGAACTCAATTTTTGTGTGAGTTTTTATACTTCAGGAATTTTCAGATAATGTCGTAGTACATCGCCAAGGAAAGATTACTTTGATCAAATTATGAAATCCACGCGTGCCAAGCCGCGGGTAATTGCTAGTTTATTCATATATTTTGAATTACATTACAATTTATGCCCAAGCGTGAGGCAATTAAGTATTTTATTTAATTAATATTTGATTATGTTAATCATGTTGCAATGGTTATTTATTATTAATATAATTTATTTTTATTAATTCATTTTACTTCTATTATTATTATTATTATTATTATTATTGTAATTTATAAGATTAGAAAGTGCGTAGAAAGATCAGATAGTGTAAACCTACAGTTTTCCCTCACGCATTCTTCATTAACAACATTGGACATCCACCTCGTTTGTCGTCATGCACTTGTTCACGTCCTTCACTGAACTGTCGAACCCATCTCCCTACCACTGAATCACTCGTATTATCTCTATACACCTCGCAAAGCTGTCGAACGTCTACTAGTTCAGTGTTCTTCGCATTCAGGAAACAAATGACAGATCTAATCTCACATGCAGCAGGATTTTCAATCAACTTTGCCATTCTAACAAAGCACTTTAAAGCATAAACAACAGATAACGATCTCAAAATGGAGTCATCTCCCTTTCCTTGACTCAGAGCAACTCCAGGGCATGCACCGAACTGCGATGGCAGCAATGCCAGGGCAATGGATAAAAATGGAACTTATTTTCCGGACATGCCACATATTTCCAGAAACTTGTAAACACAATCATTCAATTTACTGGATTTCCTTGCTTTAGACATTTCATTATTTGAGAGATTTTGTTTCTTCTAGGAGGGTGGGGAGATTCACAAAGGAATATATTTTCAGTATTAAGAACACTAAATGGAAGTAAGAAGAGAGTTGTTTGTAATTCTCTAGGTTTAGTTATAATTTGTTTCTACACCAGATATAAACAAAAATATCCTAAATCTAAAACTCTGGTAAGTACATTAAGCAGTTGTTATTTCATGATTAGTAAAATATTACCAAATGTATGGTTACTGATGTTCCATTAAAATTATGAGGATATAATTTTAAATATCCCTCTTATATTTTCTCCTTCAGAAGGATAAATTTATGATGATGATGATTGTTGTTTTATGGGGCCTAACATCTAGGTCATCGGCCCCTGATGGTATGAAAACAAATGACAAATTAAAAGTTTTAAATCATCCACTGACCAAAATAAAAAATGGCATGAAGAATGAATGGATATGAATTTAAAACAATCAGTGGATCCTACCCATAATCTACCACAAAAAATAGTATTACTGACCAAGAGACCACTACTAATCAAAAGTAGCGTAGACTCACGGTGTTCCACATATGATGGTACTACTCACAAGTATTGGACGTTGTACAGGTAATGCAGACCTATATTGTTTCTCACATAATGGTGCCACACATAGGCAACGCAAAACAAGGGTACTCCTCACCTAGGTGTACTAATCATGGGCGAGGGTATTCCTGTGGTGTTCCTCACATAGTGGGAACTAAGTGCAGGCAACACAGACCCACGGTGCTGCTTATATAGTGATACTAATCACAGGCAACGCCCAGAGCCGTGGTGTTGCTCACAAGGGTACGACTCATGGGTACTAGAAACTCAGTGACACACTTTCTGCTGCTACTAATCACAAACCTATTTCGTACCTAATATAGTGGTACTATTCGCAAGTACAGGCAACCCATGGTGTTCCCCACGTGATGGTACTAATGAAAAGTAGTTTCATGGTTCTAATTCAATCATCCCTTGGTCACCCCTTTCTGTCGCCTCTTACGACAGGCAGGAGATACTGTAGGTGTATTCTTCGTCTGCGTCCCCCACCCACAGGGGGTTGTGTGCTTGGTCCGCGGGAGGTATTTTATTTCCCTCAAGTCCGCCGGCAAGCTGGTTTGGACCCTCCTATCCGCCACCTGGGACGCGCCACGTGGGGGTATCACCTCTCCCCTGCTACGCCAGTGTAGTAGGTTCGTGGGGATAAATTTATAGCTGAATGTGAATTCTGAAACATGCAATTACATGATATATTTCACAGAGAGGTTTCCATGCTTCTTACTTGCAATATTAGGTCACCCTGCCCATAATGGCCTTGATTTCTTAACAGATCCACATTACGAAGAAGGAAGATGGAAAAAAATTGTACCTGAAATCTTCAGTTAATTCTCTTATGTTCACAATTTGTAGATGATGAAAGTGTTTCTCTGAAGTGGAAATAAAAATGTTGATGCAGCATTTGATTTTCATTATTTTCTCACTTTCTCTGTTAATAAATATAGTCCTTATGAGGTACTCTCTCCTTTCATGAAGTCTAAATGCATCCTTATTTTTAAATCTAGTATATACAAGGGCGGATCAAATATAAATGGGATTTTTTTAAATTTACTGCATCAACCCAAAAAAAAAAAACCACACATAGAGATCACTTTTCTACATAGTGTCCTGCCTTTGACACACGTTTTCTCTATTGGATTGGTAAGTTCTTGATGCCGTCCTGATAGAAAGAAGAGGGACATGTGTGGAGCCAGTTGCGCACAAACTCTTCCACACTTGCATCATTATCAATCTGCTGTCCTAGGTCTTGTTTGAGTGGTCCAAACAAATGGTATTTGCAGGGCGATAAATCTGGACTGTATGGAGGGTGTTCCAGAGGTGTCCAGTGAATTTCCTCCAGTTTTTCCCGCGTTAAAGCGGTAGTATGCGGCCTTGCATTGTCATGGAGAAGAATGACGTTTCGGATTGGTTGCCGGCGTCGCTTGTTGAGATACGCAGCTTTTGCTTCATCCAAATGCAACAGTAATAGACTGCATTAATTGTCTTTTGTTCAAGAAGAAAATCCACCAGCAAAATGCCCGCAGAGTCCCAGAAAATGGTTGCAAGCACCTTTTCAGCAGATGGGTGTGTTTTGGCCTTGACTGGACCCGCTTCGTCTTTTCACCGCCACTCCATGCTTGTTTGCTTTGACTCTGAGCTGTAATGATGCACCAAGTTTCATCACAAGTCACCATACGATGCAAGAAATCCTATCCTTCCTCCATGCAGCAACACAAGAGTCTCTGACAAATTTCCTGGCATAAAGTTTTTTGTTCCTGGTTGAGAAAACGGGGAACCCATCTGGCAAACAATTTTCTGAAATGGAGTTCATCTCGGATGATGGTTTGAACACTTCTGTAACTTATTCCTAAGGCTAAAACAATTTGTGAAATTTTTATTCGCCGATCTTCACCAATAATGTCACGAATGGCAACAATGTTGTCTGCAGTGATGGTTGTCCGCAGTCTCCTTTCATGAGGTTCATTTTCCACAGCTTCTCTTCCTGTCACAATTTTCTTAGCCCACTCATACACTCGAGTCTGCAAAAGTGTTTCTTCCCCAAACTGAGCGCGGAGCCATCTCAAAATTTCAGAAGGTTCGGTGCCCTCTTTTGCGAGAAAGGATGTGTTGCGCAACAGACGTGTGCACCTCTTGTTCACTCATGGCATAGTGAAGCAGCGCAGCCCTCCACCGTCGTTCGCGCATGCAAACCCCTTTTCCAGACAACCGCACGGACATCCTGGCAAAGCCCTGCCTCAGATTTATTACTAACAGCAGCGGTACATTCAAATTCCCGTTATTATTTGATCTACCTTCGTAGTATTTGGCAAGTGCCAAATAAAGGCAGAATATAGACAATATCTTATGTTGTACAGGGAGAAAACACAAGAAAAGAATAACTTGTCTAGGCAGCAGAAGTTATGCAATGACATTAAAACAAAATACCTTGAAGTATTATCTCCATTAATCAAAGAAGAAAAATGTCCAGGAAGAGACGACACTATAAGTGGACAGCACTCTGGCGGATAAGTACTTAAGGCAGAGATGAGAAGTACACAAGAACCTCATTCATCCGGCCCTCATTAACCCGGATCTCCGGTTTATTCCGGATCGAAAATAATAAAAATCTATTTTTACTTGTACAGTATTTCTTTTACGGGGTTGAATCTTCTTAAATGTCTTTTCCGCCAAGAATAGTTAAGGACAGGAATTGGAAGTAATTCGGCCACGGTCTAGAACTGAGAATGGGAAACCATGGAAAACCATTCCCAGGACGGCCGAGGTGGGATTGGAACTGGGAAACCGTGGAAAACCATTCCCAGGACGGCCGAGGTGGGATTGGAACTGGGAAACCGCAGAAAACCATTCCCAGGATGGCCGAGGTGGGATTGGAACCCTTGCTCTTACGAATGCAATGCAATACTAATTCACTGAATTTGGTGAATTTGAAAATGAAACCGGTGCTCCATCAGAAAAAACAATGACTCATGGAGAGGCAATAATTCAGCTGGACAAACTGATGGCCTATTTAGAATCCTAGACTGAAACCACACCGGCAGAACTGATGTTGGTAAAACGTCTTCGTGCTGCGCGCAAACGCTATACAAATGTAAAACAGAAAAAACTTAGATTATTTTAATGTATAAAACAGAGTTGTAAATGTAAGAAAAGTGTTCTTATATTTTTTTTGTACAATTCAAAAAAAGGTATTATTGTCAACTTATGTTAATAAATTATGTAACATGTACTGTATTTGTTTTTTAGTTTTTTCCAGATTATCTGGATTTTCGATAATCCGGATCAGTTCCGGTCCCACTTAATCCGTATAAACGAGGTTCTTTTGTAGAAGGCCTGAAGAAAAGGTGGTTGGAAAGAGGGTGGTTAAGGTAAGGCTATCTAATGTCTCTGACTGCCCAGGACTTAACGAATTGATATTTGACCTCGAAATCTCTTAATGCAGGTAAAGAGGAGAAGACTGGTTTTCTATTGACAGTTTTACACAGAGATACATTTACAAAAAATGAACTAGGGAAGGGAACATGCAAAATCGTTGTTGTTAGCTGAAAACAAGCCGGTGTGCAATCTCAGAATCTCTCAGAGCAGGGAAAGAGACAGACGCTGTGTCCAACAACTTGAAACAACGAAACATTAACAAAAAGCAAAATTGTGAGATGCGACAGACAAAAGGACAAAGAGGATGCCTCTGTCTTGTTTGTGCATACTTCTGTAGTTATTCATTCGTGTTGACAGTGATGAGGAAAATAGTCCTCCAGCCCTGGAGTTTGTAGATAATACTGTCTGTGAACAGTGGCAATGTTTAAAATTAGGATATTCCATTTAATCTTTATTAAAGGAAATTCCATCCATAATATCTGACCTTATCCAGTTTTCACTGATAATCTACTACATGTCAAAGAGTTAGTAAGTAAATTTTTTCTTCAAGGTTTGTGACACACAAGACAGAAATATCCTCAACTGACAGATTAAAAAAAAAAACAACTCATATTGATGCCTCCAAGACTGAAGAGTTACCACTACACATACTCCGGTTAGCATCAAAGTTATAAGGGGTACGATAATTAGAACCACGGTCAGAAGCTTTTCGCTAAGGAAGTCATGGATTGAATTCTGGCCAATGCTTACAGCACTTCTAGAGATGTAAAGTCGCATCCCTGTGGAAAACATTCCATACACAAATGCAGGTCCAGTAGCTTGTGACTATTATACATCGCATTGAACAGCATGGTTCCAGCTTTTTGTCAAAGTTATATCTCTTGTGGGTGGATATGAGGGCCCAAGTAACCAAAACAGAATCTTCTTGTAACTGGAAGATACTCTATATTACAACCGTGCTGGACAGAGTTGGTACCAGAGACATCCGCAGTAAAACAACATGCATTTAAAAGCAAGCACTGCAAATCAATCGACCAATCAATCACCACTGATCTGTATTTAAGGCTGCTGTCCAGGTGGGAGATTCCCCATCAGTTCTTTACCTAGTCTCAAATGATTTCAAAGAAGTAGGTAATGGTGGTGGTAAATTATTCCAATCCCTCACTCTACTTCTTTTAAATGAATAATTGCCCCAATTTGTCCTCTTGAGTTCCAACTTTATCTTCATATTATGATCTTTCCTACTTTCAAAAACTCCATTCAAGATTATTCATCTACTAATATACCTCCATACCATTTCTCCACTGACACCTCAGAACATACCGCTTATTACAAACCATTATTCTCGTCATTATTCCGTATTGAAGAATAGCTAATCACAAAGTTAATACAAGGAGTAATTTCTATATAATTTATGTATAAATTGTATTGAATAGGTGGTATAAAAATTACTCCTTGTATTAACTTTGTGATTACATACCGCTTAGTCAAGCAGTTCATGTCTTTACTTCCAAGTCTTCCCAGCCCATGGTTTGCAAAGATTTTGTAACACTACTCTTTAATCAGAAATCACCCAGAACAAATTGGGCTGTTTTCCTATGGATCTTTTCCAGTTCTCGAATCAAGTAATCCTAGGAGGGTGCCATATACTGTACACTGAAACAATACTCTAATAGACATTTTACCAGTGATTTAAGCGCTCTCTCCTTACATCCTTACTATAACCCTTAAACATTCTCAAAACCATATGAAGAGATCTGTAACTTATCTGCCGACCCACCTCGACACTCAATGAAAAGCACCACGGTAGGATATCATTGGAGTCTGCAGGAACCGCACACGGAATAACCACGGCGGCCACACGCTTTCGACTCGCCACCATCGGCAGGACGCCCCACGAACCACGCCAGTTAGACACCGACGAAACGATGAACCAATAAGTGGGACACAAATCCAACTATGAGCTTTTTAACTGCAACAACTTTAATATACGTTATTGGAGCTGTAATTACCACGGCTGCTGGCACCAGACTTGCCCTCCAATGGATACTCGTTAAGGGATTTAAAGTGTACTCATTCCGATTACGGGGCCTCGAATGAGTCCCGTATCACTTTTCGTCACTACCTTCCCGTGCCAGGAGTGGGTAATTTGCACGCCTGCTGCCTTCCTTGGATGTGGTAGCCGTTTCTCAGGCTCCCTCTCCGGAATGGAACAGATTCTCCATTACAACCATATTAGGCGCAAAACCATTGACAGTTGATAAGGCAGACATTTGAAAGATGCGGCGCCGGTACAAGGACCGTGTGATCAACCCAAAGTTATTCAGAGTCACTAAGGCAAATTGACCAGACGAGCCAACCAATTGATTTTCATCTAATAAAAGCGTCCCGTCCACTTCTGGTTGGGACTCCGTTTGAATTTATTAACTCTAGAATTACCATAGTAAACCAAGTAAAGTGGTGTTTATTATACAAGGGAAATAAGAAAATTAAAAAGAAAATGTAGAATAGTAAACAGGAAAATCAAAGAGGGTAGGGAGAGTAGAGAAACTAGAAAACAGCTAATGAGGGAACTGAATAGAGTGAAAAAGGAAGTATGAATGGCATACTTCAAGAGGGTAATGACCACAAAGGGAAATGGAAAAACCTGTATTCATATATCAGGAATCAAAAAGGAAAAGGAATCCAAATTCCTACAATGGTGGGAGAAGGGGGTGAACACTATTTAACAGATACTGAGAAAGCAAACCTATTTAGTAGGGAATTTAGAGATTCAGTAGATGATTGTCAAGAGTTGGAAACCGAAACAGAAGATAGAGAGGGAGAGACACAGAGGGAAACAAGAAGCTTCTCATTCACAAACGAAGATATATTCAGAGAAATCCAACTGCTTCAGCAAGGAAAAGCAACAGGAAGTGATCAAATTACTGGGGAGGTATTAAAGACAATGGGGTGGTACAAAGTGCCTTATTTAAAATTTCTCTTTGATTATGTCATAAATAATAGTGTAATGCCAAAGGAATGGAAGGAATCTATAATAATACCAATTTATAAAGGAAAGGGTGATAAAAGGAAACCAGAGAACTACAGACCAATCAGCCTGACCAGTATAGTTTGTAAAATTCTGGAGAGTTTAATATTGAAGTATATCAGAGGGATATGTGATGATAAAAATTGGTTCATGAGGAGCCAGTATGGATTTAGAAAGAAATTTTCTTGTGAGGCACAACTGGTGGGATTTCAGCAGGACATATCAGATCAGTTGGATTCAGGAGGTCAGTTAGATTGCATAGCCATAGATCTTTCCAAAGCCTTTGATAGAGTGGAACATGGAATATTATTAAAGAAATTGGAGGGAATAGGATTGGACGTAAGGGTTACACGTTGGATAAAAGCATTTCTAAATTCAAGGGTTCAGAAAGTCAAAGTAGGAAATAATGTATCTCAGGAAGAGAAAGTTTGGAAGGGAATTGCACAGGGTAGTATAATCGGTCCGTTACTTTTCTTAATATACGCAAATGATTTAGGGAACAATATAACATCAAAAATAAGATTGTATGCAGATGATATAATTGTTTATAGGGAAATAAATAACATTGAGGGTTGTTCAGAATTACAAAGGGACCTTCAAAGTATCCAACAGTGGGTTGAAGAAAATAATATGAAGGTTAATGGAGGCAAATCAACTGTTACAACTTTTACAAACAGGAGCTTTAAAACTGAATTTGAATATACTTTGGATGAGGTAGTTATCCCAAAAGATGGCAAGTGCAAATACTTAGGTGTGAGATTTGAAAGTAATTTGCACTGGAAGGGTCATATTGATGACATTGTTGGGAAAGCATACAGATCATTACATGTCATAATGAGGCTACTTAAAGGATGCAACAAAGAATTAAAAGAAAAAAGTTACTTGAGTATGGTTCGTCCATTATTGGAATATGCAAACAGTGTTTGGGATCCTCACCAAGAATACCTAATAAAAGAAATAGATAGTGTGCAGAGGAAAGCAGCAAGATTTGTAACAGGGGATTTCAGGAGAAACAGTAGTGTATCAGAAATGTTAAAGGAACTTGGGTAGGAAACTTTAAGTAAGAGAAGGGAGAAAACTAGACTTGCGGGATTATATAGAGCCTATACAGGAGAAGAAGCATGGGGAGATATCCGTGAGAGGCTTGAGTTGGAAAATAATTATATCGGCAGGACTGACCACAAATATAAAATTAGAAGGAATTTTAGCAGAAGCGATTGGGGTAAATTTTCATTCATTGGGAAGGGTGTGAAGGAGTGGAACAGTTTACCAGGGGTAGTGTTTGATCCTTTTCCAAAATCTGTACAGATATTCAAGAAGAGAATAAACAGCAACAGAGAAAATAAATGAAGTGTTAGAGGGCATTCGACCAGTGCAGGTTATTGTAAATAAAAAAATGTGTGTGAATAAATTAATTCCATCCCCTGGTCTAAGGAGTTTGGACAGCCAAAGTAGGGGACTGCCTGTAGGGGTGAAGTACAGTGGGGACTTCGAGGGCCCTGGGACCGCTACGGTAGCTGTGAAGGCCCTTCAGGAACTCTGAAAAGTGGTGGCAAAAGGGGCTCTGGTTAAGACGCAGCAGGTCGTTATGCTACTTAGGATCCAGAACGGGTAAAAAAAAAAAAAAAGGTCGTTATGCTACTTAGGATCCAGAACGGGTAAAAAAAAAAAAAAAAAAAAAAATAGTATATAAATGAATGCAATGTAAATATTAATGTTATACCAGTTGTATAGTATCATTTGAAGTAATTCCACATACTGTATATCAGTTGACTATATTTGTAAGTAGTACAGGAGATATTATAAGTAGAATTTTGTAAACAATATAAATTTATTAAGGATGAGCTGTGTGTTTAATAGAAAACATTGTTAGCGTAAATTGTGTAATATTGTATTATAGGAAAAATTTTCTTCTCTTGTTAATTTAATATTTAGTGGTACGATCTAAGGAACCGTAACTGATTTAATGAACCATTCGCACTTTCACCATAATTTGGCTTGCACTGAGACTGCATGGCTTAATCTTTGAGTCAAGCATATGACTACTGGCAGGATCAACTGGGGAGCTGGCAGCCTCAAGAGCCAAAACCGAACGGCATAGCTCGCTGCCGACGAGTGCGGCCTGCGGGCCACAGACTTGCTTTGCTCCGTCGTCTGGCCGAGTGGCCGCCAAATAGGTTGTAAATACAACCTCATTAATGAGGTTACCGCACTGAAGTTCTTTCCTTTTATTAACACCTAGGTGCTTATAATGATCACCATTAAATATTTTCCCTCCATCAACACAAAAATTAAAACCATGAAGACATATCGCCAACATGGATCCCTCCTCAGCATCATCCACTCAAATCTCTCATTTCTGTGAGAGAGCACACATGCAATTTGATCCATGTCAATAATATTCAGCCAACTGTATAATGCTATTAACCCCTTACACACACTGGTACACACCAGCTCATTCCCAGGTGGGGAGCGTTATCCCCGATTGAAGAAAATATTTAATTACTTGATTAAAAACAATCATCATCATCATCATCATCATTTCTCTACGGCGGAGGTGGACTTTGGTACGGTGGAGATGGCGGAAGGGGCAAACCTGTAGCATCTGTACTCCAGAGGAGCGGTTACGAAAGGCATCTGACTCCATGTTAGAGGCGGGCTAATTTTGAACCTGGCAGTAGGTATGCCTTTGGGTGTGGCGAGCCCATCGTAACAATAGCCTATATGGATTAGCAGATATGGTGCCTCGGAAAATGTTAGGGCGTCCCCTACCGAAGAAAGGACAGGAACCATATTTGCCCCTACCAGGCTACAGCTGGATAAAGGGAAAGGGATTAAAAACAATCTTAGACTAAAATGAACTATTGAAGGGCCCTAAGAGAAATATTTACTTGAATATAATGTATTTAATTGTTGAAAAATCCTATTATTTTAATTTTTCAATACTTTGTGCAAGAACGTACTACGTGCTTTCACACTGTGATATCGAGGTTGCTTCTTCCTAATAGCAAAGCTCTGGTTTTCGTTTATACAGTTACTTTTACCTGAATATTTTAGGCAGTTTACTAACAATCTCTGCCTGGAAATAAATGTTTCTATATATGTAAATTGTAGCTTTACAAAGTTTACATATACGGTACATAAAAGATTTACAATGGAATAAATTATAATATTCGCAACATTTTCTGTTATGTTGGTTAGCGCTTTTGAGGGATCAAGTTTATATACCTAAAATTCATAAGTGACACACAGACTATTATTCTACACTACAGGTAATATTACAGTATTTACAGTCCGCACCGTGTTATGCCTTTTACCGCTGTTCATTATGATACACACAGAAACAGATCATGTTATATAAACTGTCTCGGCTTCGCATAACTTGTATGATTCCATTCCGAAACGCAATTGTTTTCTTGGTATGTATGGATGGTTCATATCAATTGACATTTTGCCATCAGGGGTATAAGCTTTCGAAAATTTTGCCAACAGATGGACAAATACTGGATTTATCTTGTACATTTTGGGAGGAATTTGTCTATTATTCACCTCATTGTCAGAGATATGTAAAATGCTGTGGAGGAAAATATAATAATAATAATAATAATAATAATAATAATAATAATAATAATAAAGGCGTAAGGATGTGGCGAACCCATCGTCCAGTGGGAAACCACTACAATCAGCCACCCGAGTATTGGCGGGAAAACCGTAACTATTCGGGTAAGGAGAAAATGCCTACCTGCAGCCGGAGAACATCTTAAGGCCCTCCAGGGCTAACAACCATGGTTGTATTCAGAATGAGCAATTTGCTCCAAGCTAAGCTAAAGCTTTACAAGCATGATGGTAAAACAAAGACGTGAAGTTAATACCCCAGGTGGCAACTTTTCAAAGAAATACACCATCGCCGACAAGCCACGCATGCATCCCGTTCGATTCTGGGGGGATGCAACATCATGCTAAAGAAGAGTCTGAGCGTCTTGGAAATCCTGAACAGTCATGAAAGCTGAAACTCATATCTAAGACATTTTTGGCAACTTTCAACATAAACAGTCAAATACAAACTGCTAAGATGAAACAGCTGACCAATCCCCTGCAAGAAAATAAAATTGCAGTAATGGCTCTGCAAGAAACTCGCTTCACTGCCAAAGATACGTTTGAGTCTGAAGGGTATCGGTTCTTCAAGAGCAAATCCCATAAGAGAGTACCGGTAATGATAAACGCCCCTATCCTCAGTACAGCTTTTGCTGTCAACACCAGAATCCCTCGTCAGTCACAAATTTCAAAGCTGTTAATGATAGGTTATGCCTACTATCCCTGCGTTGTGCAAATAAAACATATACGCTAGTCAATGCACATGCTCCAATTAATGTACAAAACAAAAAAGACCTGGAGGACACAGTCTGGAACGTCCTGGATGCCAGATTTTAATGCACAGGTAGCACGTGAACGGAAACACAGGAAAGTTTTTGGGTTCTACCCAGCATGCAAAAGAACCAACAAGAATAGAGAACGCCTCGAACTATGTGATAACCATAACCTCCAACTAATGTCAACACACTTTCGTCACTTACCAAGAAAACAGATGACATGGAGATGCCCAAACAAAAAAATACAATTCCAAATAGACCATGTTGCTATATCTCGAAGATACAGTCCGGAAATCATGAATGTTACTGTAAAAAAAGGGAATAAACATAGATTCAGATCACTACGTATCAATAATCAAGTTTCGGCCAATCCCTCTCAACAAAAATAAGAACGAACCTACCATAATTCGCTTTGACAGAAAAAAGCTCAGAGAAAGAGAGAATGAATTCAAAGCACTTGCCCAACCAGTGGAAAAAGACTTCAACAGCACAAGAAAGCAGATGATACAAGCTGCAAAAGGAGTGGCTGAAATCAAGAGAAGAGGAAAAAGCACGTGGTGGAACGATAACTGCGAGAAGACCATAGGGGATCGTCTGAATGCCAGGAAAAAGTATTACACCTTGAAAAAAGAAGAAGATTGGAAGATGTACAAAACACAACAAGCACAAACAGCAAAAATAATATGCAGTGAGAAACGCAAGTATGAAAAGGAACTACTGGACAAGATTGAACAGGACTTTCATAGAGGTGAGACCCGTGAATACTTCAGGAATTTTAAAAAGAAGGTGCATGGATACAAGGCACCTTCCCTATGCTTTCTAAGGAAAGATGGAACTCTTGCAACATCAAATGAAGAAAACTGCAAAATCTTAGCTAAGTATTTTAACGACATTCTAAAGGAAAAACCAGCCAACCCCATCAAAACAAACAAACCAGTGAGCCAATACCTGCCATCTCCACCAAATCGCGATGAAATCAAACGCCACATAAAGAGACTGAATAATAACAAGGCTCCCGGTGAAGACTCCATGACTGTGGAACTATGGAAACATGCCCTGGAAGAAGCAACTGACATCCTACACCAAACCGTTGTAGATATATGGGGAAAAAGAACAACTACCATAGGACTGGAAGCTAGCTTTGATCCATTCTTTACACAAGAAAGGAAATATAAGAGATGTGAACAATTACCGTGGAATTTCTCTTCTGTCAGTAGCCTACAAGATCCTGTCACTATCCATCCTTGAAAGAATGGAACAGCAAGTTGAACACAAACTCGGGGAATACCAAGCAGGTTTTTGGAAAGACCGATCAAGTGCAGAACAAATACTTAACCTGAAAACCATAATAAGATACCATATACTGAGAGGTCGAACCTATGTATCTACATTTGTAGACTTCAGGAAAGCATATGACTCCATCGACCGTGATGTGTTGCTTAACATCCTTGCAGAAATGGGAGTCGATGAAAAACTGCTGGTGATAATAAGGGCAACACTAACACCAAATCCAAAGTAAAATTCAAAGGATGACTCTCTGAACCCTTTGAGATCAAGACAGGCGTTCGAAAGGGAGATGGGCTGTCACCTCTTTTGTTCAACTGCGTACTTGAGAAGGTAATAAAGGAGTAGCGAAAGACATTAAAAAAAAAAGAAACCTTTACAAACCCTTATGGACTGGGACATAGAAAAACGGAGTGGAAATAGATTGCTTAGCGTTCGCTGGTGATACAGCCCTGATGACAGAAAATTTTGAAAGTGCAACAGAACAGATCAATGTGTTGAAGGACGTAGCAGAACAAACAGGTTTACAAATTTCCTTTCAAAAGACAGAAGTAATGTCGAATATCAAAGATGATGCAGCACAACTAAACACCAAATATGGAACGATAAACCGTGTTAGTAAATTTAAATACCCTTGGACTTGACAGAGAGGCCATAAAAGCAAGAATCAAGAAAATGGAAGTCACTTTCCAAACCACCCGCAACATATACAACAAAAAGTGCTTTTCCCTGAAAACAAAAATTCGTCACTACAACACTGTCATCAAACCGGTATCGCTGTATGCATCTGAATGCCTTATCCTGTCCGAGAAATGTTTGCTTGCAGATTTAGACAGGAAAGAAAGATCCTACACACCATACTTGGCCCAAACTACAAAAATGGCATCTACACTAGAAAATCCAGACAAGAAGTATACTCTACGATAGAGAAGATCACGGACACAATGCGTAAAGGCAGAGTTCACTTCTACGGTCATATACGACGGATGATCGACTCTCGATGGACGAAATGTATCTTCAGTACATTTGACTCAAAACCAAAAATGGCAATGCCATGGTATGTTAATGTCAAGAAAGATCTTAAAGAACTGGGCCTACAAGCAGAAGATGCACAAG
Source organism: Anabrus simplex (assembly GCF_040414725.1). Taxonomy (NCBI): domain Eukaryota; kingdom Metazoa; phylum Arthropoda; class Insecta; order Orthoptera; family Tettigoniidae; genus Anabrus; species Anabrus simplex. The sequence goes on from NC_090266.1 coordinate 772,454,942, forward strand.
ACCGAAATCTTTTCAGAACAGCCATCAAAACTTTTGGGACTTTCCGGTACTAAAAACTGGCAACTGGTGCTAAATGGACAGAAGAACGTCGTGCTAAACACAGTGAGCTAATGAAGACGATGTGGATCAAGCGAAAAGTGAACAAATGCCAGAATGTAAAGTGAGACTTATCGTCGTCCCTAGTTGGCCAATTCGCGACGAATGAATGAATAATAATAATAATAATAATAATAATAATAATAATAATAATAATAATAATAATAATAATAATGTTATTGGCTTTATGTCCCACTAACTACTTTTACAGCTTTCAGAAACGCTGAGGTGCCAAAATTTAGTCCGGCAAGAGTTATTTTGCATGCCAGTAAATCTACTGACAAGAGGTTGACGTATTTGAGCAACTTCAAATACCACCGGTCTGAACCAGAGTCAAACCTGCCAAGTTGGGGTCAGAAGGCCGGCCAGTGCCTCAACAGTCTGGGCCACTCTGCCCGGCGAGAAAAAATCTTGTGTTACCAGCTCATAGAAAATAGGCGTAGTGAACAACTTATTGCGAGAAATATAGTGTCCTAATTTAGGTTTCTGTACAATCCCCTGCAGCAACAGTATGGCCATAAGAAGCTTTATTTCATCCTTATTTGTTCTGACCCAGTCTTGATCTCGACTCCTTCGTTTCATCTTACTAAACTGGGTTTTATGTGCGACTTCATGCTGGGCATCATTTGTCTGTTCAGCTATGTTCTGGCATATCTTGTCATAGAATAATAATTAAAATATTTTGCTCGGTTTTGTTTGCCCTAAAAACTCTCCCTTTACATCATGATGGAATTTTGGATCAATTCGGGACCTTCTTTGTCCATTTTCATTATGAGTTGACGAATAACTAGCACGGGTTGGATTGTAATCAGTATTATTGTCATCACTGTCACGATCGCTACTTGAACACGTGTTGTCTTTGTCACGACTGCTAAACATTCGCACCAGCTGGGCCCGAACCCTGTACATTCAAGCCTGAGTACTTATTCCTGGAAAGTTCCTGCCATGAATTCCCCTTTGGTAGAACTTACTTCACTATGATCACTATTCTCCCGACTAAATTCCAACATGTTGTTTATCATGGCCAGTAAATTATCTTCCTCTAACGGTGGGGGCCGGTAATTCCTTTTAGACATTTTAGCAGAAAAAATTTAAGGAAAAAGATTGAATACAACCGTTGTATCTGCAGTTTGGACGGAAATAATGAATTGTGCCTGTATTACGGATGCATATGATAATAAATGTTGTGTAACTCGCAGTAAACACACACTCCAGTCGTGAAGGAAGAACACAAGGCTGGGGATAATAAATCAGGTCACAGTTCAAAAATGTCATCAGAGAGGTCTGTTCAGTATCATAATCTCTAGAAATCCCTCCTACAGCAATATTATTGCATCCAAGGGACGATTAGGCGATGCGCTAAAGCTTCAGCACGAGGCTATTGGGCTTTAGGTCGTTCTTGCCCGGACTTAAGTTGCGTTCTTTAAGATGCAACTCATGGATGACACATTGGTATTGGAAGAACATAGCTGAAAAAATTCACATCAGAGGGCAGACTCATCCAGAATACGCTGCTGAAAAAGAAATAAACCTCTGCAGGCAGGCAACTGAGAAAAAAATAACAATTTGAAT